>NC_059163.1:111077369-111417567 GCF_019923935.1 Bubalus bubalis | reverse complement strand
GGCGGATTCGTGTTGATGTTTGGCAAAACTAATACAGTGTTTCAGGTTTAAACATAAAATAAAATTTAAAAAAAAAATAAAAAAAGAATAAAATAAAATAAAATAAAATAAAAATCAATTCTGATTGGTTTATAGAAAATTTAGGTGTTTACATGAATATAATATTCCTAGAATCCCACATACAAAGGAGCAGACTTCTAATACTTTAGCTGTGCTATTAAGAGAAAAATGATCCTTCCACAGCAACTTTTTCTATGAAAACTGTTCATGTAATCAAGGTAATTTTTTTTTGATAAATCAGACTGCTTTGGTAATTTTGGTTTAAGAATGCTTCTATGAGTTCTCTGTTTTATAAATGTGGAATATAATGCATAATGTAATTTTTAAATAGGTCTTATATGTGTTTTCTTATGAAGAGACCAGTTGACCTGAACTTCCTAAAGTTTTCCCATCAGTTTACTGATCGGATAAGGTAGTATATTTGCACAGTGTTCAAGATGATGGAAAATATAAAATTGTATTTAACTGATAACTAGAAATGGAAGATCTGTACATTGAAAACTACATAACATTAAGGACAAAACTGAAGTAAACAGAAGCAAATGAAAAGTTATTCCATGCTTATGAAGTAGAAGAATTAACAGTGTTACTATATCCATACTAACCACAGCATTCTACAGATTCAGTGCAATCCCTATCAAAATACAGTAAGTCCCCTACATATGAATGAGTTCCATACCAAGAGCACATTCGTAAATCAAATTTGCTCGTAAGTCCACCAAAGTCAGCCTAACCCAACTAACACAACTGGCACATAGCAGTGTACTGACTTACATGACTGGACATGCAAATGCACGTTCACATCTTTGAAAGTTTGCAGTTTGAGGGTTTGTATGTAGGAGATTTACTGTACAAATGGCATTTTTCACAGAAAAGAAAAAATAATTACAAAATTTGCACAGAAACACAAAAGACTAGAATAGCCAAAACAATCATGAGAGAGAACAAGTCAAATTGGAGGTATCATGCTTCTTGAGCTCCCAAATTACCGAGACATTCAGAAGTACCTTGGCAAGTTGGAAAGCAAGATAGACTGAGGGCAGAACACAGGTTCCACCACTAAAGAGTTTCAGTTAATTCATCTCTAAACAGGGCTAATAAAGCCTACTTTGCTGTGCGGTTGTAAGTTCTGAGATTACGAGTGAGAAGCATTGTGGCGGGTGGTGGTGAAACTAATGCAAAGAAAAAACTGCATTTAACTCAACTGAAATATAACTCTGACAAACTTTTTTTTAATCAGTAGTAATTAGACTCAGGGGCATGTCCGCTTAGATATAATTTCCAGATTTTTTAGTTAACTTTAAGACCAGTACTAATATTGGATTATTGAATAAATAATCTTTGAATACTTAATTTCTATATGAAATAGAATACTGAAATATTAGTCAGCAATATTTGCTTATTATTTATGTATTTACATTTTATTATTATTCACATTTCACATTATGTACATATCACGCTCATTTGCTCAGTCACGTACGACTCTTTGCAACCCGTTGGACTGTAGCCTGCCAGGCTTCTCTATCCATGGAATTTTCTAGGCAAGAATACTAGATTGGGTTTCCATTTTCGACTCCAGGGGATCTTCCCAGGGATCGAATCCAAGTCTCCTGCTTGGCAGGTGGATTCTTTATCACTGAGCCACCTGGGAAGACTCCTTCAGTTCAGTTCAGATCTGTTCAGTCACTCGGTCATGTCCGACTCTTTGCGACCCCATGGACTGCAGCACACCAGGCTTCCCTGTTGCCCCCTTATTTACATATAAAATACTTTTTATTTACTGAACACGTTTATTTTTGCCACTTTATAGAGTTGTAAAAATGATAGCTGTAGGTAATTGCTTTATGTGTGCTCATGAAATTTGCTGGTATGCTACCAAGATTGTGTATGAAACAGTTACTCCTTATCTTTCCATTTTCTGTGTGAAAAATAAATTGGATATTTAGGTTCAAAATTCATGCTGGAGCTATCCTGGGAACAATGATTAAAAGATTAAATGTGTAGAAAAAGTAATGAGATGCATTTTTGCTTATCAATGGGAAAACAGAGTAATTTCTTCTTAAAGCAAATATTCTGTACAGCAAGTACAAGATAGTAAAAAAAAAAAAAAAAAAAAAAAAAGCTTGAATGGACAGAAAAAGTTTAGACAGTTTCAAGAAAATTAACTTTGTCTTAGGATACCTTCCTAGATGGTGCTAGGACTAGACAGACCTTTGTTGGCAAAGTAATGCCTCTGCTTCTTTATATACTGTCTAGGTTGGCCATAACTTTTCTTCCAAGAAGTAAGAGTCTTTCAATTTCATGGCTGCAGTCACTATCTGCAGTGATTTTGTTGCCCAGAAAAATAAAGTCTGTCACTATTTCCATTGTTTCCCCATCTATTTGCCATGAAGTGATGGGACCGGATGCCATGATCTTTGTTTTATGAATGTTGAGCTTTAAGCCTACTTTTTCACTCTTCCTCTTTCACTTTCATCAAGAGGCTCTTTAGTTCTTCTTCACTTTCTGCCATAAGGGTGGTGTCATCTGCATATCTAAGGTTATTGATATTTCTCCTGGCAATCTTGATTCCAGCTTGTGCTTTATTCAGTCCAGAATTTCTCATGATGTACTCTGCATAGAAGTTAAATAAGCAGGGTGACAATACACAGCAATGACATACTCCTTTCCCGATTTGGAACCAGTTTGTTGTTCCATGTCCAGTTCTGTTGCTTCCTGACCTGCATACAGGTTTCTCAGGAGGTAGGTCAGGTGGTCTGGTATTCCCTTCTCTTCCAGAATTCTCCACAGTTTGCTGTGACCCACACAGTCAACGGCTTTGGTGTGCTCAATAAAGCAGATGTTTTTCTGGAACTCTCTTGCTTTCTCGATGATCCAGTGGATGTTGGCAATTGGATCTCTGGTTCCTCTGCCTTTTCTAAATCTAGCTTGAACATCTGGAAATTCATGGTTCACGTACTGTTGAAACCTGGCTTGGAGAATTTTGAGCATTACTTTTCTAGTGTGTGGGATGAGTGCAATTCTGCAATAGTTTGAACATTCCTTGGCATTGCCTTTCTTTGGGATTGGAATGAAAACTCACCTTTTCCAGTCCTGTGGCCACTGCTGAGTTTCCCAAACTTGCTGGCATATTGAGTGCAGCACTTTCACAGCATCATCTTTTAGGATTTGAAAGAGCTTAACTGGAATTCCATCACCTCCACTAGCTTTGTTTGTAGTTCTGCTTCCTAAGGCCCACTGGACTTTGCATTCCAGGATGTCCGCCTCTAGGTGAGTGATCACACCACTGTGATTATCTGGGGCATGTCTGAAGAGAAGCAATGAAAGCCTTTAAAATGTTGGTAAAGTAGGCTCAACTTTTATGAGTTTATTTATAAGATAAAAAGAAAAACCTCAAGAATTCTTCACTGCTAAAATATTAGATTAACACAGTTCTAGAATATTGTTTTCTATCAAAATGCAAATTGGTGTAGGAGTATTCAGTCTGCTTGTAGAAGAGGTAGTTGTTTGTTACCTTCTATGCAATCTGCCTGACCGATGAGAGTCTTTTTCTTACTAGATTAGGCAGCATATAAGTGGGTCTTGTTTTCTTTTATCGGTTTGGTCAGTATATGTCTTTTGATTGGAGAAATTAGTCCATTTGCATTTAAAATAATTATTAATAGGTATGTACTAATTGTCATTTTATTAATATTTTTTTTCTGTTTTGTAGTTCATCTCTGGTTTTTTTTTTCAAGTTTCCTGCTTTCTTCCCTCGTTGTTTGATGACTTGCTGTAGCATTATGCTTAGATTCCTTTCTCATTATCTTTTGTACATCTATTATAGGTTTGTGCTTTATGGTTACCATGAGGCTCACAGATAACAGTTTCTGCATACAACTGTTGTTGTTCAGTCACTCAGTCGTGTCTGACTCTTTGTGACCCGATGGACTGCAGCACACCAGGCTTCCCTGTACTTCACTATCTCCCAGAGCTTGCTCAAACTCATATCCATTGAGTCCGTGATGCCATCCAACCATCTCATCCTCTGTCATCTCCTTCTCCTCTGCCTTCAGTCTTTCCCAGCATCAGAGTCTTTTCTAGTGAGTCGGCTCTTCACATCGGGTGGTCAAATTATTGGAGCTTCAGCTTCAGCATCAGTCCTTCCAATGAGTATTCAGGATTGAATTCCTTAGGATTGACTGGTTTGATCTTGCAGTCCAAGGGACTCTCAAGAGTCTTCTCCAACACCACAGTTCAAAAGCATCAATTCTTCAGTGTTCAGCCTTCTTTATGGTCCAACTCTCACATCCATACATGACCACTGGAAAAACCACAGCCTTGAGGAGACAGACCTCTGTTGGCAAAGTAATGTCTCTGCTTTTTAATAAATGTTCAATAGTTTATTTTAAATTGATAGCAAATTTGAATACATTCTACAAGCCTGCATTCTTGAACTCATCTTCATATTTTATATTTTTGATATTGTATTTTATAGTTTTACAATTCTGTGAATCCATAATTAACTAATTATGTAATTATTTTTACTACTTTTCTCTTTTAACATTCATACTAGCTTTATAAGTAATCAATCTACTTCCTGTATTATATATTATCTCAACTGGTGAGATTTTTACTTTCCTATGCTTTCTAGTTACTAATGCCTTTTCTTTTCACCTTAAAGAAGATCCCTTTAACACTTCTTGTACAGCCAGTTTAGCATTGATGAACTTCCTTAGCTTTTGTTCATCTAGAAAACTTTGGATATCTTCTTCAAATCTGAATGATAAACTTGCATGGTCAGAAGTATTTTCCTTTAAGTAGTTTCTTCTGAGCTGCAAGGTTTCACCTGAGAAATCTGCTATTCGTGTTATGGGTGTTCCTTTATGCAAAATACCTTGTTTTTCTCTTGCTGCTTTTAAGATTCCCTCTTTAACTTTCAGCATTTTAATTACTCTGTGTCTTGGTGTGAGTCTCTTTGGGTTCTTCTTGTTTGGAATTCTCTGGGCTTCCTGAATCTGGGTATCTGTTTCCTTAGCATTGTTAGGGAAGTTTTCAGCCATAATTTTTTCAAGTAAGTTTTCTGCTCCTATCCCTGCCTTTTGTCCTTCTAGGACCCCTTAAATATAGATACTATTTTTCTTGATGTTGTCCCACAGGTCCCTTAAGCAGCATTTACTTCTTTTTGTTTTTTGCTTCTCTGTCTGGGTGAGTTCCACTTCCTTGTCTCCCAGATCCCTTTTTTTTTTTTTTTTTTTTTTTTTTCTTCTGCTTCATTCAAGTCCACTATTGAACCCTTCTAAGCATATTTTCAGTTCAGTTACTGTATTCTTCAGTTTTGTGACTTCTCTTTGGTATTTATTTTCTATCCTTTTATTGAAGCTCTCTATTCATCCATTCTCTTCCTAAGTTCAGTGAGCATGTTTATGACTACTACTTTGAATTCTTTATTATGCAAGCTACTCATCTCATTTTATTAACTTTTTTTTTTCCCTGAAGATTTATCTTGCTCTTCTTTTTGGAGCCTACTCTTCCAATTCCTCATTTTTCTTGACTCTTAATGTTTGTTCTATATATTAGGTAAAACAGCACTCTCCCCTGGTCTTAAAGAGGTGGCCTCATGTAGGCAATGAGCTTTATTGTTTAATCCTGCACTGGTACTTGGCTGTCTCTTGAAATCTCTCTCTGTTTCAGAACTACGGGCTCTGAAACAATCCATCCAGCCACCAGAGCCCAGTGCTCAAGGGGCATATTCTGTGTGTGTTGCATGTGCCCACTGGCTCTGGGGGTCTGTGGGGGAGGCAGGATACTCACCCACCACCTCCAATGAAGTGACTGGAACATACATGGAGGGGTGAGCACTTGCCCATCACCTCCAAGAGGACTGTGGCAGAGACACAAGGGGATAGAGCACTCACCTGCTGCCTCTGGCAGGGCTACCACAGCATCGTGAGGAGGTGGGTGCTAGCAAGTTAGAGAACACAAATGGCACCCACTAGCACTTCCAGCCCTGGAAAGAATCTCAACACGCTTTTGTCTCTCTGGCAGATGCTTTAAGATTAGCAAATGAATTTCCTTCACATATGGCCTGGGCACTTTTCAAAGTGCTATTTGTGGACTAAGTGCCAGGGTAAGTGAATCTGCACATCAGTTCTTCAAGAGCAGAATCTCCATTCGCTATGGCCCTATGTCTCCTCAGGATGCAAGCCCTGTAGGTTTTCAAAGCCAGATGTTTTTGGGGGGTTGACAGTGAAAACATAAGGTGTTTTTCTTATGCGTTCTTTCTCTTTTATTGGCGAAATAAGGTCAACAGATATAAGTGAGAAAAGGGGATAGAATTTTGGGTGTTTGAAGAAAGAGAAGATCTTTTAGGGAATGTGAGGGAGGATTGACAAAGGAAGTATTACTGGACTTCTGGGCTTAACTGAGTGCTCCTTTGAGATATGTTGTCATAAATTTAATATTGCTGTCTTGTGGCTATACACTGCGCACCATGAATGCAGTTGTGACTGTGTATTTTTTCCAGCCTCAATGAGCAAGTCTGTTGTAGGTATGCAAAATGTAAAGTGGTAGGTTTAACAAAGGTTATATTTGTGCCAGGCAACTAGGACTTAAGGATAGAGAACTAAGATAGCCAAGGCTATGAGAAAGAGATGAAGTATAATACTGGATCATCATGAGGGCAGGTGAGTAGCAAAAAAAGCTATCTTTTGTGGTACTTGAACTTTATCTCAGAAAGGTTACAAATTTGGGCAAAAGCTTTGACAGTAAAGATCAAAACAAAATGCTCAAGCCAGGAAACCTAGAATAATCTTACCCACAGGGAACAGGAAGGTAGAATAGGTAGGACAAAAGGAGGTCAGCGATGAAAGAGAATAAGGCAGCAAGACCAGCCTTGAAGAGGCAGTGAACTTCAGTCAGCCAAAAATCAACTAGGTTTGGGTTAGCGATAATAGTGAAATAAAATAGCTCATCATGGGATGTGTTATGCTAACACAGTGAGCTACCAAATAATGTCTTTCAGTGGGGTGTCCCAGGGTATCTCTGAGAACCCAAGTGGTCCATCCTAGCCCTAAAACAGCTAAGCCATCAAAAACTCAATCCCAATAAAGAATAAACCTTAACACAGTTCTGTCTTGCTGGCTCATGGGACAGCCTTAAGCTTCCATGGTAGATTAAGGACCTTGCCACAAACTTGCTTCTGCTGCTGCTAAGTCACTTCAGTCGTGTCCGACTCTCTGCGACCCCATAGACGGCAGCCTACCAGGCTCCCCCGTCCCTGGGATTCTCCAGGCAAGAACGCTGGAGTGGGCTGCCATTTCCTTCTCCATGCCACAAGCTTAATGAGAGCTAAATTTCCAAAATATCTGGGGTGGTGACAGCATGCCCCCAAAGCTGCAACAAGGGTTCCCATAACTGTGTATTTGACAGGTCTGTTCTCTTCTGAGACAAATAATAAGCACCCCAAAAGCAGTTCTTTTCCTATCATTTGCCCTTGAGGATCCATACTTTATCTTTTTCATACACATTGTTAATTGGAAGAGTGAATGATTTTGAGTGGGAAACTCTTTTCATGTTGTACAAGCGTATCATTTGTTAATTGTTTATATGTCTGACTACACTAAATTCCTTACATGTCTCATTTATTTATCTCAAAATATCTCTGAAGTAGGTATCATCATGACTCTATATTTTCACATATGAGGCAACCAAAGCCAGGAAAGTATAACTGACCTGCCCAGAATCCCATGACCCACAAAGGTAGAAGCCAGTGTTTAAACCTAGGGCTTTTTCCAGAACCCTTGCTCTTAAACTGATTCACATGCTTAGGCAAGAATATGCACTGGAAGGCAAGAGGGGACTGATACAATCCATGCGAAATGGAAAAACACTCTAGCTTCCACCATCTCGTTCACATGTTCATCCAAGTCCATTATACTTAAATAAAAAATCCCCCATTGCAGACTTGTGGGATTCTTTTATCTACCAGAAAACTTTTCAGCAATGGTGGGGGTTATTTTTAAAAAATATATTTGGCAAAACTAATACAATTTTGTAAAGTTTAAAAATAAAATAAAATTTAAAAAATAAATAAATAAAAAATAAAAAGAAAGAGAAAAGTGAGCACTGAAAATGGCAAGTGGAACTAGTGTTCTTCCCTAGTACCTGTTCTCCCTGTAAGAGGACTAGAAATAATTAGGGGAGAACAGCCTCCTCAGTCTTCTGCATCCTGTACTGGCACTGTCCTAGAGCAAATAAACTACACTGATTACAGAAGGAGCAGCTTTACTGGAGTATCGGCTGGGCAATAACAACAACAAAACAGGAACAATAGTGGCAAAAAAAAAAAAAAAATATATATATATATATATATATATTAACCAGTGTGGATTTGCCTACTGGATTGCTCAGGAATGTGAGGCCCACAGTACTGATGTGACTATTGTCCAATGCCTGGTCTTCTATGGTACCTATAGACCAAAAACTCTTCACTGAAAACCCATGAGAAATTTACATACAGTAAATTCACAGACCTCTCAGTTGTTCTTTTTTCCTTAACAGAACCTAAACGATCCATACTTTTAGTAGAACCTAAACACCACATTTTATTCTTTCTTACTTGACTTTCAACATTCAGTTCAGTTGCTCAGTTGAGTCTGACTCTTTGTGACCCCATGGACTGCAGCTTGCCAAGCTTCCCTGTCCATCACCAACTCCCAGAGCTTACCCAAATTCATGTCCATCGAGTCGGTGATGCCATCCAACCATCTCATCCTCTGTTGTCCCCTTCTCCTCCTGCCTTCAATCTTTCCCAGCATCAGGGTCTTTTCTAATGAGTTAGTTCTTCGCATGAGGTGGCCAGAGTACTGGAGTTTCAGCTTTGGAATCAGTCCTTCCAATGAATATTCAGGACTGATTTCCTTTAGGATTGACTGGTTGGATCTCCTTGAAGTCCAAGGGAATCTCAGGAGTCTTCTCCAACACCACAGCTCAAAAGCATCAAATCTTCTGCACTCAGCTTTCTTTATAGTCCAGCTTTCACATCCACACAACACTGTATTATGCAGGGACCTCAAACATCACTTATAATTTACATATGGTTGGAGAAATTAACAACCTCTATTTTTTATTTACTTGTACGTGGCTCAACATACCAAACTCGAAACATCTCAGAATAATCCTTATTAACTAGAATCCTCAGTTTTTTATTATGCATTTGATCAGGTACTAATTGCCATATTATAATCACTCTTTGAACTGCTGCTTTTTTTTTTAGTGTCTTTTGGTTTCTTGTTTAATCAAAACTAGCAAATTTTATTTCTCTTGAATATGGAATTCTAATTCATTATTTTACTTTTTAAACATAAGTTAGGTCACATTAGCTCTGTGAAAATATTATTTCTAATTACCTGCTAAGTACACTTCCTTTCTTTTCTCTCACCTTTAACAGAAACAACTCAATCTTTATGCAAAGATGTAATATGTAACATATGTAATATAGGTTTTATAGAATACCTTGCCATTTCATTGCATAATCCCACTTCAGTGTTTTTATTTATCAAAATACAGTATTCATCTGAAGTTTCTCTAATACTTTTCTTTCTCCTTTTGAATAGACATATATAAATGAAGTAATTGCTTTAGACAACATGTAATTGGGATGACTTATTTGTGTTTGGGGATTTATACAGTGATTTGTCTCCAAACAGCAACGGAAGTCATTTTAAAAGCTGGAAAATATAAAAATGTTAATAAGAAGACTAGAGGAAAGGTTTTAATTAAGAAGGCGAGCACGATACATTGTCCTAGTGCTGACAACTCTGACGCCATCACATTTCTCTGTGAGGACAGGAGAGAAGTGATCGGAGGGTGCCTTCAGAAAATCGTAGCTGTTACTACGCAAGGCAATGAGCTGTTAAGCACCAGCTTAATTACGACCTCTGTTTGTCATCTTGATACTTAATAATGCAACAGATGCACTTTTCCTGTGCCGCCAACTGCCTGCTCTGTCAGTTGACTGAGGATTCGCTGCCAAATGTGTGGCTGCCTTCCATCTCCTGAGGAGATAGATGGTTTACCACATCTACCCTCCAGGCAGGCACCAACTCATTTTCTTCTCAAAATATCTTGTTTCCTGGGACAGGTTGCACCAGAAATTAGACTGGAAATTTGTTTGCTTACTTACTACATCGTAGATGAGGAAAAAAAAGAGAAGAAAAAATAAAATCTGTCATTTCTGACTGTTCTCATGATAAATGATTGAGATGTGTCAGATGACAGAATAATTTTGAAAGGAAAACAACTGAGATTTTCCAGATCAGCTAGTTCCGGGAGCAAATGAAATAACTGCGCCCTTCACAGATACAGCAAAGGAGCACCACTAATCCAGTGCCTACTCTGCAGCTAACAATCTTTTGAAATTTTTTCATTTATTTCTCCGAAGAGATGAGTTCAAATTGAATATAGAACTGTATTTTGTTTAAAAGATAGAGAACAGGAGGTTATAAAAAAAAAAGAGTATTTTAGATTCTTATAGATGAAAAGATGCAAATTATTTTTCTTAAATTTCAAATTAGCTTTCACTAATGAATAATTCTCCAATTTTCAAAGAGTAAAAATTAACATTAAATTTAAAATTTTCTGAAGCATTCTTCAACTATTTCAGATGATCACCATTCTTCAACTATTTCAGGTTTTATATTTTTTACTTTTTGGAGTATAGTTGATTAATGATACTGTGATAGTTTCAGGTGTAGGGCAATGTGATTCAATTATACATATACATGTGCCTGTTCTATTTCAAATTCTTTTCCTATTTAGGTTGTTACATAATATTGAGCAGAGTTCTCTGATTTTTTATTTTATGGAAAATTTAGAACCATAGTTTAGGTAAATCAGCAGCCTTACAGTTTTTTGTTTTGCTTTGTTTTAGTTAGGTAATCTGTTCTTTTCAGATATAACTCCAAAACTCAAGACTTCGTTTTCAGTGTTGTGTTGACAAGCCTTTCAGAGTGAAGGAGCTTTGTTCTTCAGCAGTCACACACACACACACTCGCAACTTGGAAACTGAGCTGCTGTCAGGCCTCTTAGCCATCTGCCCATGTAAGAGATCAGTCATTTGATAGGCTGTATCACATAGATGGACCATCTGCAATCCTGCTAGCAGTATTTAAGCTCTGAGATCCCACTAGGAAACCTCTTTAAAGATGGGTTCACTGTGCTGTTTTCAGCTGCTTTAAAACTGAATAAAAAGAGAAACCTTGGTTATAATGGTAGATATTTATTTTCCAACAGAGAATGATCCAAGTAAGCACATTTGAAGTTTATATCCGGTTGCATGCAATCAGACACTGTGCATTTTTTGGAAAAATATAACATTAGTTGGAGATATTAGTAAACAGGATTTGTAAAAAGTTATGTTCAACAAATCCAGACACTGATTTTGGCATATTCATTGGATAAATATCTTTTTGGATATAATATTAGATAAAAAAATTAAGTTTACATAGTTACTTTCAGTAAATTTAATCACTGGAACAGAAATAAAGCTTCTTCTACATTCTACATTCTACAAAAAGAATTCTTCTTAACTGTCAAATCAGGGGACTGAGGGTCAGAAAAGTTCACTAACTCATGTGAAACTAAGTGGTGGAAATGAAATGAAACACACAGGAGGTAACTGTAAAGGAATGTATAGAAGTTTAACCTCACTAGTAAGACTGAGACATCAGATTTATCTCTCTTTGCCTCATCTCTGTATCTTACCTTCCCACTCTCACTCCTACTCAACTGTCTAATATTCATTGATGAGACAATGTATAAAGTTCACAGCAGAGTCTGACACATGACACTCACTCCAAAGGTGTCCTGTTTTCTTTCTCTTAAATCTCTTCTATTTCTATTCCCCAACCTCTGCAGACCACTTTAAAATTGAATGGCTATTTTATTTCTATGCCTACATTGTAATTCATATTACGATTTATCAGATTACATTAAGGTAGGGAGTCAGAAAGGTAAATATTTACATGTATGAGTCTAGAGCATGTAACCTAGGAACTGGTATTTGTGCTCGGTACTCTGCAATTGCTTGTTGAGCTAAATTGGCATTTGAAAACTTTTTCTAGATTTAAATACAAAATAATCAGGTTTTACATTTGGCTGAAATCTTGGTGCTTCTGTGTTCCATTCCTTTCAACTGTTCCCCATTGAATAATAGAATTTATTTTGAGTGCCTGGCCTCCCAAGCCTATGGGTGGCTTCCTCTCTTTCCACCTGGTTATCTATACTTCCATTTGCGTTTCAGGCCCCAGGTAAATGGGCCTAGTCAGCCTCCTCAGATAGAAGGGTTTAAAGATCTTTGGCATTTCGACTTTAAAATTTGACTGTTATTTAGGAAACCACACCATGTATCTCACGGTACCTGTGTTTCTTTGCTTATGCCAATTCTCCATTTCAAATTCCTTTGCCTCCATATCTAAAAGTTGAAATTCTCCATCTCTTTTCTTTCTTTTTTGGCAGCACTGCAAAACATTAACCACTGTACTGCCAGGGAGTCCCTCCACATTTTTTATGTTTTTTTTCAGTGACAACATCCTTCATGAAACTTACATTGACCTCCTTTCTCTCTCTGAATGCCTATACCTCTTTGCTCCCAACCATGATACTCTTCATATATACTCTTTACTATAATTACTAATGTACATGTCTCATCTGGTCTGTGAGATTTAATCATCTTGAGGCACAAATTCCATGAAATTTCCCAAGTGGTGCCTTGTATAAGTGGGGTATTCAGTAAAGGGAAATTGAATGAATGGAAACTGAACACAGAAACAATGTAGGGAGTCTCCTCCCCTTTTAGGGAAAGGACTTTAAACTACTCTATCAACCACTTATAATGAACACTTCCTTAACTAGAGAGTGGATTTCCCCCCACCCCCCCTCCCATTGGCTAGGAAACAGTTTCTTTTGATGGAGTGTGAAATTTGAAAGGAAATTTTAAAAAATTTTCTTTCCTTCCATTTCTTTTTCTGGCTGTGCTGGGTCTTTGTGGCTTTGCTCAGGCTTTCCTTAGTTGTTGTGAGTGGGGGCTACCCCTCACTGTGGTGTACGGGCTTCTCATTGCTGTGGCTTCTCCTGTTGGGGAGCACAGGCTCTAGGCATGGGCTCAGTAGCTGTGGTGCTTGAGCTGAGCTGCCACGCAGCATGTGGGATCTTCCTGGACCAAAGATTGAATCGGTGTCTCTTGCATTGATATTGACAGATGGATTCTTATCCACTGCGTCACCAGGGAAGTCCCTGGAAGGAAATATTTCAAAGTTCTGCTTGAGTTCAGAAAATGAGAAAAAGTGTCAACGTGTTAATTACTGGAAGTGTTACAATAAGAAGCAAAGTTTATGTATTGTCAGCTCACCCACCATAAGAATATTTTAATTTATAGCACTACTCCTAAAGGAGAAGAAAGTGATGAGTAAATATAATGAAGTTCCTGCTTCAAACTTGTGGATTTTAGAAGAAATAAACCTCAACTTCTGACGTAGCAAACTAGGGAGATACAAACCTACTTCTGATGACAAGGGCATGGAGAAAAATATTTTAAGTACACAGCCATGGCTACAAGGTGGACAACGGTGGTTTTGTACTTCATTGTATGTATTCATTTTTTCTCCCAGTTTTATTGAGATATAGTTGACATACAGCATTGCATACCTTCAAGGTGTACAGCATAATGATTTGATTTACATAAATCATGAAATGATTATCCAAGTAAGTTTAGAGAACATCCATTATCTCATATAAATACAAATTGAAGAAACAAAAAAAATTTAATTAAAAAATTATTTTTCTTGTTGCTGGGAACTCTTTTCTCTTGAGGATTTTCATATATAACATACAGCAATGTTAAGTATATTTATCAAGTTGTACATGTGGTATATAAGTACATGCCTAATACTTATTTGTCTTATACCTGGAAATTCATACCTTTTGACTGTCTTCATCCAATTTTTCCTGCCCACTTCTTGTCTCTGGTAACCACAAATCTGATCTCTTTTACTATGAGTTTATTTATTTGAGTGGTTTTATCTTTTAAGTTTTTTTTTTTTTTTAAGTCTTTGTTGAATTTGTTACAACATTGCTTCCTTTTTTCTTTTATATATGTATAATTTTTTTGGCCGGGAGGTATGTGCGTCCTTAGCTCCTCGACTAGGGATCAAACCTGCACCCACAGCATTGGAAGGTTAGGTCTTAACCCCTGGACTGCCAGGGAAGTCCTTGTTAGCTTTTGAAATACAGTTGACTTCACCATTATGTTCATTATTGTTATACAGCACAGGGATTCACTGTTTCTACACATTTCAAGCTCATCACCACAATAAGACTAATTAGAATATGTCACTGTACTAAGACATTACACAGTTATTGACTATAGTCCCTTGCACATTCCATACCCACGTCTCCTTTATTTTGCAGCTAGAAATTTTTACCTCTTAATCTCCCTTACCTATTTTTTCTTCTGCCAACCGCCTTCCCCTCTAGTAACCAATTGTTTGTTTTTTGTTTTTATAACTCTTTTTCTGCTTTGTTATATTTCTGAATTTGTTTATTTGTTTTTTAGATTCCACATATAAATGAAATCATACAGCATTTTTCTTTCTCTGTCTTATTTCACGTAGTATAACACTCTCCAGATCTATTCATTTTGTCACAGATGGCAATATTTCATTCTTTTTTATGGTTGAGTAATATTCCATTGTATTCCAGTGTTTCACATCTTCATCCTTTCATCTATTGATGGGCACTTTCGATGATTCCATATTTTGGCTATTATAAATAATGTTGCAGTGAACGTTATTGTTGCTTAGTCACTAAGTCATGTCCAATTCTTTGTGACCCCATAGAGAAGGCAATGGCATCCCACTCCAGTACTCTTGCCTGAAAAATCCCATGGATGGAGGAGCCTGGTAGGCTGCAGTCCATGGGGCCGCTAAGAGTCGGGCAGGACTGAGCGACTTCACTTTCACTTTTCACTTTCCTGCACTGGAGAAGGCAATGGCAACCCACTCCAGTGTTCTTGCCTGGAGAATCCCAGGGACGGTGGAGCCTTGTGGGCTGCCGTCAATGGGGTCGCACAGAGTCGGACACAACTGAAGCAACTTAGCAGCAGCAGCAGCAGACTGTAGCCCACCAGGCTCCTCTGTCCATGGGATTTCCCAGGCAAGAACACTGGAGTGGGTTGCCATTTCCTTCTCCAAGGGGTCTTCCTAACCAAGGTTTTAAACCTGTAGCTCTTGCATTGGCAGGTGGATTCTTTACCACTGAGTCTCCAGGGAAGCCCACAATGAACACAGGGGTATGTATATTTTTTCGAATTAGTGCTTTTGTTTTGTTTGGATAAATACCCAGGAGTGGAATTGTTGGATCATATGGTAGTTTTATTTTTAATTTCTTGAGGTATCTCCATACTGTTTTCCAAAGTGGCTATACCAATTTACATTCTCACCAACAATGCAAAGACATCTCTTTCCTTCACATTTTTGGCAACACTTGCTATTTGTTGTTTTTTTGAATAAAAGTCACTCTGACAACTTTAAGTTGATATTTTATTGTAGTTTCGATATGCATTTCCCTGATAATTTCATATTTTGAGCATTTTTTTGTGTATGTTAGCAATCTCTATATCTTCCTTGGAAAAATACCTTTTCAGATACTCTGCCCTTTTCTTAATTGGGTTATTTGGGTTTTTTGATGTTAAGTGTATATGTTTGTGTATATTGAATATTATTGGATTTTAATTTGCAAATATATCATTTGCAAATATCTTCTTCCATTCAGTAGATTGTCTTTTTGTTTGTTTATGGTTTCCTTTGCTGTGCAAAAGCCTTTAAATTTAGATTCCATTTGCTTATTTTTGCTTTTGCTTCTTTTACCTTAGGAAACAGATCCAAAAACACATTGCTGCAATTTATGTCACAGAGTAATCTAGCTATGTTTTCTTCTGGGGGCTTTATAGTTTCTGGTCTTACATTTAAGTCTTTAACCCATTTTGAGTTTATTTTTGTATATAGTGTTAGAAAATGTTCTAATTTCATCCTTTTCACATGTAACTGTCCAGTTTTCCATGCACTACTTATTGAAGAGACTCTTTTCTCCATTGTATATTTTTGCCTTCTTTGGCATAGATTAATAGACCATAAGTGTGTAGGTTTATTTTTGGGTTGTCTATTCTGCTCCATTAATTTATTGTCTGCTTTTGTCCCAGTACCACGCTGTTTTGATCTGTTCTTCTTTCTCGGGGTTGTTTTGGCTCTTACAAGTCTTTTGTGTTTCCACACAAATTTTAGAATCCTTTGTTCTAGTTCTGTGGGAAATGCCATTAATATTTGACAGGGATTGTATTTAATTTGTAGATTGCCTTGGGTAGTATAGTAATTTTAGCAATATTAACTCTTCCAATCCATAGACACAGTATATCTTTCCACTTGTTTGTGTTTTCTTCAATTTCTTTTTATCAGTATCATATAGTTTTCTAAGAATAGGTCTTTTATCTCTTTAGTTAGATTTATTCTTAGGTATTTCACTTGTTTTGATGCAGTGGCAAATGAGGTTAATTTCTTAATTTCTCTTTCTTGTGGTTCATTGTTAGCGCATAGAAATGGAAAAGATTTCTGTATATTAATTTTATATCCTGCAACTTTACCAGATTCATTGATGAGCTCTAGTAGTTTTTTGGTGGTATCATAAGGATATTCTATTTGTAGAATCATATCATCTGCAAGCAGTGATAGTTTTACTTCTTCCTTTTCATTTTGGACGCCTTTATTTCTTTTTCTTCTCTGATTGCTGATCTTTAGGAAACACTTTCAGCTTTTCACTGTTGAATATGTTGTATTGTGCTCAGTCATGTCTGACTTTGCAACTGCATGGACTGTAACCCACCAGGCTCCTCTGTCCATAGACTTTTCCAGGTAAGTATACTACAGTGGGTTGCCATTTCTTACTTCAGGGGTCCAGGCTAGCTGTGGGATTATCATATATGGCTCTATATCCACTTGGTTGAGAGTTTTTATCATAAATGAATGTTGCATCTTTTCAAAAGCTTTTTCTCCATCTATGGAGATGATCATATGGTTTTTATTCTTCAGTCTGTTATCACATTGAGTGATATGCAGATACTGAACCATCCTTGTACCCTAGGATAAATCCCACATGATCATGATTTGTAATCCTTTTATTTTTATTTTATTTTTGGTCACATAAAGAATAATTTTAAACACTGTAACAGTCACATTTTGGTGATTTAGTTTCTCATTTTTTCGCTTGGATGTTTCTTTGGTGACAGTAAGGTGATCTTCCACAATCTCTTTTTCAATTTGTTGTGTGTGTGTTTTTTTTTTTACTAATGTTATTCTAAGGAAATATATATAGACACACACACATATGTGTGTGTCTATATATATAGTTGTTGCTGTTGTTTAGTTGTTAAGTCATGTCTGACACTTTGCGACCCCCATGGACTATAGCCTGCCAGGCTCCTCCGTCCATGGGATTCTCCAGGTAAGAATACTGCAGTGGGTTGCCATTTCCTTCTCCATATATATATAAATTATTAGCATAAATTTTGCCATTCACCTTTACATTGTGCATACCAGGTTTAAATGCAAGCATAAGCATTTAATTTGCATGCAAAACTCATCAAAATTATGGACCCAATGGGATTTTGTGCTGATGGGGCATCCTGAACACTATATGTGAATAGGGTGTCAAGAAAATAGCATACATATTGCATGTATCTCCCCTGCTCACATGCATACTCCAGTTTTAAATCTGACTTCACTTACAAAACACAAGTTCAAAGATAAAGTTATTAAGAATTTCAAGACAGAACATTAAACTAAGTGCAAGGCCTTCTGAGAGCAGAACCTCATGCAACTGACTACACTGGTCACACACCCATGAAGCTGCTTTATCTGCTATATGTGCTTGAACCAAACATCTTAAATTTCTTGCTGGTTGTGGAAAGACTGCTCATTGTGACCTAATAATCCTCTCCTTCCTCCTTGGTATCAGAATGCAAATTTTATTTGGGATTTAAGATGCTCAGGGCTTTCCAGGTGGCTTAGTGGTAAGGAATCTGCCAGCCAATACAGAAGATGCAAGAGACACAGGTCCCATCCCTGGATCAAGAAGATCCGCTGGAGTTCAGTTCAGTTCAGTCACTCACTCATATCCGACTCTTTGCGACCCCATGGACTGCAGCACACCACGCCTCCCTGTCTATCGCCTACTCCCAGAGTTTACTCAAACTCATGTCCATTGAGTCAGAAATGCCAACCAACCATCTCATCCTATGTCATCCCTTTCTCTTCCCACCTTCAATCTTTCCCAGCATCAAGGTCTTTTCCAATGAGTCAGCTGTTCGCATCAGGTGGCCAAAGTATTGGAATTTTAGCTTCAACATCAGTCCTTCCAATGAATATTCAGGACTAATTTCCTTTAGGATGGACTGGTTGGATCTCCTTGCTGTCCAAGGGACTGTCAAGAGTCTTCTCCAACACCACAGTTCAAAAGCATCAATTCTTTGGCACTCAGCTCTCTCTAGAGTCCAACTCTCATATCCATACATGACTACTGGAAAAACCATAGCCTTAACTAGATGGACCTTTGTTTGCAAAGTAATGTGTCTGCCTTTTAATATGCTGTCTAGGTTGGTCATAACTTTTCTTCCAAGGAGTAAGCGTCTTTTAATTTCATGGCTGCAGTCACCATCTGCAGTGATTTTCGAGCCCCCCAAAATAAAGTCTGATACTGTTTCCACTGTTTCCCCATCTATTTGCCATGAAGTGATGGGACCAGATGCCATGATCTTAGTTTTCTGAATGTTGAGCTTTAAGCCAACTTTTTTGCTTTCCTTTTTCACTTTCATCAAGAGAGTCTTTAGTTCTTCTTCACTTTCTGCCATAAGGATGGTGTCATCTGCATATCTGAGGTTATTGATATTTCTCCCGGAAATCTTGATTCCAGCTTGTGCTTCTTCCAGTCCAGCATTTCTCATGATGTACTCTGCATATAAGTTAAATAAGCAGTGTGACAATATACAGCCTTGACATACTCCTTTTCCTATTTGGAACCAGTCTGTTGTTCCATGTCCAGTTCTAACTGTTGCTTCCTGACCTGCATACAGATTTCTCAAGAGGCAGATCAGGTGGTCTGGTATGCCCATCTCTTTCAGAATTTTCCACAGTTTATTGTGATCCACACAGTCAAAGGCTTTGGCATAGTCAGTGAGGTAGAAATAGATGTTTTTCTGGAACTCTCTTGCTTTTTCGATGATCCAGCGGATGTTGGCAATTTGATCTCTGGTTCCTCTGCCTTTTCTAAATCCAGCTTCAACATCTGGAAGATCACGGTTCACATACTATTGAAACCTAGTTTGGAGAATTTTGAGCATTACTTTGCTAGCATGTGAGATGAGTGCAATTGTGCGGTAGTTTGAGCATTCTTTGGCATTGCCTTTCTTTGGGATTGGAATGAAAACTGAACTTTTCCAGTCCTGTGGCCACTACTGAGTTTTCCAAATTTGCTGACATATTGAGTGCAGCACTTTCACAGCATCATCTTTTAGGATTTGAAATAGCTCCACTGTAATTCCATCACCTTCACTAGCTTTGTTCGTAGTGATGCTTCCTAAGGCCCACTTGACTTCACATTCCAGGATGTCTGGTTCTAGGTGAGTGATCACACCATCGTGATTATCTGGGTCATGAAGATCTTATTTGTACGGTTCTTCTGTGTATTCTTGCCACCTCTCCTTTATATCTTCTGCTTCTGTTAGGTCCATACCATTTCTGTCCTTTATTGAGCCCATCTTTGCATGAAATGTTCCCTTGGTATCTCTAATTTTCTTGAAGAGATCTCTAGTCTTTCCCATTCTATTGTTTTCCTCTATTTCTTTGCACTGATCACTGAGGAAGGCTTTCTTATCTCTCCTTGCTATTCTTGGAACTCTGCATTCAAATGGGTATACTTTTCCTTTTCTCCTTTGCTTTTCCCCTGGAGTAGGAAATGCCAACCCACTCCAGTATTCTTGCCTGGAAAATTCCAAGGACAGAGGAGCCTGGCGGGCTACAGTCCATGGGGTCACCAAGAGTCAGACATGACTGAGTGACCAAGCACATATACAAGATGCTCAGCTAAAAATGACATTTTCTAGCATCTTATGCAGCTACTTGTGAACAAGTTTTGGTTAACCAAATGTATTCAGAAGTATCGCCTGGGATTTAGGGGACAGCAGCATCATACCTTCTTTCCAGCTGCTTGGAGTAGAATGAGAACTATAAGTCCAGCAGTCACCTTGGAACATGAGGCAACCTTGAAGATGGAAGTTAGGTTCTCAAATAAAATACATAGAAGGTGCCTTATTCCCATAAGATCACGGAGCTGCCACATGAGCCCTTGGCTGCTCACCACAAGATTTTTAATGTGTAAGAGAAAAACTTGTATCTTGTTAAGCACTATTATTTGATGCTTTAATTATATGCAGATGAAATTAAGCCTAACTTACAGGGACAGATTCACTAATTCACATAGGTTAACAAATTAATTTAAGCAATGTTTTAAAGACAAACTTCAGGCAATCCTCAATTTGTTATTGGGTAACCCATACCCTAGCTTGAGTGGCACCCATTTCTAGGCTCGAGAAAAGCTTTTCCTCTTTCTTCCCAGTTCAGGACTCTGTTCTGGAGCTCTGAGATTGCAGGTAGACTACGGATAAATGCAGTGTTATAAAAGTAATGCATTATGGGAGTGAAGTAGTAACAAAATAATAATGTGAGAATAGAATTTTGTAATTTTTCTAAGTAATTTGAATATCAATTTTGATATTTAATAATTTAGGGCTTCCCTGATAGCTCAGTTGGTAAAGAATCTGCCTGCAATGCAGGAGACCCTGGTTTGATTCCTGGGTGGGGAAGATCTGCTGGAGAAAGGATAGGAAACCCACTCCAGTATTCTTGGGCTTCCCTTGTGGCTCAGCTAGTAAAGAATCTGCCTGCAATGCAGGAGACTAGGGTTCGATCCCTGGGTTGGTAAGATCCCCTGGAGAAGGGAATTTAATAATTTGAATACCAATCTTACAATGAGCATAGGAAAGAAAATAATTAACATCCTTGTTGACAATTATAAGATTACCTATAGAAAAGTGATGTCAACCATAAAAAAATAGATCAAGTTGTTGCATCTGTGTGTGTGCTCAGTCACCTCCAACTCTGCAACCCCATGGACTTTAGCCCACTAGGCACACCAGGCTCCTCTGTCCATAGAATTTTGCAGGGAAGAATACTGGAGCAGTATTTGCCATTGCTTATTCCAAGGGATCTTCCCAGCCCAAGGATTGAACAAACATCACTTGGGTCTCCTGCATTGGCAGGCGGATTCTTGACCATTGCGGCATCTGGAAAGCCCAAGTTGTTGCCTCAGAGCAAAGAAATCAGGTTGAGTAATACTGCCACCTAGAGTTAAGATTCAAAACTACCATTTCTTATCTCTGCATGCTTGGACTGGAGCCTTCTAGGATCCTCTGTCCGTGGGATTCTCCAGCCAAGAATACTCAAGTGGGTTGCCACGCCCTCCTCCAAGGGACCTTCCCCACCCAGGGGTCAAACCCGCAACTCTTATGTCTCCTTCATCGGCTTGGGGGTTCTTTACCACTAGCACCACCTACTTATCTCTGCTGCTGCTAAGTCGCTTCAGTCGTGTCCGACTCTGTGCGACCCCACAGATGGCAGCCTACCAGGCTCCGCCGTCCCTGGGATTCTCCAGGCAAGAACACTGGAGTGGGTTGCCATTTCCTTCTCCAATGCATGAAAGTGAAAGTGAAGTCGCTCAGTAAGTGTCCGACTCTTCGTGACCCCATGGACTACAGCCTACCAGGCTCCTCCGTCCATGGGATTTTCCAGGCAAGAGTACTGGAGTCTGTAAGGACCCTGAAAGATTGGGGTTTGATCAGGTTGGTTTCTTCTCCCACTGACTACTTAGTACTAGCTATCCTAATTGTCTTGCCCATTTATGAAGAGTCACTAGATGACATTTTCCAGGGAGCATCCTGGAGGTAGCTGGGGTAGCAGCTGGGCTGTGATCATAAATCAAGCTAAATGATACATGGAGTGCCGTACACTTCCCATTATTCCTGTCTAAGGGCTGTCCTGGATGAGGAGCATGGAGGTGGGCTTTGAACTCAGAAGCATGAGGATTAAGCAGAAGTAGGTCTTAGAAGAGGATGACAGGGGAAAGCAATGGAAGTGCAAAATCTCTCCCTCTTCTCAAGTGTCCTTCCAGCTGATCCTCAAGGACTAATCTCAGGCCCGTTTCCCCTCCTTCTGCCTGGTTTGTTCTGCTTTCCTCAACCTCATGTGGTCCAAGATGACCTTTTGTAAGCTCTTCTTCTCTCTTATCCCCTTTCTAACCTCCTTCTCATCTCACCTTGGTCAGCACTGTGTGGTGGAAAGACAGTAGAGAAGAAGGCATGGTTTGAGTCTGGTCCCCCATTTATCCTACTATTTATCTCAAGCAAGTCACTTATAATTTCTTGAGACTCCAGTTAATCATATCTGTATGGGGTACAGTGGGATTCACGGTGGCTCAGATGGTAAAGAGTCTACCCGCAATGCAGGAAAGCCGAGTTTGATCCCTGAGTCCGGAAGATCCCCTGGGGAAGGAAATGGCAATCCACTTCACTATTCTTGCCTGGAAAATCCTATGGATGGAGGAGCCTGACAGACTACAGCCCACAGGGTCGCAAAGAGTTGGACACGATTGAGTGACTTCACTCACTCACTTACTTGGGGGTACAGTACATGGACCTTACAGGATGGATACCAAACTAAAATGGGGAAATATATTGTGAGAGAAACTGACATGTGGTGAGTAGTTAAGAAATTGTATTTTCTTTCCCTTTTCTCATTCTCTTGTCCTCCATAAATCACTGTCAGGAAAAATTAGTAAAAAAGAAAAATAGACTGTTGGTATAAGGTATTAGGTATACGTTATCTTCAAAGTGTGATTTTAAAGATACAATGACAATCAGTGTCTATTACTTTTCTGTTTTTTTAACCTGTTTGTTCTCTGAGAAAGGGAAGTTCATCAGATATGGTCATAAAGTGGAAGGGAAAACCATGGTCTATTCCACTTACTGATCTGTAGTTTGTGACCAATCACTTTGACCTCTCTGAGCCTAAACTCTTCACCTGTGAAGCAGGGACAGTGTTCCCTCTCATGCCTGCTTACTCAGTGCTTATGAGGACACAGCAGGGAAAATGGCTGGAGGGATTTTGTGAAGTCTAAAGTAAACACTAATGTAAATAGTAAATGATAATGTAAACAGTAATTATTATATTTTGTTTCCTCTTTGTTATACCCATAGTGGACATTCAGTAACTATTAGAAAAATATTAACCATGAATTTTACCTAATTAATTCACCTAGTAGTCATTGAAAACTTATTAAGTGCCTTTCTTTGGGATTGGAATGAAAACTGACCTTTTCCAGTCCTGTGGCCACTGCTGAGTTTTCCAAATTTGCTGGCATATTGAGTGCAGCACTTTCACAGCATCATCTTTTAGGATTTGAAATAGCTCAACTGGAATTCCATCACTTCCACTAGCTTTGTTCGTAGTGATGCTTCCTAAGGCCCACTTGACTGCCCACCAAAGCCAAATGAAAAATATGGAGACAGAGTTTGGAGGAGAGATAGAAAGGTGGTTTTAATTCTCAGCTGACAGATGGGGACACAGTAGGCTCAAGCCTCAAGAACTCCGCCCCCCACCCTCCTTGAAGTGTCTAGTGGCTTATGTAAGTTGAGGGCTCTCAGTCAGGAGTCAGTGACAAGAAACAAAAGTGTTAGGATCTTGATTTCTTCCTCTTTCTTTGCTTCAAAGACAGTCATAGGTTGACATCAGTAACCCAGTAACTGAGTCTGGCAGTTCAGTGGTTCTGTGGTCTACTTTTTCATGTGTAACTACAAGGGGAAGGGTAGTGTAAGGGTAAACACCAAACAGAGAATATATTTAGCATAGAGTCAAAGGCGTCACAAAAGTGTGATGTGTAGTTCCTGCGGAGTTAGGGGGCAGGAAAGCAAACTTAGTTACAGATATGCAGAGTTAGGAGCAGTTAAAGTAAAAGAACTAGGGATGTTCAGGCCTGCTCACTGTTCTCTTTACCATTTTTGTTCATCTTTGTTCTCAGGAAAGGGAAAGGAAAAAAGTCATTCCTCTTTTTTTGCCTTTTCACTGCGACAGTATCATGTGGGGGAGTGGGCGTGTACTGAGGTTATTATTTGTGGTAGGAGCCTAGAAGGGAGTAACTGATGTTGTGGAGTCCAAGAAGTACTTTACAGAGATGAGGCATTTAAGACATACATATTTTCATAAACAGAAATAGAGAAAAGAAAACTTGTCTTCTCAGAATGAACAAAGACATGAATTTGGAAAAATCTGGGAGAAAGAAGCAAGTTGTTTGTTGAAACAGCAGACTGAAAGAGTGTGTGTGTGTGTGTGTGTGTGTGCGCACACAAGTGAGAGAGAGAACGAGATACACCTTTAACTGTTGATAGAATGCACCTGGAAATGTCCGTTACAAGCAGATCTTGGAGGGCCTTAATTATACACAAAGAATTTTGTGTCACTGGTGGTTCGGATGGTAAAGAATCCGCTTGCAGCAAGGGAGACCTGGGTTCAATCCCTGGGTCGGGAAGATCCCCTGGAGGAGGGCATGGCAACCCACTCCAGTATTCTTGCCTGGAGAATCCCCATGGACAGAGAAGCCTGGCAGGCTACAGTCCATGGGGTCGCAAAGAGTCTGACATGACCATTAAAACAGTTAAATGGCATGATCAGAACTGTGTTTTTTGCATGTAACTCTTAGGAAAACATAATGTGAGATATTATCACAAAATATGCAAAATAACTGAACTAGAGTAGGATGTTGGAGATACAAAGTGTATAGAAAATGAGATGTTGCTAATATGAGCCTACATCCTTCAGCAACTATTAATTAGGGGCGGAGTTTGCAATGAAGAAAGAATATACTATGAATTGAAATTACCTGGATGGAAGGATTGTGAGGATGTGCCATCAGCCCAAAGACAGCCCAAAGATCAGGGACTCAAAAGTGTAAAAATTAATAAATAGAAACCTCAATTGAGCCCAGCAGGAAGAAAAAGGACTCAGACAATGAAAAGCCATGGGCTCTTAGCTTACTATAGTCCTCCCAACTTCCTTTTCCCCTCCATGGAACTGTTCTTTGCTTGCCATGGGGGGATTTCCACATGGTGTACCATGATTGCAGACTCTGAATTGCAATTCTTTACTGATTCCAAACAAACCCACCTTTGCTGGAGAAATATATGGCAGTTGATTTGTTAAAGGCCAACAAGTATGTTGTTATGGGCTTCCCTCGTAGCTAAGTTGGTAAGGAATCTGCCTGCAATGCAGGAGACCCAGGTTCGATCCCTGGGTCGGGAAGATCCCCTGGAGAAGGAAATGGCAACCCACTCCAGTATTCTTGCCTGGAGAATCCCATGGGCAGAGGAGCCTGGCAGGCTATACAGTCCATGGGGTTGCAAGAGTTGGACACGACTTAGCGTCTAAACCAGCAAACCAGCAACAAGTATGTTATAGTAGAAATTAAATAGGCTTTCTAGTCAAATTGGCTAATGTTAAAATCCTGCTATTTATATGCATGTTATCAACAAACAAGTTACCAAAACTCTCTGAGACTTGATTCCTTACCTAAAAAAATGGGAATAGTAATACTACTTAGTTTACATGATTGATGTAGAGAATCCCTGTTGCTTAATCTCCTTGGCATCCATCCTCCACTTCTTCCAGCAACACACCCAGCTTTCATTTTGGAATCTACCTACTCTTCACTCTCAGATTGTCAGCACACATGAGCTTCCAACAGGCAGATCTCATTGGCTCAGGGATGGACACGTGATCCAAATCTGTCCATTGAGAATATTACGGCTAAACTCAGAGGCTTTTGTTTATGAGCAGATTCTCCACAGGCTGTGAAGCTGAGAGTTGGATACAAAGTTTCAGTTCAGTTCAGTTGCTCATTCCTGTTTGACTCTTTGTGACCCTGTGAATTGCAGCATGCCAGGCCTGCCTGTCCATCACCAACTCCCGGAGTTCACTCAAACTCATGTCCATCGAGTCAGTGATGCCATCCAGCCATCTCATCCTCTGTCATTCCCTTCTCCTCCTGCCCCCAATCCCTCCAGCATCAGAGTCTTTTCCAATGAGTCAACTCTTCGTGTGAGGTGGCCAAAGTACTGGAGTTTCAGCTTTAGCATCATTCCTTCCAAAGAACACCCAGGACTGATCTCCTTCAGAATGGACTGGTTGGATCTCCTTGCAGTCCAAGGGGCTCTAGAGCTGCTATAACCCTCTTGCCACCTCAGAGGAGGTTTTGGAACTGTGCACTATAGTGGCTTGGGGCCCAAAGATGAAGCCTTCATAGCAAGAGATACAGAGAAATGGAATCACTTGAACATTGTATGAGCCCTTGTGGACAGTACTTCCCCAAATCAACTAGGCTGATGGACTTTTCAATTATGTGAACTTCAGAAGAGGCTAAGTTATGTTCTCTGTGCAATAATAAACACCTCCCCCACCCCCCACCCCCCCCCACCCCCACCAAAAAAAAAAAGCTTAGGGGCTTAAAACAACAAAGATTTATTTCTCTCTTATGCTCCATAGAATGGCTGCAACTCTGCTAGATTATTTTTGGTCTGGGTCTTAGGATGATGGAGGAATTTCTATTTGGAGAAAATCACCAGTGGCTGTAATAGAGGGAAAAGAGAGTAGGGAAAATAAGTACTGGCTTTTAAAGCCATCTGCCTGGCATATGCTTCCTGCTTACATGTCATTGGCCAGAACAAATTCACATACTCAAGCTTGATGCCATAGTGTGCAGAGGGACAGTAAATGTTTTTGAATAACAATGCAATTTACCAGTAAATTTCCCTTTTGCTTAAGCAAGCTTAGGTCATATTTTCTGTCACTTGCAGCCAGAAGAACCTTAACTGAGAAAAGCTGGTGAAAGAGTTAAATTAGATATTTTATTTAAAGTAGCTAACACATGGTAAACATTCAGTAAATAGGTGCTAAATACTATTTTCAAGTGCATGGACACAGACTAATTGAGAATTATATCTTTCTCAAATGTTCTCAATTTCTTTACTTTATTCACTATCTCACTAACATTTATTGAGCTCTTTTTAAGTGACACACACTGTGCTAGGTAGTAGGGACATAAAATGATACACTTACAGTTTAGTTCTCCAGTAGATTTCTTTAAAAAAAAAAAAAGAAAGAAACAATATGAAGACTTGGTGTCTTATGCCTGAGGAAAGTGATAAACATTTAGGAAATTACTATTCAGAGAAAGGTTATATATGGCATACAATAAAATGGAACCAAAAGTATGAAATCACCACTCATCAATCCATTTGTCTAATACGTACTTATTAGCCTCTAATATGAGCTAGACATTATTGAGGTAGAAAAACAAATAACATTCATTGTCATCTTTAGAGAACTTAAAATGTAGTAGTAAAGAGAGGTGAGCTGAGAGTATAAAATGGATGCTGTCATAAAATAAAATAATGCAGATGATGGCTAATGCTGATGGTCACCAATGACTTCCATTTTGCCAAATCTAAAGATCAACACTTAACCTTGCTCAAAAAGCAACTGACAGAGTTAATCATTCCCTGATTCTTCACTTGCTTGTGCACACTCCCCTTCCTGGTTTTCCTCCCAGGATCAGTCCTCTGTTCCATGCTTAACACACTTTTCTCCAGATGATCTCATTCAGTCTTCTTGCTTTAACTATCATTTGTACACTGATGACTCCCAGTTTTATGACCACCTCAACTTCTCTCCACAACTCTAGAATGATTGATTTTATTGCCTCCTTGTATAACAAGCATCTCGCAGTTATTACCAGACGGGACTCCTGATCCATCAGTCCCAAACTGGTGCCTTCTCGATATTCCCATCCGAGTAAAGCGTACCACCTTTCACCTCAGTCGCTCAGGCCAACGTTCAAGTAATCCTAATCCCTTTTCTTCTTTCCTCTCACTTCCAGTTCATCAGCTGCTCTGTAGACGCTGGCTTTTAAACCATTTTGAATATGATCATGTCTTCTTTTTCCCCCTCTTGGATGTCACCTTAGTCTTGGACTCAGCATCACCCTTCTATCATGTACTCTGACAGTAGCCTTCCCTAGCTGGCTTTTCTGTTTCCATTTCTGTTATATTATTTTCTACATGGTAGCCAAAATAATTCTCTTGATACTAAAGTCAGATCATATCATTTCTCTGTTCAGAAGCCTCCAGATGCTCCACTTCACCCTCCACCCTTAGACATAAGCATGACTCATTCCCTCATTGCCCAGATCCCCTTGACACTGCTCAAATGTCACTTCATCAGAGAGGTCTTCCCTGATATCTTATTTTAAAAAATGCTAGTGCCGTCTGTCCTCACCCTCTATTCCTGTTTTATTTTTCATGTTGCCATTTGACATTATACAAAATATTTATCTGTTTATAAACAAAAGAATGTAAGCACAATGAGGACTTTGCATTTCCAGTGCCAAAAACAGTTTCGATGATACTTTTATAAGTACTCTAGACATTACTTTAACACTCTGTATTATCTGTTACGTTGTCCTAACACATTAGATTTGCTGTATTGAGTTGGACTATAAAGAAAGCTGAGCACCGAAGAATTGATGCTTTTGAACTGTGGCGTTGGAGATCTTGAGAGTCCCTTGGACTGCAAGGAGATCCAACCAGTTCATTCTAAAGATCAGTCCTGAATGTTCATCGGCAGGACTGATGAAGCTGAAACTCCAATACTTTGGCCGCCTGATGCGAAGAGCTGACTCATTTGAAAAGACCCTGATGCTGGGAAAGATTGAGGGCAGGAGGAGAAGGGGACGACAGAGGATGAGATGGTTGGATGGCATCATCGGCTCAATGGACATGGGTTTGGGTGGACTCCGGGAGATGGTGATGGACAGGGAGGCCTGACGTGCTGCGGTTCATGGGGTGCAGAGTCGGACACGACTGAGCGACTGAACTGAATTGAACTGAACTGTCTACATTTCATAGACCTGATAGCTGAGACACAGATTAGTTAAGTAACTTGCCCAGAGTCACACAGCATTTAAGTGGTTTAAAGTGAAAGTGAAGTCGCTCAGTCGTGTCCGACTCTTTGCGACCCCATGGACTGTAGCCCACCAGGGTCCTCCGTCCATGGTATTCTCCAGGTAAGAATACTGGAGTGGGTTACCATTTCCTTCTCCATTAAGTGGGTTAGCTAGGATGCAAATTTAGGCTTCATTCATCTGCTCCTCTGAGCTTGGGGCTCAAGTTTAATTCTTGAAAGCCATTCGCCAGAGGCGACGAAGAGGTCAGGTCAGTGCTGGCGGGAGGAAGAGAAAGTGGGAGGAGGGAGACTGTTGGGGAACTGAGGAAGAGGGAGGGACCGCAGGGAGACGCCAGCGAAGGCGCGGCTCACGCAGCTTCCGGTTTTCTGAGTAACAGCGCGCACTCGTCACTAGCCTTAGGGTGCTGGGCTAGCAGAGCTCACAGATTCGGGCAGGCGGCTGGGGCGCGGGAACGCGATGTACTTCTGCTGGCGCGCTGGCCGCCGAAGGCCGCTGCGGGAGCGCCAGGTGTGTGCTGGCGGCAACACGCTACTGCAGGCGGCCAGTGGGGAGCATCACTCGCTACTGCTGCTGAGCGACGGCACGGTCCAGTCGTGCGGGGACAACAGCCGGGGCCAGCTGGGCCGGAAAGGCACGCCGCGCGGGGAGCAGCCAGGTGAGCTCCTGGACTCAGATGCGGGGCAAGGGATCAGACGGGTGGCGGTGCTGGAGCCGTGGGTCTGCTGGACCACAGGCGACAGGAGAACAGGGTTCCGCGCTGCCGGAGCGCAGGTCCATCAGTTTCGTTTCCTCCTCGCGTCTCAGGTTTGTTTCGGTTTCCAGTAGTTTTATCTTCAAAAGGAAACTGAGAGCAGAACTAAACTGGACCGCGTTCCTCTGAACAGAGATGCCTTTTGAGACCAGTCCTTACCTATGCGAACCTATCTGGAACAGAGTGACCTTCCAAACATAGTTTGTAGTTTGAACACTGTAACTCCTTCCGAAATACCCTTAAAATAATGTATGCTAGCATTTTGCTAGTATTGATTATTGGAGAAACACAGGAAAAGAAATCGCTTATTAGTCTAACACCCAAAGACAACTTACATTTTGATGCATTTCTTTTTTGCCTTATTTTCCTATTACATATTTAATCTTTATAAAATTATGTCTTTATAAGCTTTGTATATGCAGATTTATATAACTTTGTAAGTTGTGTTCTTCATCAAGAATAATATCACAAACATTGCCCTTTTATTATAGTATATAATATTATATTATAATCTATTACTATATTATAGTCTATTTAAAAATAGATTTTGAATTGTTGCATAATGTTCTAGGCTCTGACAGTATAACTATTCTTCTTTTAGGGAAATTTGTTTTTTTCTCATCAGGGCCTTTTGTAAACAATACTATGATTGACATTATTGTAAGTAACGTCACATTTCTGATTATTTACTTAAATTCCAAGAATTATGTCTGGGGGGAAAAAACTTTTCCTCTACCCTTAGTTCTACCCTTAGTTCTGTCCTGAGGACCTGTGAACTAAATTGATAAAGGCAAATTAAGGAGGGAAAAAACCTTACAGTTTTAATATGTGCACAGGAGTTCACAGAAAAGAAGGGTTAGACTTAGGAACTTATGTGCCATTTAACAAAGAGTAGAGGGTTTGGGTTTTGAGGAATGATCAATTGTGGAGAAATGATTTTGAAATATATGGGGGAAACTAATGAAATTTAAGGGTTATTTTACTTAAGGCTGTTTATGCAATCTTATCTCAGTACCAACTCTGGTGATGAGTCACATTTCCTGGTATGAAAGGGGGAGGTGGGTACACCTTCAGAGGAGAATGCCATATTTGTGTTTTTAAGTTGATAGGGAAAGGCAGAGAACTCTTCCTGCATCTGTTGATTCTCAGTTGCCTTCAGCTCAAAATCATCCTTATGCCAAAGTGGCATGCTTTGGGGTGGTATATCCTGATTCCCTTAAAGTGGAAGTAAGGGACAATGTGATCCTTAAAGCCAAATTCTTCTCCAGCAATGAGGTACCAGGTTCTACTTCTATGAGTGTATGCATCTTTGGAAATTTTTTTTCTTGTTGCACGGTTTGAAAAGTAAATCACTGAAAAGAATAAGATCACAAGACTAAAAAAGAAAACTTAAATATTAACAAAAACTTGACTGGTAATGATGTGCTTAACTCCAAGCCTCTAATAATTCAGAAACAAACACTTTAGGAAAACAGTTTAGATTGTCCTGTAGGGAAAAATGCTCAGAGTTTCAACTGTGGGCGTATTTGACCCATCCAGAGGCCTATTAAGTAACTCGCCCAGAGTTTCATTGGGAGGGCATCTGGCATCTGCCTCTCATACTCAGGCAGGCTCCCTGCCCATCTCTTCCTGAGCAGAGGATTCACTGTTCTCACTGTTGAAGGCTGGGAAGTCAGAGGAATGGAGTAGGGGTGAGCCCATCCTTTCTCTGGCTCCCTTTATCTAGCTGAGCTTTTTACTCCACCATCACAAGGAAGTGTTCGGCCAAGCATCAAGTCCTTACAGGTTCCACTCCTCCACATGCCCATCCTTTTAAATAGTAGTGATATTCCATTAAGATGTGCCACACGATGAGCCTATTTTCTTCTCTTCTTTAAAGTGGACTTTAGGCCTTGATTTAAAAATCTCTGGAAGAGATGAGACATCCCAGTGACTCTTCCTTTTGAAGAAAAGTACTTTCTTAAACTTGGTATTAAATTAGCAATCTTGGTGTGGGTTGTTTTGTTTTTGTCCCTAAAGAACGAATTCCGGCATTGGAAACTCTGCACGTGGCTCTGGTGAGCTGTGGAAAGGAGCACTCCCTGGCTGTCTGTCACAAAGGAAGGGTCTTTGCGTGGGGAGCTGCTTCTGAAGGACAGCTGGGAATTGGAGGATTTAAGGAAACGTGTATACCTAAGTACGTATTTTAGTTCATTCATTTAGTGTTTTTGAGTTTCATGTGCCAGGCACCATGCAAGATTGCCAGGGTCCAAAGATGACTATAACAAACACACACTTAACCTGAAGGGTTACAGTGTTGTGAGGGAAGGAGGCAGGGAAAATAACATAGAACACCAATTACTACTTAATTAGGATCTGTGAAAGAGAAGGGCCGCATGATGTGAGAACCTATGACGCTTTGATCTTAATCTTATGTACGGGAATGACACTTGGGCCTCCAGAGTTAGTATAAAAATTATTTTAAAGTGAAAATATTTGAGCTCCAGAAGATTCACAGAGATAACTTACCTGACTAAAACAGGGCCTCCTGAAAATCCATAAGCTGCCATTAACCCTCCTTTGAGGGAGTTTCCTATGAATTCAGCTGTCTTGAAAATAAAATGCCCAATTTGCATCAAAAAACTCAATAGAACCTTCCATACTCTGCCACTGAAGCCCTAAAAAAAAGAGACCCTTTTGCTAAGTTAATATATATAAACCTCTACTCAGGTTATTGTACAAATTTTCCATTACTTGGGAGCTTCTATCTGCACATATAAACTTTTTTGTCTTTTTTTCCCTGTTAATCTATGGCAGTTAATTTGCAGGTTCCCCAGGCAGAGAACACAAGTTGAAAGAGGAAAGGTGTTACTCCCAACGTAATCTTTTGGCTTGCCATAAGCCCTTGGATCCTAATATTTTACTTAGTAAAATTGGGGGAAAATCATATCCTCACACACAGCTTCCTAGGCCAAATAATATGATAAGCAGTCTGAACTGTGTGTTCATGAATTACATACTCTGAGGAATTTCAAAAACATGTTTTTTAATACTAGGAAGTTACCTCTTGTTACCTTCTCTGGTCATTAAATTGTATAAGAGATGGCTGTGGCTCGGAGGAATGAGCATTGAACTTGTAAAGAAAAGCCCAAGGTTTGAATCTGTTCTGTAGCTTGATACCAGTTGACCTCTTTGAGTTCTCCTAGGTTCAACCGTATAAAATTGCTGATCAGTTCAGTTCAGTTCAGTCGCTCAGTCATGTCCGACTCTTGCGACCCCATGAATTGCAGCATGCCAGGCCTTCCTGTCCATAACCAACTCCCGGAGTTCACTAAAACTCATGTGCATCAAGTTGGTGATGCCATCCAGCCATCTCATCCTCTGTCGTCCCCTTCTCCTCCTGCCCCCAATCCCTCCCAGCATCAGGGTCTTTTCCAATGAGTCAACTCTTCGCATGAGGTGGCCAAAGTACTGGAGTTTCAGCTTTAGCATCAGTCCTTCCAGTGAACACCCAGGACTGGTCTCCTTTAGGATAGACTGGTTGGATCTCCTAGCAGTCCAAGGGACTTGAAAGAGTATGTTCTAATCTACAAAAACAGCAATTTAATAAGAATCAACCTAGTAGTATCTTTATCTCACAGGGCTTAAGGTAGGTGGTGTAGGCGAGAGTGCTCCATAAATTCTAAAACCCTACACTATATGTGCATAAAGAAATTTATTTTTATTTTAGGTTGGTAAGTATAGTATAAAGGTTAGAACTTTATACAATATATTAAAAGCCCAATGAAAATAACTTTTGCATTATATATTGTTTTGGATTCTGCCCTGTATTTTTATACATGTTGATGTCATGCTGAAAACAGTTTGAGGGCTTTGGGATAAATGTGTTACAGAAGTGCAAGAAAGTAATTTAAAATACCTGTAGTCCACTTGGTGACCCAATCTGAAGAAGAATTAATAGATTTTGTATCATTATTATTATAGGAAGATAAAAACTCTGGCTGGTATAAAAATTATACAAGTTGCCTGTGGACACTACCATTCCGTGGCATTATCAGAAGGTAAAAAAGTCTTCTTGGATCTTGTAAATGTCATCAGAAAGTAATTTTTTGAATACAAATAATACCTGTTGAGTTTTAATGCATTGGGGTTCATTTTAATGCATTTAAAGTTAAAAAGAAAACTTAGATATAATAACTTGTAGAAATCTGAAATGTGTTAGCAATTCTCTGGGTACATAATTTAGCATTAGAAGAGCTTGATTTTTTTACCTCTTGTAAATGATCTATCTCTAGTCAAATTCAACATAAAATGTTGCTTACCCCCACCCCCACCAGTCATTCCACAAGTATTTATTAAGTGCCTACAGTATATCCAACAAAGAGGATATAACAGTGAACAAACCTAAGACTGCTTTCATGAAGCTTGTATTCTGGGGAGATGTAGGAGAAGTGAGCCTTAAACACACGGACGAATAATTGTGTGATGTAATAGGGATAAGGATGTGAAGAGAAGTGAGACGGGAAAGGGGACAGAGAGCGAAGGGGTAGGTGGAGGGAAGGGGTCTTTCTACTTTACAAAGGAGATCAAGGAAGCTATCCTCATAAGGTGAGACGTGAACAAAGACCAAAAGGAGAGGAGAGAGAGAGATGATGCTAAGGCCATGGAATGATGCAGATGCAAGACCATGCCCAGCAGGGTGCTCAGGAGCAGCAGAGGTTCTAGAGAGGGAGAGAAGGGAGCCAGGGGAGATGCAGTCTGAGAAGTAGCTGTGGGAATCCTGGTGATGTGGGGCTTATGAACCGTGCTAAGAACTGGCCTTTTATTGAGTGAGAAAGCAAGCTCTTGAAGGGTTTTATCAGACATGTTTTTAAAAGCGCACTCTGGCTGCTCATGAGAGAAGAAACTGCTGGGGGCAAGGATACGATGTGGGAGTGCAGTGAGATGCTGTTGCCGTTTTCCAGGAGAAAAGTGACATTGACTTGGCAGGTAAGGGGGTAACAGTGAAGTGGTGAGAAGCAGTTGGATCCTCGATAGATTTTGAAGCAGAGACTTTAGTATTTGCTGGGTTGAAGGCTGTAAAAAAAAGAGAGAGGAGTCAAGGATGACTCCAGGATTTTTAACTGGAGCAGATGAAAGATCATGGTTATTCTTAAGTGGGAGGGAAAAGAAGAGTGGATGTTTTTGGAAGAGATTTTTAAATGTGACCTTGGCCATTCACTTTGCCTTTAGTAAAGGTACTTTAACCTCCTTTACTCCTGTTTTATTCTCTAAAGATTTTTAGAATTAAGGTGGTAGTTTCTCCTTGAATTTGGTATTACAGTATGTTTGCAGTTCTGAATTTCTCCTCTTTGCTTTTGCAGATGGCCAAGTGTTTTCATGGGGGAAGAACAGCCATGGACAGCTGGGCCTGGGGAAGGAGTTCCCCTCCCAAGCTATCCCACAGAGGGTGAGGTCCCTGGAGGGGATCCCGCTGGCACAGGTGGCTGCAGGAGGGGACCACAGCTTTGCCCTGTCACTCTCTGGGACTTCATTTGGCTGGGGAAGCAACAATGCAGGGCAGCTGGCCCTCAGTGGGAATAACGCCCCAGGTAATGGGTTAGGCTTATAGTAAGTCCTTCTTTCTTTCTACTTGGAAGACCAGTTCTTCAAAGGGCACTCTCAAAGGTTAAAACAGTGGTTCCCAAACTTTGGGACACATTAGAATCACTTAGGGAGCTCTATTAACTTTTTTTTTTTTTTTGATTCCTGCTATAACAAATCACCACAAATCTAGTGGCTTCAAACAACATAGATGTATTATCTCATGGTTCTGATGCAGGTCTCACGGGGCTAAAATGAAAGTGTCAGCAGGGGCTTCCTGGAGGAAGACAGACCATTTTCTTGCCTTTTCCAGCTTCTACTGGCACCTACACTCTTGACTTATAGCCCCCTTTCTTCTTCAAAGCCAGTAATGGCTGGTGAAGCCTTCTTCAAGTCACATTACTCTGACATTGACTTTTCTGATCCCTCCTCCTCAGTTAAAGGACCCTTGTAACTGCATTGGGCACAGCTAGATAATCCAAGCTGCTGCTGCTGGTGCTGCTAAGTCTCTTCAGTCGTGTCCAACTCTGTGTGACCCCATAGACGGCAGCCCACCAGGCTTCGCCGTCCTTGGGATTCTCCAGGCAAGAACACTGGAGTGGGTTGCCATTTCCTTCTCCAATGCATGAAAGTGAAAAGTGAAAGTGAAGTTGCTCAGTCGTGCCTGACTCTTAGCGACCCCATGGACTGCAGCCTACCAGGCTCCTCCGTCCATGGGATTTTCCAGGCAAGAGTACTGGAGTGGGGTGCCATTGCCTTCTCCAATCCAAGCTAACCTTCCTATTTTAAGGTCAACTGATTAAGAAAACCTTAAATTCACGTGCTTTCGTAACTCCTCTTTGCCATGTCCTCTAACATATTCACCTCTGTGTGCTCAGTCATGTTCAACTCTTTGTGACCCCATGGACTGTAGCCCACCAGGCTCCTCTGTCCGTGGGATTATCCTAGCATGAATACTGGAGTGGACTGCCGTTTCCTCCTCCACAGGATCTTCCTGACACCAGGATCGAACCTGAGTCTCCTATGTCTCCTGTATTGCAGATGGATTCTTTACCACTGAGCTCTGGGAAAAGAACTTGTACATCTTTGGAAGGCCATTATTATGTTACTCTAAGAATGTTTAAAAATTCCAGCGCCCAGGTTGGACCCCAGACCATTAAATCAGATTGTCTGGGGAGGGAAGCCAGGCATCAGTCATTACCAAAGACTGCACAGGTAGTGCCCTTGCACAACAAAGTTTGGGAACCCTTTTTCAGACAGTTGCTAGCAGTATGAGAAACAACCAGTTCCTCTGACAATCTTTCAAAAAAACTCACTGTGATGTCTTCCTGATGAGCCCTTCTGTTCAATTCTTTACATGCAGCTCATGTATATTTAGCTCCTGTTACATACCAGTACCAGGGCTTCCCTGGTGGCTCAGCGGTAAAGAATCCACCTGCCGATGTAGGAGAAGCTGGTTCGATCCCTGGGTCGGGAAGATCTCCTGGAGAAGGAAATGGCAACCCACTCTAGTATTCTTACCAGGGAAATCACATAGACAGAGGAGCCTGGCAGGCTACAGTCCATGGGGCAGCAAAGAGTTGTGACTCGACTTAGTGGCTGGATGACCCCATACCTGTACCATGCTGATCTCTTACATCTCATTTCATTTAACTTGATCAACGTGAAGTGGGTCCTCTTATTTTCTCAATTATTGTTGCATATTTGCAGAACATCTATAATGTGACAAAAATGAATGCAGCATAATGGAAATATTATTGGGAAGTGGGGTCTTAAACCTTAGGTTTCTTGGCCAATAGCCTTAGTCATTCCAGAAACTTAAATATTTTCCAAAAATAAATGCTAAAGGACTGCTTTTCTTTTCCAGTGTAGGTCTTTCTTTCTGTTTTATAATACTTCTGATTGTTCACATTTTAAATTATGTTGATGAATTATAATAAGATAACAAAAATATTAAAATATATAAAAACTCATGATACATGATTATTTCTTATACTTGAGAGATTCTGCTTTCTTTCCACAGTTCAAAGATATAAGCCTGTATCAGTTGGTGCACTGAAGACTCTCGGTGTGGTTTCTATCAGCTGTGGTTCCAAGCACACTGCAGTGCTTACCCAGGTAAACCAAAACATCTTGAGAGAGAGGGATATATATATATATTTTGGCCATACCTTGTGGCTTGTGGGATCTTAACTCCTCAATCAAGGATCAAACCTGGGCCCCTGGCAGTGAAAACACTGAGTCCCAACCACTGGACCATCAGGGAATTCCCATTTTGCTATTTTTTTTAAATCCCAGAGAAATGTTACTGTAAGGTACATGTACTAATTATTGTAGAAAACAATATGTGTATTAATATCTGAAGATACCCATTCAGCGTACAGATCTCTAACGAGGAGAAGTCAGCCAAGCCATGGAACTTTTAAGATCCTATAACAAAAGCTAATTTCAGCTTCAGGAAATATTTTTAGATATTTCAAAATCTCTTATAGATTAGGAGCCAATTATTCTGTCATAATGTAGCTCTACATATGAAAAATATTGTAGAAGCAACAAAGTAATTTTTTTAGGTTTCAGTGGCCTACATTACAGACCAGAACATTCTATGTTCCATTTCTTACTTGGCACAATTATGAATCAGCATCCTGAATGTCTTATACTGGCCATGCATTTCATTCTGATGAGATGTATTCTCTTCATAGCTGTAATGAATAGACCTGAAGACTATTTGTGTGGTTGAAATGTTTATTTAAAGCAAAATATCTAAAATAATTTATATTTTGTTTGTTTTAAAAATATGCTTGGATTATATTATCAGTTGGCAGGAAAGAGCTAGAATTGTTTTAATCCAGAATCATCTTTTGAAAAGAGATTTATTTTCAGAGAAATGCTCAAATAAATAAAGCAACCTTATATTTAAGTGTTAGTGTTGCTCTTGAACCAGTTAATTTCTCCATCAATTCTTTCTACAAATACATAGTAAGTACCCAGTTCTGAAGGGAATGCCAGTGATTTTTCAAGTTTAATATGTTAACTCTTTATTCACTAGTAGAAATAATAAATATAAGACCCTTCTTCATATAAAGCTTGTATTTACCATAGTGCTCTCATAAAACTCTCTTATGGGACTTAATCTTTTAAATTTTAATTACACTTTTAGCCTGAAATTAGTCTGATTCTTCCTTTTTTAAACAGGATGGGAAAGTATTCACATTTGGAGACAATAGCTATGGACAGCTGGGACACGATCCCACTGCTGAGAAGAGGGGTCCACAACTTGTGGAAAGAATTGAAGGCCTCGTTTCACAGATAGACTGTGGAAGGTAATAGGTTTTTTTAAGTGAGAGAAGAAAGTGGTGTATTTTATTACTTAGAAATAACTTTTATGAAATGTTTTGAAACCTTAAAACACTAAAATATGTGATTACTCTTTTTATAGATCATTTTCCTTTCTGAAAATTTACTCCTTTCAAATATGGTGTAATTTTTCTGTTTTTCTTCTTTATTCTAGGCATTTCTTTTATTTCATAAGAATTTATTGGAAATGTACTGGGCATAGACCACCTTACTAGATTCTAGGGTGAGGGGAGTTTGTATATAACAAAAATAGTGGTGCTTATCTTCTTGAGTTCATTAGACAAAATTACCCTCATGCAGGTAGAAGATGATGTATATTTGCATGTGCATTCTGAGTTTTGCATAACCTAAGTGTGAGAACTTTAAAAAAAATTTTTATTGGAGTATAGTTGATTTAAAATGTGTTAGTTTTTGCTATACAGCAAAGTGAATCGGTTATACATATATCATTCTTTTTTAGATTCTTTTCCCATATAGGTTATTACAGTGTATTGAGTAGAATTCCCTGTGCTATACAGTAAGTCCTTAGCTATCTATTTTATAGTGCGTATGTATTAATCCAAATCTCCTAATTTATCCCTCCCTATGAGGACACTTTAGGAGAAAGCAATGGCACCCCACTCCAGTACTCTTGCCTGGAAAATCCCATGGACGGAGGAGCCTGGTAGGCTGCAGTCCATGGGGTTGCTAGGAGTCGGACATGACTGAGCGGCTTCACTTTCACTTTTTACTTTCATGCATTGGAGAAGGAAATGGCAACCCTCTCCAGTGTTCTTGCCTGGAGAATCCCAGGAACAGGGGAGCCTGGTGGGGTCGCCATCTATGCCATCTATGGGGTCGCACAGAGTCAGACATGACTGAAGCAACTTAGCAGCAGCAGCAACAGCAGCATGAGGACACTTTGGCTATTATCCACCCAATTAGTAAAAAGAGCAAAAGACAAAAAGAACTTACATTTAAAACACAAATGATAGAAACCATAGTAAAGACCCATCAATAATATTCTGCCTTTAGGGGTGGTAATAAGTCACTATTCACCCACCATTTGTTTGGCCATATGACTTGGTACTCTCTAACTCTGACATTGTGATAATGGGGTCTGGGTACTTAGTATAAGATAAATCTGTTATTTTGTGTTGAGACATCATCTTTCTCAAAAAGCATGACTCATTATAATAAGTGTTCATGATATCTTGTCTCCTGCAGTCTTCACACCCTTGCATATGTCTATACCACTGGTCAGGTGGTGTCTTTCGGTCGTGGACCAGGTTGTGCAAGCAGCTCACCACATGCGGGGGCTCTGGCAGAGAGCTCTGACATTAGCTGCCTGATTTCTGCTAATGGTATGAGTGGTCCCACGATTTGTCATTTTGTTTTAATTGGTGTCATTGGAGGAAAAATATTATTCAGTTTCCTTTCAAAGAGTGCATAAATGGTGGTTCTTTTGGTACTGTTATCTTTGATTTGTAGAATATGCATTTTTTTTAATGCAATGCTTCCTGGAATATTAAGTAATTTTTTCTAAAGATTAAGGTAATACAAAAGAATCAGTTATTTACACTTCAGAATAGCACACTTTTATTTTATTTTTTATTTTTATTTATTTTTTAATTGAAGGATAATTGCTTTACAGAATTTTATTGTTTTCTGTCAAACCTCAACAGAATAGCACACTTTTTATATATTTAATCAAATCTCTACTAAAGCACACCAGCCTGGTTTCATTATGTAAATACATGGAAAATTAAATTTTAAGATAAGGGAATATAGAATGTGTAATCTGATCAGTATTAATCTTTTATGCTGTTTGTAGTCAAAATCTATTTAGAAGCCAAAGAATAAGTAAATTTAGCTTGGTAATACATTAGTTTTTTTAAAAAACTTTTTAAAAGCAGCTTTAGGTTTATAACAAAAGATTTATACTTTTTACATCTAAAAAAACAATAAGCATGGATTTATGACTTTCTTCTAGACCTTGCGGATGTTCAAGTCAAACATATTTTTGCTGGAACATATGCCAACTTTGTGACAACTTACCAGGTATCTATTACATTTTCTGTTTCTTTTAAAAATCATCTTTTCTTCTGGATTTCACGGTGGTATTTGAAACATTGTGTCATTTGTATATATTAAATTTTTTTACTAAACTAGTAAGTTCCTCTGTTAGAATTCTTCTTTGAAAATATCGTGTAATTCTCACTTCCTCATTTGGATTCCCAACAGATACCAATGGTGCTCACAATGACTAATACTAATGGTCACCCATGAGTTAGCAACCAAAGTACTGACCAACACACTTAATCCTCAAATCAGCTCTGATTCTTATCATCACTCCCATTTTACAGATGAAAAAACTGAGTCTCAGAGACATGGACTTGCCCAAAATTATGGTGCTAAGAACTGACAGAGCTGGATTCAAACCTAAGCAATCCAGCCCCACCATACCCACCATTACCCACCATGCTCTAGCACCCTCCTAATTATTAACAGAGAGGTTTATATTATTATATTTCTGAACAAGTTCTGAAATGTTTTAGATAGAAAAAGTATACATAGTTATTTTAATAATTTGTACTTTTTTCCTATTATTAGGGATGTTTTAAACAACACTCATATAGACTCTTAACTGTATTCTCTGGGACAGAAAACTGTAAGCAAGGCAAAAGTCTGTGCTGCTGGGGATAGTCAAGAGATGGTGCTTGGTTGCTTTTTACAGCTGTTTGATCAGGCTTCTGTCTCAGGCTCTGCTCTGGGTCCTTGGGGTACTGTGAATAGTACACACAAGTATATCCTCATTCATGGCATTTGGATTCTACCAGGAAGTACAGATGAGAAACACATAAATACAATTGTGTTAGAGAGCGACAATTGCTCTGAAAAAAAATAAAATGGGCCATTTGATGATGAGATGAGATGGGCTTCTTTAGAAATGTCGGTCAGGAAAGGCCTCCCAGAGGCTGTAGCGTTTGAGCAGAGATCTTAGCCATGCTTAAATCCACAGGAGAAGCATTCCAGAGAGAGGGACCACTCTCTCTGGAATAGAGAGGCCCTGGGGCAAGAATAAGTTTAGCATGCGTGAGGGACAAAAAGGTAAACCAGTCAGAGACAGTATAGTAGGAAAGCGTGAAAGAGTTATATGAGCTGGAGTCGTATGGAAATGGGCTCAGTTATGGGAGATGAGGTTCATTTGAAATGTCCTTGGAGAGGAGATCTAAAGTCTTAATTGCGTGTTCAACTCTGGATCTCAAGGAGGACGCTAGCACTGGAAAATAAACGTGATAGTTGTTAAACTACAGATTGTTATTAAGCCACAGGCTTGGATGAAAGGTCGCCTGGAGTGAGAGTAGAAATGAGAAGAGCAGGGGACAGAATCCAGCCTCGAGGGACTTCTCCATGAGGAGGTCAGGCAGTGAGGCCGGGCCAGAAGAACTGAGAAGAACCAGTTTCTGAGGTGGAGAGAACCAGAAAAGGGTGGCTCATCAAGACAAGAGAAGAAAGTCTTTGCAGAAGGAGGAAGTGGCCAAACCTGGCACATATTGCTGAGAGGTCAAGTAGGATGAGCACAGAGTTTGTTTTTGCTTTGTCAAGACTGAGTTGTCTCAGGGGACAGAGGATGAAACATTCTCTGGGATGGACGGAGAATAGAGGGGAATAAGTGGAGGCAATGACTGTGAAAGTTCTGAGAAGTTTTGTTGTGAAAGGGAGTAGAGGATCTTGGGAGGTTTTTATTGTTGTTAGAAGTAGTGATGTTAAGGTATGTCTGTGTGCTAATGAGAATAATCCAGTTCAGGTGGAAAAAGTGATAATTCCTGAGAAAGAGAATGATTGCAGAGCTAATGTCCTAGAATAGATGCAAGAAAGCGGGGTCCAGGGTCCAATGTAGAATATAGGGCTTTGGGCAGAAATTTTGTTCTGATGAGGAACAGTGGAGGTGAGGTAGGAAGGCAAGGTTAGGTCTTGCCTGTTTCCATTTTCTCAGTGATGTACAGTTCAGTTCAGTTCAGTTGCTCAGTCGTGTCCAACACTTTGTGACCCCATGGACTGCAGCACACCAGGCTTCCCTGTCCATCACTAACTCCCAGAGCTTACTCAAACTCATGTCCATTGAGTCAGTGATGCCATCCAACCACCTCGTCCTCTGTCATGCCCTTCTCCCACCTTCAATCTTTCCCAGCATAAGGGTCTTTTCAAATGACTCAGTTCTTCGCATCAGGTGGCCAAAGTATTGGAGCTTCAGCTTCAACATCAGTCCTTCCAGCAAATATTCAGGGCTAATTTTCTTTAGGATGGACTGGTTGATCTCCTTGCAGTTCAAGGGACTGTCAAGAGTCTTCTCCAACACCACAGTTCAAAAGCATCAATTCTTCAGCACTCAACTTTCTTTATAGTCCAATTCTCACATCCATACATGACTACCGGAAAAACCATAGCTTTGACTACATGGACTTTTGTTGGCAAAATGATGTCTCTGCTTTTTAATATGCTGTCTAGGTTGCTCATAGCTTTTCTTGCAAGGAGCAAGTGTCTTTTAATTTTACTGCTGCAATCACCATCTGCAGTGATTTTGGAGCCCAAAAAAGTAGAGTCTGTCACTGTTTCCATTGTTTCCCCATTTGTTTGCCATGAAGTGATGGGACCAGATGCCATGATCTTAGTTTTCTGAATGTTGAGTTTTAAGCCAACTTTTTCACTCTCCTCTTTCACTTTCATCAAGAGACTCTTTAGACTCTTATTTGCTGTCTGCCATAAGGGTGGTGTCATCTGCATATCTGAGGGTATTGTTATTTCTCCTGGCAGTCTTGAGTCCAGCTTGTGCTTCATTCAGCCTGGCATTTCACATGATGTACTCTGCATATAAGTTAAATAAACAGAATGACAATATACAGCCTTAATGTACTCCTTTCCCAATTTGGAACCAATCTGTTGTTCCATGTCCAGTTCTAACTGTTACTTCTTGACCTGCATACAGATTTCTCAGGAGGCAGATAAGGTGGTCTGGTATTCCCATCTCTTTAAGAATGTTCCACAGTTTGTTGTGATCCACACAGTCAAAGGCTTGGGTGTAGTTAATAAAGCAGAAGTATATTTTTGTGGAACTCTTGTTGGATCTTGTTCAATGATCCAGCGGATGTTGCCAGTTTGATCTCTGGTTCCTCTGCCTTTTCTAAAACCAGCTTGAACATCTGGAAGTTCATGGCTCACATACTGTTAAAGCCTGACTTGGAGACTTTTGAGCATTACTTTGCTAGCCTGTGAGATGAGTGCAATTGTGCGGTAGTTTGAGCATTCTTTGGCATTGCCTTTCTTTGGGATTGGAATGAAAACTGACCTTTTCCAGTCCTGTGGCCACTGCTGAGTTTTCCAAATGTGCTGACATATTGAGTGCAGCACTTTCACAGCATCATCTTTTAGGATTTGAAATAACTCAACTGGAATTCCATCACTTCCATTAGCTTTGTTTGTAGTGATGCTTCCTAAGGCCCACTTGACTTCACATTGCAGGATGTCTGGCTCTAGGTGAGTGATCACACCATCATGGTTATCTGGGTCATGAAGATCTTTTTTGTACAGTTCTTCTGTGTATTCTTGCCACCTCTTCTTAATATCTTCTGCTTCTGTTAGGTCCATACCATTTCTGTCCTTTATCGATCCCATCTTTGCATGAAATGTTCCCTTGGTATCTCTAATTTTATTGAAGAGTTCTCTAGTCTTTCCCATTCTATTGTTTTCCTCTATTTCTTTGCACTGATCACTGAGGAAGGCTTTCTTATCTCTCCTTGCTATTCTTTGGAACTCTGCATTCAAATGGGTATATCTTTCCTTTTCTCCTTTGCTTTTCATTTCTCTTCTTTTCACAGCTATTTGTAAGGCCCCCTCAGACAACCATTTTGCCTTTTTGCATTTCTTTTTCTTGGGGATGGTCTTGATCACTGCCTCCTATACAGTGTCATGAACCTCCATCTATGGTTCTTCAGGCACTCTGTCTATCAGATCTAATCCCTTGAATCTATTTGTTGCTTGTACTGTATAGTCATAAGGGTTTGCTTTAGGTCATACCTGAATGGTCTAGTGGTTTTCCCTACTTTCTTCAATTTCATCTGAATTTGACAATAAGGAGTTCATGATCTGAGCCACAGTCAATTCCCGGTCTTGTTTTTGCTGACTGTATAGAGCTTCTCCATCTTTGGCTGCAAAGAATATAATCAATCTGATTTTGGTATTGACCATCTGGTGATGTCCATGTGTAACGTCTTCTCTTGTTTTGTTGGAAGAGGGTGTTTGCTATGACCAGTGCGTTCTCTTGGCAAAACTCTGTTAGCCTTTGACCTGCTTTGTTTTTTACTCCAAGGCCAAATTTGCCTGTTACTCCAGGTATCTCTTGACTTCTTACTGTTGCATTCCAGTCCCCTGTTAATGAAAAGGATATATTTTTTGGGTGTTGAGTGAAGTTGCTCAGTCATGTCCGACTCTTTGCGACCCCATGGACTGTAGCCTGCCAGGCTCCTCTGTCCATGGGATTCTCCAGGCAAGAATACTGGAGTGGGTTGCCATTTCCTTCTCCAGGGGATCTTCCCAACCCAAGGATCGAACCTGGGTCTCCTGCATTGCAGGCAGACGCTTTATTCTCTGAGCCACCAGGGAAGGTGTTAGTGATGTACAATCCTTATCTAAAACTTGGAGAAGCAGAGGATGATTGCTACAGGTTTAGGAATACAAGGAATGTGTGCAATCATGTCTCAGAGTGAGAAAGTGAACATTGTGGGAGATTACTAGCCAGTATAGAGTGTCCATTTGAAATCTGTGGTCGTAGGCTTATGGTGAAGTCAGTCAGCACTGTTTATTTTTTTCCACTGATGTTAAGCTGCTTGGATTCCTTTGGAGTAATTCAGAGTTGAGATTAACTGTAGGTGGACTTTTCCTAGGTGACTCAAGACAGAAGACTTAAAGGTATTTGTAAAGGACTGATTATAGTGCTGACCATAGAATCTAAGCTGGGTAAGAAAGACATGAGGAGGGTGATGGATAATGAACAAACAATAGAGTTGACAGATCAGAGTGCCCAATGGCCTCAAAAAATGTTGGAGTGGGTTCCACTGTTAAAGTAAGTGTCTTAGTCTGTTCTGGCTGCTATTAACAAAACACTGTAGATTGAGTGGCTTATAAGCAAACATTTATTTCTCACAGTTTTGGAGGCTGGAAAGCCCGAGATTAAGATAATGGTACATTTGGGAATTCCCTAGCAGTGCAGTGGCTAGGACTTCATTCTTTTCTTGCCGTGGCTCAGGTTTGATCCCTGGTCAGGGAACTAAGATCCCGTAAGCAATGCAGTATGACTTAAAAAAGATGACAGCATATTTGATGTCTGGTGAGGGTCTGCCTCCAGTTTATAGATGACTGTCTTCTCCATGTATCCTCACATGGCAAAAGGGACAAGGGCAAAATAGCTCTCTGGGGTCTTTATAAGGACACTAGTCCCATTCTTGAGGGCTCCCCCATCATGACCCAATCACCTCCCAAATGCCCTACCTCCTTACACCATCACATTGGGGGTTAGGATTCCAATATATGAACTTAGGTGGGAAATGCTCAGTCTGTAATGTTCTGCCACTGCCCCCAGTCAATTCATGTCCTTTCTACATGCAGAGTACATTCATTTCAACCCAGCAGCCCCAAAGTCTTAACTCATTTTCGTGTCAAAGAATGTTAGACTGGAGTACCACTGTGAAGTCAGTGAAGTGGAGGGATGGTGTATGATGATCTGAGAGGAGTATGTTTCCAATAGATACTTAGAAGGTAGAACAATTCTTGATAATTATAAAGAACAGAGTATCACTAGGAGTGATTTTGCACCCCCGGAAACATTTGGAAATGTCTATCGTCAGTTTAGGTTGTCCTAACTGAGGGAGGGCCATGTGTGTTGGGGTGGCTGCTGCTAATGTCTAATGGGTAGAGGCCAGGGATGCTGCTAGACATCCTAATGCACAAGACACCTGCCACAAAAAGGGTTATCTGATGCAAAATGTCGACTGTGTCAGTTTAGAAACCCTGATCCAGGGCCTGGGTGGCTAAGATGAAGCAGAGGAAGAGAGTGCAGATAAGATCAAGAATTGAGAGGTCATGGAGGGAAATAAATTATGTTAATTAATTCTGAAGTTGCCAAGAATGACGGAAAGAATGGTGACAGGCATGGTTGTGCTGAGGAAGACAGTCAACAAGATGCTAAAGTTTTCAATTATTGAAGGGTAGTGCCTAGGACTTTGGCAGGTGATTATCATAGAAGAAAGGGAGGCAGGTGATATAGTCTAATGTCACGCACTTACGAAGAGCCGAGATTTTGAAGAATAAAGTAGAAGAAATGGTCTGTGGGTGCCAATACGGAGCACCTCATTGTCCTGAGGTTCCTGGGATGTTGGAGGAAAAAAACTTCCTTATGACTGAACTCCAGGGGACACCCAGGACTCAGATCAAGAGAGTGAGGGGAATTATGGTTATACATCTTTCTCAAGAGGTCTTTAGTTAAGCATTAAACAAAAGTGATGCAGAATTCTCTGATTTATTATAAATTTAGCAAAAGCAGAGGTATAATATGGAGTCATAGCACTGATGTCTTTCAAATAATATATTAAAGACAGATTTTTTTCCCCAAATTTCTCTGACACCTCTGACTGAACCATTTGGCTTCAAATATTGTAAAGAACCACGGTTCTCAAAGTGTGGCCCCCAAATCGGCAGGCATCAGCATCAGCATCCCCTAGAAATTTGCTCTATATAAATTCTTGAGCTCCACTCCTGACCATTGAATCAGAAACTGTGGGGATGGGCCCTGCTTTAACAAGATCACCAGATGATTCTGTTATAAGTTTGAAAGCCCCTGATACAAAAGCAAAACTCTGTGGATGGTTAAAGAGCTGAAAGAAGCTAGTCTTTATTGAGTACTTCCTAGAATTGAAAGGCTTTGTATACCTAATGTATTTTAGTCTTAACGGGAGCCTAGAGAGGTGGTCATCGTTAACTCATTTTTTAACTGTAGTAAAACATACGTAACATAAAATCTGCTATTTTAACCATTTAAAAATGTGCCATCAGTGGTATTGATTGTGCTCACAGTGTTGTTCAGTCATCACCACTGTTTTGCTCAGTTGCTGAGTCATGTCTGACTCTTTGTGACTCCATGGACTCTGGCCCACCAGGTTCCCCTGTCCATGGAATTGCCTAGGCAAGAATACTGGAGTGGGTTTCCATTTCTTGTTCCAGGGAATCTTCCTGACCCAGGGATTGAACCTGTGTCTCCTGCATCTCCTGCATTGGCAGGCAGATTCTTTACCACTGTGCCACCTGAGAAGCCCAACCATGGCCACTAACCATCTCTAAAACTCTTCATCACCCCAAGCAGAAATTCTTTATTCCCCCTCAAGCAGAAATTCTTAACCATTAAATAATAACTCTGAGTTCTCCCCTACCCCTAACCCCAAGTACATTCGAATAGCCTTTCTATCAACTAGCCTGTTTCGTATAAGTGGAATCATGTTTTTATATTGGGCTTATTTCATGTAGCATAATGTTTTCCAAGTTCATCCATGTTGCAGTATGTGTCAGAATGTCCTTCCTTTTGTGGCTGAGTCATAGTCCATATGGGCTTCCCAGGTGACACTAGAGGTGAGGAATCTGCTTGCCGACGCAGGAGATGTAAGAGATACCAGTTCAATCCCCCAGTTGGGAAGATTCCCTGGAGGAGAAAAATGGCAAACCACTGCAGTGTTCTTGCCTGGAGAATTCCATGAACAGAGGAGCCTGGTGGGCTGTAGTCTATGGGCTCAAAAGAGTTGGACATGACTAACCAACGGAGCACACAATATTCCATATTCATCCATTGATGCTGTTGCTGGACATGGGTTGTTTCCATTTTTTTTTTGGCTATTGTAAATAATACTGCAATGAATATTGTCATACACATATCTGTTTGAGTCTCTGTTTTCAATTCTTTTGTGTTATTTCACTTTTTAAATGATAAAACTAAGGCTCAGACCAATCAAAGTGGCCCAGGCTGGGAAATGGAACAGCCAGCCAGTCTGATGCCAAGGCTCCTCCCACCAAATCCCACTGCCTGAGCAGGTTCCATGTGTCTTTCACCTGTGTCTTACTTACTACTTGGTGTGTGTGTATTTTCCTGATCATTCTTTTTTTTTTTTTTTTCCTAGAAGGATACTAGTTCCACCAGTGTTTCCAGGAAAACCCTGCCAGAAATAAGCCGAATTAACCAGTCTCTGATAGAAAAATGGATGGCAGTGGCAAAAAGAAGTATAGAAGATGAAGTGGCTAAGAGGTGGCTCTATCTGATAAAGTAGAAACCACTTTTACTTGGTTCTGAAGCCTTGGTTCATTTTATCCTAGACATAAGAGAGAGGGGTTGGCTTTGTCATTAAATTATTTGCATTTTAATCTTGATTTAAACCATCTGTAGTTTGAAGAAGTCATTGACATATTCACTGATTCTTCACTTAACTGGGCTATATTGAAGATGTACAATGTGCCAGGTACTTTGATAGGTGAGGGAAATTCAGGAGTGAATCAAAAATGCTTTCTGTCTGTCCCACAAAGCCATCCCCAAGACTGACTCTTTTTATAGCTTCATAGTTTATTCTCTGGAGAAGGCAGTGGCACCCAACTCCAGTGCTCTTGCCTGGAGAATCCCAGGGACAGGGGAGCCTGGTGGGCTGCCGTCTATGGGGTTGCACAGAGTCATACACGACTGAAGCGACTTAGCAGCAGCAGCAGTTTATTCTCTGCAGCTCCACAAATTTCTGTTTTCAAAAGGGTGGATTTTATTTAAATCTAGATGACTTGATCAAATCAGCTATGAAGGATTTTTATGAGATCTAGCAGACCATGCACAAAATATAGCAAGAATTTGGAAAACTCTTAAGAGAGCAGTTATTATCGTTAATGATTCCACATCACCAGTTATATACTGAGTAAGATAAAAGGAACATACTAGTAGTATGTTGTGACTTAACCTTATTTTATTATTTTTTCAGTGAAATTAGAGTGATATTTTCATCTCCTGCTTGTCTGACTGCAAGTTTTTTAAAGAAGAGGTAATATTTATAATTACCTTTATTTAAAGAGACTTACCTTTATTTAAAACACTGGAGAATATTTTAAATGAAATATTTAGACTCAGTCATTTTAATTTGTGAATTTTGTTATCTATGAACCAAAAATCCAACATAGAAAACTCCATGGATTGTTACAGAATTCTTCTGTTTTATAAAGGAATTTCCCATTGGACTACTACAAATTGTAATCTCTAATTTACATTGTTCCGTCCTCTGCCCTGCCCTCCTGTGTTATCTGATTGGCAAGAATGGTGTTTTTTTTTTTCAGAATCTTTGTATCTAGGAGTGATCAATTCATTCTAACTTCGCTTATGTACTTAGAGGCCTGGGCTGCACGTTGAAGGTCTTATTGTGAGCCCAGTAAGGAAAACACATCCTATTTATTTTAACTACTAACAGTCTTATTACCACAGAGGAGAGTCCAAGTTCTCTGCTACTTGGTTTGACACTTTATCTTGGTAGTTTAAACATTTCCTTTGTTAAATGCTGAACACTGGGTCAACTGTTCCTTGCCCTCCCTGTTTGATCTCCAATAATATACCTGGGAATGACTGAAAGATAAAGTGAGGCAGGTTAAAAATTGTAAGAGTTTATTAGAGTGAACATCGATTTGAATCACACAGCACCAGTTTGGAACTGGTGGAGAGCTCCAGCGGCAAGAGCTCAGGGAAAGACATAGAGAAGGCGCAGAAAGAAAGGAAGCATTTGATTAGCTATAGCTTAAAGCCTAGTTGGCTTTTTTTGTTTGTTTTTTGATTGGTTGTCCTTAGGCTTTGATTTCATAACTTTGAGGAATTTACAGGCTTAGATTTTGGTTTGCTTTTGTAGGCCACCGTGGCCTGAGATCCACTGCAGTGTGATGGCCTCCTTGTATAATTAATTTAGCAATAACAAGGGAGTGGGGTGGGTAGCAGCATAAAGGGGCCCTTAGGCTGCCCTTGGGCTTACCTGGTGGCTCAGACAGTAAAAGGTCTGTCTGCAATGCGGGAGACCTGGGTTCGATCCCTGGATTGGGAAGATCCCCTAGAGAAAGAAATGGCAACCCACTCCAGTATTCTTCCCTGGAAAATTCCATGGATGGAGGAGCCTGGAAGGCTGTAGTCCTTGGAGTCGCAGAGTCGGACATGACTGAGCGACTAACATTAGGCTGCCATCTGTCTTCTCTGGAGGCTGATGCCTACAGGTCTGCTTGCAGCTGGTGGAAACTCCTCCCAGTCCTCCTTTGCTAGGTCACGTCCTGTCCCTCCCTTGTTGACTTGGCCTCAGGTTGGCTCACAGGTTCAGAAGATACCTGTATACAACTGCCACTAGGCGGTACTCTGTATTCACTTAATCCCTATTGCAGTTATTTCTCAGCTTTGCTTCTTAACCCAGCTGCATGCTCAGCCACTCCTCAGAGAGACTGGAGGAACTGCTGGATCCAGAGGCTTCACCTGGGAACCAGAGAAGCCCAGGGAAGCTGAATGTCATGGCTTCCTTCACCCCCTCTTCTAACCTCCACAGCTCATGAGGCAGTTATCATTTGAGAGTCCCACAGGGCATCCCTGTTTGACTCCACATATTTAGCCAAAGGCAGGAGATGAGAAATTATGACATTGCTTCTCTCTGCTCCCTTTCTCTCCCATTTGCCTTCCTCTTCTTTCCGTCTTTCTAGGCAGCAAAGGAGGGGATTCTACTATGCAACTCATTCTCTTTCTTCCCCACTGTAGCCTTAAGTTAGTTCTCACTACATAGAGGATAATCTTTTCTACACTAAGAATATTATCTTTCTAAAATTTCCATGTTCCCTTCCCAGGAGTGAGAAACCTTAAGGTTTGATCTTAAGATGCCAAAGTTTGCAAAGGAAGATTTATTTTAAAGGGGAATTTACAGTACTTTGTTTTAGTACTTGCATGAATGTTTTAGCCCTAGTATTACAATTGGTTGGTTAATCCAGTAAACTTGAAATATTTTTAAATAATATATTATAAAGACAAATTGTTATATAGAATGCAGGCTCCTCAAATATTATCAACACAACCCAGGGAAATGCCACACCTAAACAAAGCCTTTGTAGTATTTCTGAGGGGCATGGCCAGGTTTGGATTTTTAAAAATTAGCAATTTGGAATAAGGCAGATCTTTTCAATGTGGGAGAGGAGGGTTGGGGATTTGATTAGGACTGAGGAAAGGTACCACAATCCAGGACAGATGGAAACATCAAGGCAAGGATTTTGAGACAAGAGATGCAAAGAATTTTAGGGTATAAACTGTTGATTGTGTTCCATAGAGGAGTTAATGGGTCTTTTCAGGAAGTTCCTAAAGTGAACAGTCAAGCCATTGGGCTGGGCAGGAGAGTCTTGGAATAGTACAGTCATGCTAATGAAACAGTGGAATCCCAAAGTAATGTAAATATCGATGGAAAATAGGTGGGGTTAGGGAGTTTCAACTCCCAGTGTGCAGGCTGAGTGTAAGCGTAAATTATTTCATTTCTCAGACATAGCATGTAAACTTTTGCTATTGTTAACTGTCCAAACTTGAGATAATAAATTGTTACCTGTTTTCTTTTAGGAAAACATAAACTTAAAAAAAAAAAAAACTTTTGGTGCCAAGTAAATCGATGATTTCAAAAGAATGCAAACTTCAAGAAAATAGATTATATCTAATTTTGTAGGGAAAATAAAATTACACATAATGATATATGAAGTTAGAAATATTCTTTTAATCTGTTTATTTATTTTTGCATTTCCTGCATCCAAAGAGAACCTGGAGAAATTATTTCCATTGATGTGGACTTAGAAATGGCAAGAAATACCTTCAAGAAGTTAACAGAAAAAGAATGGATTTCTTCGATGGTAATAAACAATATTCACTTTAGAAATAGAGCAATAGAATTTCTTTACAGGAGCCAATTAACCAACAGTTAATTTTCTTAGGAGTTGAGTGAGATAGAAGTGTGATAAAGGAGGGACTAGTGTTTATTACAGTTACTATATTGTGTGTGTGTGTTCATTGCTCAGTTATGTCTGACTCTTTGAGACCCCATGGACTGTACCCACCAGGCTCCTCTGTCCATGGAATTCTCCAGGCATGAATACTAGAATGTGTTGCCATTTCCTTCTCCAGGGGACCTTTGCAATCCAGGGATCAAACCCAGGTCTTCCACATGGCAGGCAGATTCTTTACCATCTGAGCCACAAGGAGAAATACTACTGATTTAGGTGTTGGCATTTTATTTTCCAGGGCTTCCTGGGTGGCACTAGTGGTAAAGAATCCACCTGCCAATGCAGGAGACACACGAGATGCAGGTTCCATCCCTAGGGAGATCGGGGAGATTCCCCTGGAGGAGGAAATGGCAACCGACTCCAGTATTTTCTTCAGTTCAGTTCAGTCACTCAGTCATATCTGACTCCGCAATCCCATGGACTGCAGCACGCCAGGCCTCCCTGTCCATCATACTCCTGGAGTTTACTCAAACTTATGTCCATTGAGTCGGTGATGCCATCTAACTATCTCATCCTCTGTCGTCCCCTTCTCCTCCTGCCTTCAATCTTTGCCAGCATCAGGGGCTTTTCCAGTGAATCAGTTCTTTGCATCAGGTGGCCAAAGTATTGGAGTTTCAGCTTCAGCATCAGTCCTTCCAATGAATATTTAGGACTGATTTCCTTTAGGATTTAGGTTGGATCTCCTTGCAGTCCAAGGGACTCTCAAGAGTCTTCTCCAACACCACAATTCAAAAGCATCAGTTCTTCAGCGCTTAGCTTTGTTTATAGGCCAGCTCTCACACCCATACATGACAACTGGAAAAACCATAGCTTTGACTAGACACACCTTTGTTACTGAATGCTTAATTGTACAGTAGATACAGTATTTTTTTTTTTTCAGTATGAGAAAAACAATGTTTAAGAAGTATAACTTATGAAAAGAGCATTATGGAATTCATATGTTTGGGGACCTACCAAGTAACAATAGATGGATTGACAGAAAAGAAAAGTTCTACTCTTGTACAGAACAGCTAGGAATAAGGGTTTATACACTAATTTTAGGGAAAGGATAGAAAGGGCTTCTGTGAGAAAACAAATGAACTTTCCAGGGAAACAGAGGGGCTTTTAGGCGGATACATGGAACATAAGATAGTTTGCAGTAATGTTTGTTTATGCAATTTCTCATCCAAGCTCAAGTGCAGGGTCTTTTCCCTGGCAGTGTTACTCACTTGCCTGCCCAGTTAGGAGGAAATTTATGGCTGCTTCATTCTTGAAGTCTCTGCATTTAGTCAGATGAGGAAAGCTCTGAAAGCTTCTTTCCGTTCATTCTTCTATTAGCTGTATCTCTGATGTCTTCGGTTTAAAATCATCTTTATACTGTTGTGGGTCCCTACATTTTGAAGGGAAAGGGGGAGAGAGTTTCTTAATATGCAGTAGAAACTATTTTAATTTTCAAAGTGAAAAAGTAAGAGTAGTAAATGTGATCAAGTATATTTTTAACAAATTAAGTGCTGTGGGAGATTATTTGGTGTGCTATACCTAATATAAGTGTGAAGAAACATTAGTTTTGCAGAACACTCTATGAAAAGGGGCTCTTAGTGAAGCAACTTTGGGAACACTGCCTACTATTATGGTGTCATGATGCACACAAGTAAATCAAAGACTCTGTGATGTTATATGCCAAAAGAAATCGAGCTTTTTTGACCCTATTTTGATGTTATTTGACTTTGTACACCTTTCTCATGTATACCTAATAGCATTCAACAGAAGTCATGTTCTTCTGAACATATGAAAAAACAAATTGCAAGAACATTAATGTAATAATAACAATAATATACAGTACTTCACAGTTTATTTTATGTATCATCTTACTTAATCCTTATGTAAAGGCAGACATTCGTAGTTACAGAGTATCTAAGATCTGTTAGAATAAATAAACTATTGGTTCAGAAACTGGCTCCTGTGATCAGAGGACCAGGAAAGACTGAAGAGGCAGCCACTCCAGATTGGAAGGTGGCAGGTTTAATAAGCCAGGGAACTTACAAGGTTTGTCTTGGGTGACATCAAGATGAGTAGGTCTCTACACCCAAACCCTGGAATCTTCAAGTTCATACAGAGGCATTAACTGCTGGGTTCAGTCACATATACCATCCAGATGGTCTCAGAATACCTTACTCTCTGAAGGCAGGGTCCTTGGAACACACCAACTGTGGGAACAGTGGGCAGAGCATACATTCCAAACACGTGGGAGTGGGTGAGGAGGCTTTGATTGCCCAGGTCCAGTTCAAGGGGCAACATCGTCTTGATTACCTCTTCCAAACATAAGCTCCTCCAAACAGCTTTGAAATCTCAATGGCTTATTCACACAGTAAAGATTTTTTTCCCACACCAAAGTCCAAAGAGGGTTGAGGTAGGAGGCACCTGTAGGGAAGGAAAAAAATATTATTTTTTCTCTCCTTATCTTAGCTTCATTGGCTGGGACCTTGCAAATTACACTAAGAAAAGACAGACAAACAAGAGAAAAGCAAGTTTATTAACATGTGCATCCTGCATATAGATGGAAATACTCAGTGATGAGTAACTTTAAGGAGTGGTTAGAATTGGGGCTTCTCTAGCAATCCTGATAGCTCAGTTGGTAAAGAATTCGCCGGCAATGCAGGAGACCCTGGTTCGATTCCTGGGTTGGGAAGATCCACTGGAGAAGGGAAAGGCTACCCATTCCAGTATTCTGGGGCTTTCCTTGTGGCTCAGCTGGTAAAGAATCCACCTGCAATGCGGGAGACCTGGGTTCAATCCCTGGAGAAGGGAAAGGCTAGTCACTCCAGTATTCTGGCCTGGAGAATTCCATGGACTGTATAGTGTCCATGGAATTAGTGTCCATGGAAGCCCTGTGTCACAAAGAGTCACACAGGGCTTCCCTGGTGGCTCAGAGGTTAAAGCATCTGCCTGCTTGTGGGAAACCTGGGTTCGATCCCTGGGTCAGGAAGATCCCCTGGAGAAGGAAATGGCAACCCACTCCAGTATTCTTGCCTGGAGAATCCCATGGGTGGAGGAGCCTGGTGGGCTACACAGTCCCCAGGGTCGCAAAGAGCCGGACACGACTGGGCGACTTCACTTTCACTTCATGATAGCAACTTAGCAAATGAAGAACAATAATTTTGTAGAGAAGTGAAAAGACAAAGGAAAAGGACTTTGAGCTTCTTAGATGGCAAATGGTGGGAAGGCAGATATATGAAGAAAGTAATGGTAGATAAGGGCTAGGTAGTAAGGTTTGCTGTGTGGCAGGCCAGCTCAGCTCTGCTAGTGAGACTGTTATGCCCTTCCTGATACGGGAAGTTGTGGACAGGAGGACACCTTGATGAGGGGAATTATGTTCTGTTTTCAGGAAGATGGGGGAGGCCAGAGAGCTCATTCTGTGTCTACTTTTTCTCACTTGCCTTCAGCTTAAAATAATTGTCATGTCAGAGTGGCATATTTGGGCATGGCAGATTCTGTTACCCTCCCCCCCTCCGCCCAAGCTCATTCAGGGGTGACTCAGGCTCCTTCTCTGTGGCATTCTAGGCCCCAGGGCCATAGAATTCTCCGGTAGCTCTTTCATGTTGATTGGCAGATGAGGAAAAAGGGTGTGAAAGTTCACAGAGAAGCTTTAGGGGTCAAGCCTGCAAGTATCATATATCACCTTCCCTCACATTCCATTAGCTGGAACCTGGTCACATGGCTCCACCTAACTGCAGGGAGGCCGGGCAATGCCATCTTCCTGTGAGCCCTGAAGGAAGATGAAATAGGATTGGTGAGGTGAACATGTGCCATTTTTCTCTGCTACGGTATATTTTAGGTCAGATAGATTTAGGTATGGATCCCTTCTAATTGAGCAACCTTCACGATTTGTCCAGTAGGTCCAGGCATGTGATTTCACTTTTATTTCTTTCATTGACTCCAACATAAAATAGGGAAGATGGTTCTCACATACTACTTTAGGGGGATTTGGGATATTAAGGAGTGATGGAGTTTGAATAGTAGGTTTTAGGAAAACTAAATTATTATTCCATTAGGAATATAGTAGATATGAAACCTCTCTTCTTATATCTTGTTTCTTATGATACTGTATCTAATATGTCCTGGGCCTTTCCCTGATTGTTTTTCAACCACAGATAACCACATGTCTCAAGGATAATCTGCTTGGGGCTCTTCCATGTCGTTCTTCACACCAAGAAGCTTTATCAGTCTTCCTTCTGCTCCCAGAGTGTCCTGTCATGCTTGATTCCAGGAACTGTATAACTCTGGTGGTTCCATTTGCAGAGACTATTCGTAAAATGACCAATCAATCTTCAAAAGTCCTGAGTAAGCTTGATTACTTTTATGTCACTTTATCTGTATTCTCAATAGAATACTGTCTGAAATAGAATTTGTAACAAATTTTAGATAGATTTGAAAACACTATACAAATGTTTGAGTATGTGATATGTGTATTATTGAAAAGATTAACCTAAAGCTATTGTGAAATTCAAGTTTGTGTGCCCGACACACATTGAGGGCAAACAAACAGAAGCATTGGCGTTTGGGGCAGAGATAGGTCTATTTCAAGTGCCAAGCAAGGAGAATGGGCAATTTGTGCTCAAAAGACCTAAACCCCCTGATGGGTTTCAGGAAAGAGTTTTTAAAGAAAAATTTTCATGGAGGGCTGCTGAGTGTGTCTTTCTTCTGATTGGTTGGTGGTGAGGTAACAGGGTGGTGCTCTAGGAATCTCAGTCTTCAGCCTTCTGGCTGTAAACAGTCTGGGGTTCAAGTGCTTGTGCTCAGCCTGAAGTTACCATCCTCCACCTGAGTGAGAGTCTTAGTTCCTGTAGAACTCAGAGATATATGTCAAACTGTCTTATATATCCTTTGAGGAGGAACCAGGACCCTGCCCCATCCCTCCACTATTGTTTCTTGACTGCTTTCCCTTTGTTTCTGCATTCCCTCACTTTCCTAATGAGTAACAGTTTGAATCTGCCCTTTGAAACTCAGGGAAGGTCTAGGAGGCTGAAGCCTTTTCCCTGCAAACAAGAAGCAGGGAAGATGCAGGAAGGAGACACAAGAAGGCCCTTGTACTAAGGAGGACCACACAGGATCCTGCTTGATTTCAAAACTATTTTAATGGGCTTCATTGGTGGCTCAGTGAATCCTCCTGCAATACAGGAGACACAGGAGATGAAGGAAACACTAGAGACATGGGTTCAAATCCTGAGTCGGGAAGATCCCCTGGAGAAGGAAATGGCAACCCATTGCAGTACTCTTGCCTGGAAAATCCTATGGACAGAGGAGCCTGGTGGGCTACAGTCCACGGGGTCTCAAAGAGTCAGACACGATTGAGTAGATAATCACTACTCTTATTATTACAAAACATGTGTAATTCCTAGACTTGGTCATGGACTCGACCTCAGAATTTCACAACCATAGAGAATTCAGTCAAGATAAAACCATACTTTAAAATTTTTTGTTTATGGTGTTTTAAAACTTTAGGTATTTTGATCAGACATGAGAGGAACAATGTTTATCTTTGTGTTCTTGTTTTTTATTTTATTCAGTGCTTTGAGATGTCCTTGTATGACTTTGAGCTAATGTTCAAAGTCCAAAGCTTAAAAGATACAAAGATGATATATACAGTGAAATAGCCATCTAATTTCCCTCCCACAAAGCAGTTACAAAGTAGAGTTTCTTACATAACGTTTGAAAGATACTCTATAAAAACATATAGAAATGTATTCTTTTTTTTCAAATGGTAGCATACATACTTCAGCAACTTGCTTTTTTCCACAAATCACGATATTGTGGAAATCATTATATTACCTGACTTATATGAATGCTTTGTTCCAATTTAATGGCTGAATAGTATTCTATTCATGTACATGAATAATTGTTTCTAAATTTTTGCTCTTATAATAGTTCTAACATACATTTCTTTGTATATATATATATATAGACCCAATAATTTTGCTTTCTGGAAATTTCCATGCTTATAATTATATTATAATTATACATATTTAATATATATTATATAATAATACAATATATATTTATATGAATATATATATATATATTTACACAAGCAGGGAAATTTTCAGAAAGCAAAATTACTGGATCACATTGTATGTGCATTTTAAATCTTGAGAAATTTTGCCAAATGGCCCTCCACAGATGTCAGGGCCACCATATTGCCCAGCTTAAGGGGTCACCATTCACATTATCACCCTTGGAATTGGGCAATATGGCAGCTCTGACAGAAGATGTACCATTTATACTTAATCAATTAATATGAAAGCATCAGCCCACACATTTCTCCACAGTGTAAACCAAACTTTGGTCTATACCACTCTGAAAAGAAGAATCTATTTCTTGTTCTTTTCTGGCCCTGCCACATGGCTTGCTTGTGGAACCCATGTCCCATGCAGTGGGAGGCTGAAGTCCTAACTACTGGACTTCCAGGGAATTTTTAAGAATATCTTAATTTAAATTGTCTCATTATAAGTGAAGTTGTGCTTTTTTCCCTATATTCAGCTATATTTGTATATCATACTCTACAAACCATCAGTTCTCTCCTCTTACCTATTTTTCCATTTGTTGTTAGTATCTTTCTTTTCTATTTGAAGTTTTTTAAACTACTAAGGCAGTTTTTTTAAAAAAATTATTTATTTATTTATTAAGTTTTGGCTGCGCTGAGTCTTCGTTGCTGTGTGCAGGCTTTCCTAGTGGAGGCAAGCGGGGGCTGCTCTTCGTTGCAATGCAAGGACTTCTCGGTGTGGCGGCTTCTTGATGTGGAGTATGGGCTCTAGGCATGAGGGTTTCAGTAGTTGTATCTCTCGGGCTCAGTTGTTCCTTGGCATTTGGGATCTTCCTGGACCAAAGATCGAATCTGTATCCCCTGCATTGGCAGGTGGATTCTTAACTACTGGGCCACCAGGGAAGTCCCAACAATTAATTCTTTATCCATAAGATGAGGTGCAATTTTTTTCCTTTAGGTTACTGAAATTTTTTACTTTTTGCCATTTTTGCCATGCGTAATTATTTTTAAACACTTTTATGCAGCCTACTGTATTAACATTTTCTTTTATGGTTTCTGATCTTTCCTCAAAAAGTTTACCTCATGATAAAATTTAAAGATTTCCCATGTTCCTATTAGAATATTCATTGTTTTATTCTTTTAATTAATTTTTATTGGAATATAGTTGATTTACAATGTTGTATTAGTTTCTGTTGTATAGCAAAGTGAATCAGTTATAATATATAAAAATCCACTCTTTTTTAGATTCCTTTCCCATATAAGCCATTACTGAGTATTAAGTAGAGTTCCCTGTGCTATACAGTAGGTTCATCAATCCAATCTCCCAATATATCCGTCCCCCCATTGTTTAATTTTTAATGTTCAAATCTTTGAACTATATGGAGTTTATCTTGATTACATTTCATTTTTTTGGATCAGTTTCCAGTTGTCACACATTTATTAAGTGATCTGTTTCATTCCCTGATAATACACAATCCCTCTTTCATCATATACCAATGTCTCGTATGTATTTGATTCCATTTGTGAAGTCTGCTACATTGTCTGCCTTTCATGCATCTGGGTCATACTATTTTAATTACATTAACTTGAAAATACATTTTAACATTTGACTTGTTTGTTTTCTGAGAATTTTCTTCTAAAGGTACAGAAATTCAGTTTGTAACTCAGAGATACTAAAATATTGTTACTGAACTAATTTAAAAATATATCCATCTATCATAGGTGATCATAAAGTCTGAAAACAAAGATAATTTTTTTTCAGATTAAAATTGTCCTTGATCACATTTTGTGTCTTTGTGTGTATATGTGTGTGTGTGCATATGTATTCTGTGTTTTCACCTGTGTATATTTTCAGACCTTATAAATACCCTGTGGAATTTTCAGTTTGAAAATCATGAAATCAATCAAGTAATCAAGCATAAATATGAATAATCAACACATTTTTTTCAGAAACCTGAATTTGAGCTTTTAATTCCAAAGATACTTAATCAGGGAGCAAAAATTTTTTCCACATCTGTGAGTAATAAATATTGTCCAGGATGTTATCCTTCAAAAAGGTTATCCCATGATTTATGGGTTATGCCATCAGAACTGGAAAATATGATCTATTTCTTACATTAAAGAGCTAAGAAAACTGAGAGAATTTTTTTGGAGGTGGATATTTATCATGGCTGATTTTACACCTCTCAGAGCAGTGTTGGACATCTTTGCAAGAATCTTCTCTCAACTCACTTGTCCAGATGCTGAAAACTGCCATCATTTCTCAAATGATTTGCTGGACTGAAACTGTTCAGAGTAACCACAATGTTAAAACTCTTCTGGAAGTGATGAAAGACGTGTATAAGGTAAGGCTTCATGTATACACCATTTTACTAAATCAAGTTCCCTTAGTTCTTAGCCAGTTGAAGTCTTATTTTATTTTCCACAGCAAGAATGAAAATATTTGATTCAGACCTTAAATATTTAGAATTTTGTTTGTTTTGCTAACTGGATAGACTCTGGTGGAATATATTACATAGTACATATAACATGTATATAGTGTATATATAATATATTACAGGCACAAATACTCAGATATGACAATGATTCAGCATTTTCATTAGTGTATATAACATAATCCAGAAGTAACCTAAGATTAGGCGGCTACTAATAAATCCAATAATTATTGGAGGACAGGAAGGAATCAGAGCATTTTAAATAGAAGAGCAGAATTAAATTGATATTGTTCAATTGAAAAATAATTAGCTAAAATAGATGCTTTTATAAATATAAATTGCTCAATTGGTAACCAAAACAAAAAGAAAGTGAAAGTGAGGTCACTCAGTCCTGTCTGAATCTTTGCGACCCCATGGACTATAGCCTACCAGGTTCCTCTGTCCATGGGATTTTCCAGGCAAGAGTACTGTTTCATCACAAAATATCAGTCTCAATAGGAGAGAGTATTGTGTGCAAAAAGTTAGTGCTTTTCAGAAGTAATAATGCACTCATATTTCTAAAGTAGTGTATTTCCTCCATCTTTATTAAGATATAACTGAAATAGAACATTGTGTAAGTTTAAGGTGTACAGTGTGTTAATTTGATTTGTTGTTGTTCAGTCACTAAGTCTGTTGCCTACTATCCTCTGTTGCCCACATCTCATTTTGCCTTCAGTATTCACCAGCATCAGTGTCGTTTCACGTGAGTCGGTTCTACGCATCAGATGGCCAAAGTATTGGAGCTTCAGCTTCAGCGTCAGTCCTTCCAGTGAACATTCAGGGTTGATTTCCTTTAGGAGTGACTGGTTTGATCTTCTCACTGTTCAAGGAACTCTCAAGAGTCTTCTCCAGCACCACGTTATGAAAGCAGTAATTCTTTGGCGCTCAGTCTTCTTTATGGTCCAACTCTCACATCTGTATACGATTACTGGAAAAACCATAGTTTTGACTATATGGACCTTTGTCGGCAAAGCGGTATCTCTGTTTTTTAATATTCTCTCTAGGTTTGTCATAACTTTCCTTCCACTGAGCAGGAGTCTTTTAATTTCATGGCTACAGTCACTATCCTCAGTGACTTTGGAGCCCAAAGAAATAAAATCTGTTACTACTTCCACTTTTTCTCTTTCTAGACACATATATATTACAAAACACTTATAGTTACTGTTTATTTAGTGTGGTAAGAACACTTAAGATCTACTGTCTTAGCAACTTTCTACTATATAGTACAATATTGTTAACTATGATCGCCATGCTGTGCATTAAATCCCCAGAACTTATTTATCTTATAACTGCAAGTTTGTACCGTTTGAGCAACATCTCTCCTTTTCTCCCACCCCCAATTCTATAAACCACCACTCCACTCTGTTTCTGAGTTTAGCTTTTTTTAGATCTCATGTGTAAGTGATATCTTACTGTATTTGCCTTTCTCTGAAGTATTTTGCTTAGCATAATGTCCTCACCATCCATCCATGTTGTTGCAAATGGCAGGATTTCCTTGTTTCTCATGGCTGAATAAAATTCCATTGCGTATATATGTATGTACCAGTGTATATGTGTACACATATATACACACCATATCTTCTTTATCCATTCATCTGTCCATGGACGCTTAGGTTGTTTATTTATCTTGGCTATTCTAAATAATGCTAAAATGAACATGGGGCTGTAGGTATCTCTTTGAGCAGGTGATTTCATTTCCTTTGGCTCTATACCCAAAGGTGGGATTGCTGGATCATGTGGTAGTTCTATTTTTAATTTTGTGAGGAAGCCTTCATACTGTTTTCCATAGTGCCCACACCAATTGACATTCCCACTAATGGTGCACGGAAGTTCCTTTTTCTCCACATCCTCACCAACACTTCTCTCTTGTATTTTTGATGATAGCCATTCTAATAGCCATAAGGTAATATTGCACTATGGTTTTGATTTGCATTTCCCTAATGATTAATGATGTTGAGCATATTTTCATGTACTTGTTGGGCATCTGTAAGTCTTCTTTGAAAAAAGTCTGTTCGGTTCGTCTGCCCATTTTTTAAAATTAGATATTTTGATTATTACTGTGGATGGTGACTGTAGGCATGCAATGAAAAGACGCTTATTCTTTGGAAGAAAAACTTTGACACACCTAAGTAGCGTATTAAAAAGCAGAGACATTACTTTGCTGACAAAGGTCCATACAGTCAAAGCTGTGGTTTTTCCAGTAGTCATGTACAGATGTGAGAGTTGGACCATAAAGAAGGCTGAGTGCCAAAGAATTGATGCTTTCGAACTGTGGTGTTGGGGAAGACTCTTGAGAGTCCCTTGGACAGCAAGAAGATCAAACCAACAATCCTAAAGGAAATCAACCCTGAATATTCACTGGAGGACTGATGCTAAAGCTGAAGCTCCAATACTTTGGCCGCCCAATGCAAAGAGCTGACTCATTTGAAAAGACCCTGATGCTGGGAAAGATTGAAGGCAGGAGGAGAAGGGGACGATAGAGGATGAGATGGTTGGATGGCATCACCGAATCAATGGACATGAGTTTGGGTAAACTCCGGGAGTTGGTGATGGGCAGGGAGGCCTGGCGTGCTGCGGTCCATGGGGTCGCAAAGAGTCGGACAACAGTCGCAAAGACAACTGAGCGACTGAACTGAGCCATATATAAAAATAGATTAAGTTACTCATTGATAGAAAATAAATATCACAGGTTGTATTTTCTTTAAGGTAAACAAAACTAACTGTCGATTACCAGAAGATATGTTCCACATAAATGAATTCTCCTTTTTGTTGGACTTTTATGAAGATAGAAGAAGAGTGATCAATAGGGAAAAAAACCTGGTAAGAATAATATTTTACTTTCTGAATATTTTTTGTACTTTAAAAGGGAAAGGGAAATACATTAATAGCTATGTAGCTTCTTTGTAAGTTATGATCTGAAAATGTCCTCATTATAATGCTGAATTTGCTAAAGTAGATGCTCTTGGATAACTTAAAGTATCTTTCAGCCACAAAGCAAATGCATTTTCCTAGAAATTTGTTTCTAGGTAATTTAGATTCTTAAAAATGAATTCTATAAAGTATGGAGGTAAATAATTTAAGGTAGTGAGGTAAAGGAATGAAGGCTTCCTTTTCTTTTGATTATCAAAATTCTTCTGTCTTTTTAATTTTTAGATACCTGCAGAAAACTTCAATCTGATTATTTTCAGTGATTTTCCATTTGCCTTTAATTTGGTGTCCAAAATTAAATTATTGCAAGCTGATTCCCAAATAAGAATGCTGGTATGTATGTCTTATTTTTCATTATGTAAAATTTTCAAATATATACAAAGTAGAGATAATGGCATATTAAACCCCAGCACAAATTTTCAGCAGTCATCAACATTTTGCCATACTTCATTTATCATTTTTTAAATTTTTAGTTGCTACTACTTTTGCTAAAGTTTCTTTTTTTTTTTTTTTTGCTGTGGCATGCAGCTTGTAGGATCTTAGTTCCCTGACAGGGTTTGATCCCTCACCCTCAGCAGTGAAAGCTCGAAGTCCTAACCTCTGGCCACCAGGGAATTCCCATATTTTTGTTAAGTATTGTAAAGCAAATTCCAGGCTCAGTTTATTTTCACCTCTCCATATTTCAGTGCATTATTTCTGGTGGTTTCACTTTTGTTCATTCTGAGATTCATCAGTGGGTTCAGATGGTGACCACATTCTTCCACTGTAACATTTCCCATTAACCTTTTTTTTAAAAAAAAAAAAAATTAAATCATAGTTGGTGTACAATATTATATAAATTACAGACATGCAATATAGCGATTCACAATTTTTAAAGGTTATACTTCATTTATAGTTATTATAAAATATTGGCTATATCCCTGTGTTGTACAATATATACTTGTAGCTTATTTTGTATCTAATGGTTTGTACCCCTTCCCCTCTACTCCTATATTGCCCCTCCCAGCTTTCCTCTCCCCACTGGTAAACACTAGTTTGTTCTCTGTATCTGTTAGTCTCCTTCTTTTTTGTTTTATTCACTAGTTTGTTGTAGTTTTTAGATTCCACATGTAAATGATATCATACAGTATTTGTCTTTTTCCATACGTTGTACTTCACGTAGCAAAATGCCCTCCAAGTCCATCCATGTTGCTGCAAAAGGCAAAATTTTGTTAGTTTTTTTTTAATGGCTGTGTAGTATTCCAAAATCACTGCAGATGGTGACTGCAGCCATGAAATTAAAAGACGCTTACTCCTTGGAAGGAAAGTCATGACCAACCTAGATAGCATATTCAAAAGCAGAGACATTACTTTGCCAACAAAGGTCCGTCTAGTCAAGGCTATGGTTTTTCCAGTGGTCATGTATGGATGTGAGAGTTGGACTGTGAAGAAAGCTGAGCACCGAAGAATTGATGCTTTTGAACTGTGGTGTTGGAGAAGACTCTTGAGAGTCCCTTGGACTGCAAGGAGATCCAACCAGTCCATTCTAAAGGAGATCAGCCCTGGGAATTCTTTGGAAGGAATGATGCTAAAGCTGAAACTCTAGTACTTTGGCCACCTCATGCGAAGAGTTGACTCATTGGAAAAGACTCTGATGCTGGGAGAGATGGGGGGCAGGAGGAGAAGGGGACGACAGAGGATGAGATGGCTGAATGGCATCACTGACTCAATGGACATGAGTTTGGGTGAACTCTGGGAGTTGGTGATAGACAGGGAGGCCTGGCGTGCTGCAATTCATGAGGTCGCAAAGAGTCGGACACAACTAAGCAACTGAACTTAACTGAGTATTCCATCATTTGCGCAATTCCTTGGTGCCATAGATTTTATGATCTCTTTGTCTTCCAAATTATAGTTAAATGCTCTTTTACTTAAGTTATTGCGATATGAGTATATATAGCAATGGTTGGCATAAATGTATGCTATATAAAATGTTTATTTGAAATATTACACAATTTCTTGTATTCCTATGAGGATTCCTAAAATATTTCTTTTTCTAGAAATCTGAAGTGAACAACTACATGGATTTTAGGGGAATAATTCTGCCAAGAAGGGATGAATCTCCTTCATTTACGCTTAGAGTCAGACGAAGTCACTTAGTTGAAGATGCTCTATGTCAGTTAAGCCAAGCTGAAGACACTGACCTCCAGAAAATATTAGTGGTATGCTAAAAATCCTCATAATATTTTTACTGATGTGTGTGGGGGGAACATTTATATAATGTGGTACAAGGAGAACCTGTATTTGCAACTATAGTTATCAGCCTAATGGTTACCAGGATTCCTTGCTTACCCTTCAGAGAAAAGCTCCAGGATGTTTAATTGACCATTGGGTCTATGAGTTAACTATTAGTTAGTTACCTTTGGCTACAGAAATGCTTCATAATGAACCATCCCAAAGCATAGTGACTTAAAATAGTAATTTTACAGATCTGCAGTTCTGCTGAGACTGCTGATCTAAGTTGAACTCATCTGAGTGGCTTTTCAGATTTTGTCTGTACCTGTTTACATGTTTGAGAATTGGCTAGGGATTGGTTACCTAGGCTTGGCCTGGCTCAGGCAGTCTGGCCCTGACTCCTATGTTTTCCATCTTCTTCCTAGGACCCACAAACATGTTCGCATATCAGTGTCAGAGGTACAAGATAGCAAGGCCCCTCCACACCCACCTGCCAAGCCACTGCCAAAAAAAAGATAGCAGGCCCAGTTAGACAACAAACATTGGTTTAGTCAAATCAAGTCACATGGCTGAACTCAAGTCAAGGGCTGGCATAATATATTCAGCCTTTTTTTTTTTTTTTTTTAAATGTTAGCTCATATCTTTATTAACCAATATACAATTACTTGTCTTCTGGTTTGTTGAAACAATAGGTCAGACAACATTTGCCACAATAATGTCTGTCAAAGTGACTGGCCATAAAAACTCCAGCACCACATTCATCTGAGGGACATTCCCGGCGAAGGCGACTGATTTTGCCATTCTCATCCACCTTATAGTATTTCAGAACAGCCAATTTAACCTTCTTTCTCTTATGCTTGTTCTTCTTGGGAGTGGTGTAAGACTTCTTCTTCCTTTTCTTAGCGCCACCACGAAGTCTCAACACTAGATGAAGAGTGGACTCCTTTTGAATGTTGTAGTCAGACAAAGTACGTCCATCTTCCAGTTGCTTGCCAGCAAAGATCAGTCTTTGCTGGTCAGGAGGAATTCCTTCCTTATCCTGGATCTTGGCCTTTACATTTTCTATTGTATCCGAGGGCTCGACCTCGAGAGTGATGGTCTTCCCCGTCAGGGTCTTCACGAAAATCTGCATCTTGGCGGCGGTTCCACCGCAGATGGCGGATCCGAAAAAAAGCTATACTCAGCCTTTTTAATGAGAGGAACTATAAAGCCACATGTGAAAGACCTGGGCCAAGGAGGGGTGAAGAATTGGGGCAATGAATGCATTCAGCAAGCGGCAGGTAGAATGGATACTTTTGGCTCTAGTTTTAGTCACAGACTTTCCACTGTGTTGGTTCCATTTCCTAGCCATCCTTCACTTCATCCTTGGGGGCATCTGTAAGGTTTTTACTGTGTAATACTTCAGATCCTTTGCCCACAGAATAAAGATTAACTTTGTAGGTGAGAGCTGGCATCTGTCCAGAGGGGAGTGCATTTTCCTGATATCAGCCAAGAAGGGAAAAGTTAGGTTCTCAGAGAGGAAGTCAGACTCTGAGAGTTGGGTCTCAGGATTCTGATGGAAAATGAGGAAAGGATTTTATAAGCTAGGCTTTCTAGTTTTTATCTCCCTCTGTACCTATTTTCCTTTAAATCTTGATTATGAGGAAATCAATAGAAAGTGATTCTGCCTACAGGAAATGACAAAGAGGTAAGAAGGTAAACTTCAAGAGAAATCCAATCAAAATGTAGACTCTCAACAAGTCAAAGTTGTCGAGCTCTTTATGAGCACGTCCTGACCATAGCAAAGACAACCTTGTTGTATAAATGAGTGGAAGTAAGAAAATCAGAAGCAAGCTTAATTTATTCTTGGTATATCTTGATGGAATGTGAGGCAGGCCCTTGGTGATGATGGACAAGGCCAAGGAGGTAAATCTAGGTAAAGAGAAGTGAAAGAGAACTCTCAGTGAAGCCTGGTGATATTTACATTAAAAAGATGAAAAGAAACAAACAGGAAGGGAAGTATAGAAGGAGTAGTTAGAGGGACTTGCTCAGTGGTCCAGTGGATAAGACTCTACACTCCCAATGCAGGGGGCCTGGGTTTGATGCCTGGTCAGGGAACTAGATTATGCATGCCACAACTAAGAGTTCCTATGCGGCAACTAAAGATCTTGCATATCCCAACTAAAGATACCACATGCCACAACTAAGACCTGACACAGCCAAATAAACACATAAATATTTACAACAAAGAGTAGTTAGAGAGATGGGAGGAAATCTAAGATAGTACTCGCACTGCAAATCCCAGAGGTAGACTTTAGAAAAGAGGGACCAGTTCTTATTGATGCTCACATGAGGGCTCTGGGCAGTCAGCTCTGAAATTTCCAACAAAGGTGCCATGTCCAGGCTGACAGGGAGGGAGGGCTGTTTATCTGAAGTTCTAATGAGGGGCGAGGCAGAAGAAACCAAATATTTGTTGACTGTAGCCTAAGTTGTAAAGCTTGACTGATGAGAGGAAGCTAGACAAGAGAGAAAAATTGAGAAATTTAGGGGCTCAGGGGTTTGAAGCACATCAAAATTTGGTTCAAGATGTTAGTCAGCATAATTGGTGAATGTTGAGTGTTGCCAGAACCTCACTTCACTTGGTTCATGTGGCCATGGGAGGGACCCATGTACTCACTATACAGTAATCTGACAGTAAGCAGGCTCACGGCACCCACTATCAGAAGCAAAGTGAGAGAGCATAGTACAGTTAGGTAAGGAGAGTGGGTTCTGGGAATTCTGGTGATGGCAGGAGGCTTGAAACTTTTCTGTAAATGTCAAGGCATTATATTTTAAGTCTGGACCTGACAAAGTCCTCTTTTCTCAGGTTGAATTTATTAAAGAAATTCGTTCTGTGGGGGAAGGGGTGAAGTCTGAGTTTTTTCACTGTATATTTGAATCTATGACCAAGGAAGAATATGGAATGTTCATATATCCCGAAGAGGATTCCTACATGTGGTTTCCTGTCAAAGTAAGTCTTTTATTTGTTTTCTTATGGTTTTTCAGAACAGAAAAAGTATACCATATACTGTAAATGAACACAATACCTGCTAATGTAAAATTAGGTCACAAAACCTTGCTACTCAAAATGTGGTCCACAGAGCGGAAGTTCCAGCATTACCTGGAATTGTTAGAAAAGCAGAATCTCAGGCCCATATCAGAATATATATTTTTATAAGATCGCCAGGTGATTTATATGACATTAAATTTTTAAACAGCTTGAATAAGGTATATTTGAGATATGATAAATGGTACATAAAATGTGCACTTTGATACATTTTGATGTACATCTATGCCCATGAAATTCAAGACAATGAAAACAAAAGACAGTGAACACATCCATCATCCCCTAGAGTTTCCTCAGGTTCCTTTCTGATCCTACTTCTCCCTGCTTCTATTCCCTGCCCATGCCTATGCAACCACTGATTCGATTTCTGACACTATAATTTGAATTTCCTAGAATTTTACATAAATGGAATCATAAGTAGTCTTTGTATCTGTCCTTTCACTCAGCATAATGATATTGAGAATCATGTGTGTTGTTGTATCTATCATAGTTCATTCCCTTCTATTGCTGAGTAGTATTCCATTGTTTAGATGTATTACACTTGGTTGAATATTGGGTGGTTTCCTAAATTTTAAGAGGCAGTAATCTAGAGTTTCAAACTAGGAGAGAAATTGTTAACAGAATCCTAGAGATAATTGCTAATTCTAATATGATTCATTTATGAAATAATTATATTTTTACAAACATTTTCTTAAAGTAGTAAAAACTTCATTTCTCTATTAGTGTGTGTGTGTGTGTTAGTCACTCAGTCGTGTCAGACTCTATGTGACCACGTGGACTGTAGCCTACCAAAGTTCTCTGTCCATGGGGTTCTCCAGGCCAGAATACTGGAGTGGATTGCCATGCCCTCCTCCAGGAGATCTTCCCAATGCAGGGATTGAATCCAGGTCTTCTGAATTGCAGGCAGACTCCTTATCAGCTGAGCCACAAGGGAAGCCTTCTCTGGTAGTAACACAGAGCAAATAATTCTAACAAGAATCACATGTTGAACTTCAATTTATTGATCTCCTTTCCCATAAACTTCCAAATACTCTTTCAAATGATATGGTGAAGTTTGGAACCCAGAAAGAAAAGGGTACAGGAAGAGAACATGAATGAGAGTGAAAAAGTACTAAAAGGTGTTTTGTATCTTTTTAGAAGGGCTTCCCAGGTGGCTCAGTGGTACAGAATCTGCCTGCTAATGCAGGAGACATGGATTTGATCCCTGGGTGGGAAAGATACCCTGGAGAAGCCACCCACTCCAGTATTTTTGCCTGGGAAAATTCATGAACAGAGAGCCTGGCAGGCTACAGTCCATGGAGTCCCGAAAGAATTGGACACAATTTAGCGGCTAGATGTTTAGCCACTAAACATCTTTTTGAGAAAGAATGAATCTCTAAAAGATAGGAGTGGCTAAGGTGTGCCATTGGTAGGGTCAACCAGCAAGTTTTTACTGGCTGTTTCTTGAAGTTCCCACATTGTATTAAATACTATAGAAGATTCAGATTAGTGGATAACACAATCTCTTTGCTTTGAAAACATTTTATATATGTAGATAGAGCAATAAGACTAAAATACCAGGAATTTTAGAAAGTTTTTGAAATTTTGTGCTGCTGACTTTGTGTTGTAATCAATTCAGTTCAGTTGCTCAGTTGTTTCTGACTCTTTGCAACCCCATGGACTGTAGCACGCCAGGCTTCCCTGTCCATCACCAACTCTTGGAGCTTGCTCAAACTCATGTCCATCAAGGCGGTGATGCCATCCAACCATCTCATCCTCTGTTGTCCCCTTCTCTTCCTGCCTTCAATCTTGTCCAGCATCAGGGTCTGTTGTAATAGTTGTTGGGTAATAGGTAGGATAGGGAAGGAAGCACTCTTGTGAGATGAGAAGCCCAGAGATCTAGTCTTGAGTGATGGTGGGTATATAATTTAGCCTCTCTGAATTTTTAGTTTCTTCAACTGTAAAAATGCCTGCTGCTGCTGCTGCTAAGTCACTTCAGTCGTATCCGACTCTGTACAACCCCATAGACGGCAGCCTACCAGGCTCCTCCGTCCATGGGATTTTCCAGGCAAGAGTACTGGAGTGGGTTGCCATTGCCTTCTCCGGTAAAAATGCCTAAGTACTAGCAAAACTAATTTCTATTCTGCCTGCTTTATAGAGCTATTGTGAGATTAAAACAAGATAAAAGGTATGTCAAAGTGTGAAGTTCTCTGAAAACTTTAGGTCACTATACAAATTTAAGGGATTCTTTCTTAGGACCTAAAGAAATCAAGGGGGACTGAAGTGATTGGAAAAAGTGTCATTGGAAAATGGAGCCCTGAGGTTAATGACGAAGGATAGGGACTAAATATATCAAAACAATGCAAGTAGGGAATGGAAAGGAAGAAAATAAACCTTATATCAACTCTATGAGATAGGTGGTTTGCCCCATTTTACAGATGAAGAAACTGAGGCACAGAGAGATTAAATAAACTGTCTACAGATATTCATTACCTCCACCATAGTTTGAAAGTGAAAGTGAAGTCGCTCAGTCGTATCCGACTCTTTGCGACCCCATGGACTGTGGCCTACCAGGCTCCTCTGTCCATGGGATTCTCCAGGCAAGAATACTGGAATGGGTTGCCATTTTCTTCTCCAGGGGATCTTCCCAACCCAGGGATCAAACCCAGGTCTCCCGCATTGGAGGTAGATGCTTTAACCTCTGAGCCACCAGGGAAGCCCCACCATAGTTTGGCCCCAAGTAAATAACAGGGAGGGAACACAGCTCTACCCATTAACAGAAAATTGGATTAAAGATTTACTGAGCATGGCCCCGCCCATCAGAACGAGACCCAATTTCCCCCTCAGTCAGTCTCTCCCATCAGGAAGCTTCCATAAGCCTCTTACCTTCTCCATCAGAAGGCAGACAGACTGAAAACCACAATCACAGAAAACTAATCAATCTGATCACATGGACCACAGCCTTGTCTATCTCAGTGAAACTATGAGCCATGCCTTATAGGGCCACTCAAGAAGGAAGGGTCATGGTGGAGAGTGCTGACAAAACGTGGTCCACTGAAGAAGAGAATGGCAAACCACTTTAGTATTCTTGCCTTGAGAACCCCGTGAACAGTATGAAAAGGCGAAAAATTAGGACACTGAAAGATGAATTCCCCAGGTCGATAGGTACCCAATATGCTATTAGAGATCAGTGGAGAAGTAACTCCTGAAAGAATGAAGAGACAGAGCCAAAGCAAAAACAACCATCCAGTTGTGGATGTGACTGGTGATAGAAGCAAAGCTAATGCTGTAAAGAGCAAAATTGCATAGGAACCTGGAATGTTAGGTCCATGAATCAAGACAAATTGGAAGTGGTCAAACAGGAGATGGCAAGAGTGAACGTTGACATTTTAGGAATCAGAGAACTAAAATGGACTGGATGGGTGAATTTAAATAAGATGACCATTATATCTACTACTATAGGCAAGAATCCCTTACAAGAAATGGAGTAGCTATCATACGCAACAAGAGTCCGAAATGCAGTACTTGGATGCAATCTCAAAAATGGCAGAATGATCTCTGTTCATTTCCAAGGCAAACCATTCAATATCACATTAATCCCAGTCTATGCTCCAACCAACCAGTCCATTCTGAAGGAGATCAGCCCTGGGATTTCTTTGGAAGGAATGATGCTAAAGCTGAAACTCCAGTACTTTGGCCACCTCATGCAAAGAGTTGACTCATTGGAAAAGACTCTGATGCTGGGAGGGATTGGGAGCAGGAGGAGAAGGGGACGACAGAGGATGAGATGGCTGGATGGCATCACTGACTCGATGGACGTGAGTCTGGGTGAACTCTGGGAGTTGGTGATGGACAGGGAGGCCTGGCGTGCTGTGATTCATGGGGTCGCAAAGAGTTGGACACGACTGAGCGACTGATCTGATCTGATCTGATGCTCCGACCAGTAATGCTGAAGAAGCTGAAGTTGAACGGTTCTATGAAGACCTACAAGACCTAGGACTAACACCCCAAAAAGACGTCCTTTTCATTATAGGGGACTGGATGCAAAAATTGGAAGTCAAGAGATACCTGGAGTGACAGGAAGATTTGGCCTTGGAGTACAGAATGAAGCAGGACAAAGGCTAATAGAGTTTTCCCAAGAGAATGCACTGGTCTTAGCAAACATCCTCTTCCAACAACACAAGAGAAGACTCTACACATGGACATCACCAGATGGTCAATACTGAATTCAGATTGATTATATTCTTTGCAGCCAAAGATGGAGAAGCTCTATACAGTCAGCAAAAACAAGACCAGGAGCTGACTGTGGCTCAGATCATGAACTCCTTATTGCCAAATTCAGACTGAAATTGAAGAAAGTAGGGAAAACCACTAGACCATTCAGGTATGACCTAAATCAAATCCCTCACGATTATACAGTGGATGTGACAAATCAATTCAAGGGATTATATCTGATAGAGTACCTGAAGAACTATGGATGGAGGTTCATGACATTGTACAGGAAACAGGAATCAAGACATTCCCCAAGAAAAAGAAATGCAAAAAAGCAAAATGGATGTCTTAGGAGGCCTTACAAGTAGCTATGAAAAGAGAAGCAAAAAGCAAAGGAAAAAAGGAAAAATATACCCACTTGAATGCAGAGTTCCAAAGAATAGCAAGGAGAGATAAGAAAGCCTTCCTCAGTAATCGTGCAAAGAAATAGAGGAAAACAATAGAATGGGAAAGACTGGCGATCTCTTCAAGAATATTAGAGATACCAAGGGAACATTTCATGCAAGGATAGGCACAATAAAGGACAGAAATGGTATGGACCTAACAGAAGCAGAAGATATTAAGAAGAGGTGGCAAGAATACACAGAAGAACTATACAAAAAAGATCTTCATGACCCAGATAATCACGATGGTGTGATCACTCACCTAGAGCCAGACATCCTGGAATGTGAAGTCAAGTGGGCCTTAGAAAGCATCACTACGAACAAAGCTAGTGGACGTGATGAAATTCCAGCTGAGCTATTTCAAATCCTAAAAGATGATGCTGTGAAAGTGCTGCATTCAATATGCCAGCAAATTTGAAAAACTCAGCAGTGGCCACAGGACTGGAAAAGTTCAGTATTCATTCCAATCCCAAAGAAAGGCAATGCCAAAGAATGCTCAAACTACCGCACAATTGCACTTATCGCACATGCTAATAAAGTAATGCTCAAAATTCTCCAAGCCAGGCTTCAACAGTATTTGAACCACAAACTTCCAGAGCTGGATTTAGAAAAGGCAGAAGAACCAGAGATCAAATTGCCAACATCTACTGGATCATCGAAAAAGCAAGAGAGTTCCAGAAAAACATCTATTTCTGTTTTATTGACTATGCCAAAGCCTTTGACTGTGTGGATCACAACAAACTTTGGAAAATTCTTAAAGAGATGGGAATACCAGACTACCTGACCTGCCTCTTGAGAAACCTGTATGCAGGTCAGAAAGCAACAGTTAGAACTGGATATGCAACAACAAGAAAGAAAGAAAGTGAAAGTGAAGTCGCTCAGTCGTGTCCAAATCTTTATGACCCCATGGACGCCAGGCTCCTCTGTCCATGGGATTTTCTAGGCAAGACCCTGGAGTGGGTTGCCATTTCCTTCTCCAGGGAACTTCTCAACCCAGGGATCAAACCCAGGTCTCCCGCATTGTAGACAGACACTTTATCGTGTGAGCCACCAGGGAAGTCAAATATTTCTTTGAGCCCCTTTTTTCGTGGGGGAGGACAAGAATACTGGAGTGGGTTGCCATTCCCTTCTCCATGAGATCTTCCCGACCCAGGGATTGAACCCAGGTCTCCCACATTGTAGGCAGACGCCTTACCATCTGAGCCACCAGGGAAGTCTCTATGGAATAACAGACTGGTTCCAAATAAGGAAAGGAGTACGTAAAGGCTGTATACTGTCACTCTGCTTATTTTACTTATATGCAGAGTACGTCATGAGAAATGCTGGGCTGGGTGAAGCACAAGCTAGAATCAAGATTGCCAGGAGAAATATCAATAACGTCAGATATGCAGATGATACCACCCTTATGGCAGAAAGTGAAGAAGAACTGAAGAGCCTCTTGATGAAAGTGAAAGAGGAGAGTGTAAAAGGTGGCTTAAAGTTCAACATTCAGAAAACTAAGATCATGACATCCAGTCCTATAACTTCATGGCAAATAGATGGGAAAACAGTGGAAACAGTGAGAGACTTTATTTTGGGGCGCTCAAAATTCACTGCAGATGGTGACTGCAGCCATGAAATTAAAAAGACACTTGTTCCTTGAAAGGAAAGTTATGACCAACCTAGACAGCATATTAAAAAGCAGACACATTACTTTGCCAACAAAGGTCCATCTAGTCAAAGCTGTGGTTTTTCCAGTGGTCATGTATGGATGTGAGAGTTGGACTATAAAGAAGGCTGAGTGCTAAAGAGTTGATGCTTTTGGACTGGGGTGCTGGAGAAGACTCTTGACAGTCCCTTGGACTGCAAGGAGATCCAACTAGTCCATCCTAAATGAAATCAGTCCTGAATATTCATTGCAAGGACTGATATTGAAACTGAAACTCTAATAATTTGGCTACCTGATGTGAAGAACTGTTTCATTTGAAAAGACCCTGATGCTGAGAAAGATTGAAGGCAGGAGGGGAAGGGGACAATAGAGGATGAGATGGTTGGATGGCATCACTAACTCAATGGACATGAGTTTGAATGAACTCTAGTGAACTCTGGGAGTTAGTGATGGACAGGGTGTCTTGACATGGCTGCAGTCCATGGGATCTCAAAGAGTCAGACACGACTGAGAGACTGAACTGAACTGAACTGAGTGGATATTCAACTTGCAAGTGACCAAGTGAGGATATAAATTTAAGAGTGATCCCAAAGCCCCCTTAAGTGTTACTGAATACTATACTGCTGGATAGAAAACAAAGAGACAAAATCCACTAGAATCAGGGACACCTTACAAATACAGGAAGTAAGACTGATTAGATTAGAAGAGGTCTCCTTTGGAGAGTACTTGTATTGAACTTTTAACTCCTTTTGAAAATTTAAGTGCATTTTTAACGTTTCTCCTAGGCAATTACACTAGGAAGTAAATAGAGCAAGTAGATTGAAGCACAGATTACTATATGGGTGGCCTAAAGTCAGTGATCAGCTAACAGCAAAGCCGGCACTGGAATTGAAGTCTTGGAATCGTGACCTGTCGGTTGGGCTGCAGTGACGGCCTGGCCAGATGTAGCCAGGGTTTACTTCATCCAGGACCACACAGTGCAGAGAAGAGTGAAGCCAATTTTATCAGGACTCTTTCCTTCTTCCTTCCACAGACCTTCATACTCAACAGCATCAGTCACCTTCCCTGACCCATATGCTTGTCCCTGTAACCACGCCTGGGTTGGGGGCTGCGTTGCTGAAGGGGCCAGCACTCCTCTGACACACCCCTGGCATGACTGATGCCCGCTGCAGGCATAAAGTACACCCTTCCTTCCTGGGGTCATTTTCTACATGAATTTGAAGACAAACACTGTAAAATTCAATAGTGAAAACCTTCATTTTTAAGGTTCACTGAGCATTTTTTTCATATTCCAGATATGCTGTCAGTCACAAAAAGCAAATTCATTTGTTTAATATTCTGAACTGTTAAAATTTGTATTTTAACTTACAGAAGAATTTTATATTGTATTATAACCTATATAAGAACCTCAAATTTTTATTTTCCTAAAGCTCATTTTGTTTCTAATTTCTGACTCTGAGAAAAAGGAACCAAACTTTTTTTTACTAATCTAATTATGTTTGGATTATTGATTATATTTAATACATAAAGGATTTTTTTTTCTTCTCTAGCCTAAATTTGAGAAGAAGATGTATTTCCTCTTTGGGATGCTGTGTGGACTCTCCCTATATAATTTTAATGTTGTCTACCTCCCTTTCCCACTGGCTCTGTTTAAGAAACTTCTGGACCAGGAGCCATCATTGGAAGATTTAAAAGAACTCAGTCCTTCTTTTGGAAAGTGAGTAAATATAATTTTTTTTTAGGACTGTGTATCTAGTCAGTCTCAGTCCTTCTCAGTTGTTTAGACACAAATAATGTTACACACAGACACATACACACACACAGATAAGGTCTTCAGGTTCAATAAATGTGCATGCTTTTTAGATGAGTTTGAATTTTAGCATAACTTATAATCAAGTAAACCTTCAGAAGTGGAAAAAAGCCAAATGCTCCTCTAATTAGCAATGGCACAATGAACAGAGCTGTGGTCTAGTCTCTTGAATTTATCCAGATGGAAATAGTTGCTTTGGATAGAACATGATATTCGTAATGAGAATCATGCATGCTATACTGATTTTAAATCAATCCTATTAAATCATATTTCACTTATTTCACTAAATCAGCATGTCACAAACTTTGGTTTTTCATTTTTATTTATTTTTTGGCTGTGCTAGGTCTTCATGCTGGGCAGGCTTTGTGTAGATGCAGGGAGTGGGGGGCACTCTAGTTGTAGTACTCGAGCTTCTCATTGTGGTGGCTTCTCTTGTTGCAGAGCATGGGCTCTAGGGCATGCAGGCTTCAGTAGCTGCAGCACGAGGGTCAGTAGTTGCGGCCCCCAGGCTCTAGAGCACAGGCTCAGTAGTTGTGGTGCACGGGCATAGTTGCTCTGCAGCATGTGGGATCTTCCCGGATCAGAGATCGAACCTGTGTCTCCTGCATTTGTAGGCAGATTCTTTACCACTGAGCCAGGAGGGAAGCCCATGAACTTTATTTTTTAAGGATTGAAAAATGCTTGTTCTAGGTTAAAAGGCCAACTATATTCTGTAAAGAAAAAACTGGCAACACATGATAGACAATGGATTAATATCTTTGTATAATATAGATATGACTATATGTATATATATAAACAAAAAATATGCTCAACCTTACTAGTAACCAAGAAAATGCAGATGAAAATGAGATATAATTTTTCTGCTTATAGACTGACGACTGTTACAAAGTTTTTCATATAGCATAGAGTTGGCAACAGATGGAAGAAAAAGATTCTCTTCCTGTGTACTGTTAGTGAAAGAAAACACTGGCTAGATTTATACCATATACTCTGACAGTGTAGAGCAGGGCTTTTCAACCTTGGCAGTACACACATTTTGGGCTACATAATTCTTTGTTGTGAAAGACTGACTTGGACATTGTAGAGATGCCTAGCAGCATATGGGGCTGCTACCCACTAGATGCCAGTACTAAGTGCAAGTCGTTCAGTCGTGTCAGACTTTTTGCGACCCCAAGGACTTTACAGTCCATGGAATTCTCCAGAATACTGGAGTGGGTAGCCTTTCCCTTCTCCAGGGGATCTTCCCAACCCAGGGATCAAACCCAGCTCTCCTGCATTGCAGGTGGATTCTTTTCACCAGCTGAGCCACAAGGAAAACCCAAGAATACTGGAGTGGGTAGCCTATTCCTTCTCCAGCGGATCTTCCTGACACAGGAATCTCCTGCATTGCAGGCAGATTCTTTACCAACTGAACTATCAGGGAAGCTTGCTCAAACTCATGTCCATCGAGTTGGTAATGCCATCCAACCAGCTCATCCTCTGTCATCCCCTTCTCTTACTGCCTTCAATCTTTCCCAGCGTCAGGATCTTTTCCAACGAGTCAGTTCTTTGCATCAGATGACCAAAGTATTGGAGTTTCAGCTTCAGCTTCAGTCCTTCCAATGAATATTCAGGACTGATTTCCTTTAGGATTGACTGGTTTGATCTTGCAGTCCAAGGGACCCCCTTTAATCATAACACTCCCTTTAATTGTGACAACCAAAGATGTCTCCAGATTTTGCCAAATGTCCCCTGGGAGACAAAATAAGGCCTGGTTTAGGGGAAGGGCTGGTCTAGGGGAAGGGGCTCCTTTCTGAAAATTTCCACCAAGATTCAGCAGTGTCCACATGATAGGCAGTAATCTGACCAAACTTGTAAAGGTTAACTCTAGGAAGAGGGAATGGGAAGGTGGAGAAGAAATTTACATGACTTTTAATACACTTTATAAATTTTTATATTGTTCCCATTTTTTCCATTGACCATTTATTTCTTTTGAAGTTGTGTAGGAATAATATGTATATTTTAAACCAAAATTTTCATTAGGTGTTTGCAAGAAGTTCTAAATGATGATGCTAATGACATTAAAGAAGAATTTGGCCTACGTTTTTCTGTGAGTACTAATGAAAATCAGATTATAGTTTAGATTAATGTTTTTAAAAATGTTTTTTATTATAATATCTTATATATTGGATATGTTTTTTGAAGGGTATTATACTTCGGTACTGTAAGACTTTTCCCCCACTTGCTCCTTATTTGATGCCTTATGTCTATACACTCTCAAAGTGAAAAGATAGCAATTATTCAATCAATGTGAACACTGTAAAAAATTAAATGGAATGATATATGCATAAAGCAATATATAGCATATACTATGGTATGTTTTTATTTATATATATAGTTAGATGATTGAACTATATAAATAATTATTTAATGCCTAGTTATTTAAAGTTTTATAGGGAAGAATGTACTAGCAATAATGGTCTTGTGGTTGACTATTCAGACTTTCTTTCATGTTTGGTACCTGAATATATTTTGGTTACAGATACACTGGGACCAAAATGATGTTGATTTAATTCCAAATGGGATTTCTGTATTTGTAGACCAAAGCAACAAGTAAGTTTGAGACATCACACATCTGTTTTGAATACACATAAAATGTTTATATCACTATGCTTTATAAATATATTTTGTCTTTTGCTGTGCTCAGTCGCTCAGCTGTGTCCAACTCTTTGTGACCCCATGGACTGTAGCCCACCAGGCTCCTCTGTCCAGTGGGACTCTCCAGGCAAGAATACTGGAATGGGTTGCCATACGTTCCTCCAGGGGATCTCCCCAACCCAGGGACTGAACCCAGGTTTCCCGCATTTCAGACAGATTCTTTACCGTCTGAGCTACCCAGTCTTTCCAGATGATCATTTTAGCTTCTGATCTTTTTCAAAGGATTAAAGGTTACAGGAAAAGAAGGGACGAAAGGAGTCAAGATTAAATATTTCCTTTGCAGCACTTTACACTGTTCATTTAACAATTATTTTTTGAGCCCCTACTCTATACTAGACCCTATTCTAGGTGTCAGAGATATGGCAGTAAAAAAAGATGCAAAATCTGGAGCAGAAATTACAGTGGAGCAGAAAGTCAATAAATTATTATGTAATAGAAAGTCAGATAAGGACGAACACTCCGAAGAAAATGAAAACCAGTTAAGAAACTAGAAGGTGACAGGTAAACCACAGAAATTGGCAAATGCTGCAAATGAGGGTTCCATCTTGTTCCCTCACCTTTTAAGAAAGCTGGTTGTAGAACATTTACCAGCACACCACTGGTTACAGGGGAGGACAGAGGAGGTTGATTCAGAAATGATGGTCCTTGAAGGATGCTCAAAGGGTAGGAGATTAGCATGTTTTAGGGTGATATCTGGTGGAAATATCTCCAGTAGCACACCTGCTCTCAGGAAATTCATCACAAATTGGAGAAGACAATCTGCAGACATAATTTACACACAGTGATGTGCTGTGAGAGGGGAGAGAGAGTAGAACAGAGGACCAACCCTGAGAAAGTCATGTTCATTTTTAATTCTGATGAGTGACGGAAGTTGCCAGGTGAAAAGGAAGCTCTGCCTGCTGTGGCCTAACTGTAAGGGAGACAGTGAGGCCAGTGAACTGAAAGTCAGCATGGCCGGAGGTTCAAATGGCAGTGGGCAGAGACTGCAGAGTCAGGCAAGGGGCACGTCATGGAGCCCATGGTTTTTTACCCCCTTCCCCCATGGAGACCTTTTTAATCCTGCTAAAGTGGTTTGAAATTTACCTTCCAGGCAATGAGAAGTCTTTTAAAGATTTTAAGCGGGAGAATGACATATTCAGATTGGTGTTTTTAAAATATCATCCTGAATGTGGTCGGGGCAATGGGAGCAAAACAAAGCCTTCATGCTTCTGCATATTCTCCATGCTCTCTTCTTCCAGCTGACTGGATGTTTTCGTAGCCCTGTGTCATATAGCGTTGTGTGCTCTGCAGATGTAACTTACTTTTCTTTCTTAATAGAAATGATGAAAAGGCAAAGTAGAGAATAGTTTAGTCACTGGTTAAGTATATTATTGGCCTTTTTTTTTTGCTTCCTTCAGGAAAGACTATGTTTCTAAGTGTGTTGATTATGTTTTCAACACCTCTGTAAAGGCAGTTTATGAGGAATTTCAGAGAGGATTTTATAAACTTTTTGACAAAGAGATACTTAAACATTTCAAGCCTGAAGAACTAATGAGAGCAATAATTGGAAATACTGACTATGACTGGGAACAATTTGAAAAGGTAGGTAATAACTAAAGTGCCCCCAAGTCTTCCAAACAAAAATTACCCCTAAAAACCAAATTTCTCCTTTTTTTTTTTTCAAGAATTCTATATATGAGCAAGGATACCATGAGTCACATCCTACTATACTGATGTTTTGGAAAGCTTTCCATAATTTAACTTTGGATGAAAAGAGAAAATTCCTCTGTAAGTATTGCAGAAATAGATGAATCTATAATTACATATCTTTTAAAATATCTTATTTGAGATAAAGTCATTAATAGTGTATCACAAATGTTAATGGCAAAGCAAGGGTTAGAATGCAGGTCCCCTAGCTTCTAGACCAGCGTTCATTTTCTTACTTAAGCCTGTTTTCCATTTTAAAAAATGATAGTAATAAAGATATTGTTATTTTACTACCTTGTCTACACTGACCCAGTTTGTGTCTTCTTTCTTCACTTTAGTTGGCTCCTAATTGAGCCTTTTATCTCACATTCCTACCTTTATTTACTTATCTAAAGTCCTATGGAATTAGGGCAATGTAAACTATCTCAAATACTATTAATGATTATAGTTCCAGTGACCGCTGATGATGATAATAATAACATTTATATTGTATGCTTACTCTATACCAGGCACTGTCCTGATCACTTTATAACTTTTACTTCCCTTTATCCTAATAGCAGCCTATGAAGCAGGTACCTTTATTTTCCCCCACTTCAGATATGAGGAAAAAGAGGCTTGCAGCATTTAGTAGCTTGCCTATGTTCTGACAGTTGGTTAATGTCAGAATGAGAATTTGAACCCAGCAGGCTAATTCAAAGCCCGTGTTCAAGACCACTAAGACATAAGAACCTCTCTTAGTGGGAAACCTGGGTTTCCATCAGATCAGATCAGATCAGTCGCTCAGTCGTGTCCAACTCTTTGCGACCCCATGAATCGCAGCACGCCAGGCCTCCCTGTCCATCACCAACTCCTGGAGTTCACTGAGACTCATGTCCATCGAATCAGTGATGCCATCCAGCCATCTCATCCTCTGTCGTCCCCTTCTCCTCTTGCCCCCAATCCCTCCCAGCATCAGAGTCTTTTCCAATGAGTCAACTCTTCGCATGAGGTGGCCAAAGTATTGGAGTTTCAGCTTTAGTATAGGGCAGATTTAATGCCTTATTCTCTTATCTTTCATCCCATTTCTTAGTTCTTCTTGAGATGCGTACACATCTTTCTTGCTATTTTTGTTGCTACTGAGGATGTTTGAGGACAACTTTTCCACAAACTTAACTACTTCTCCACAAGCCCAAACTACCTTCCCAATGTTCTTTCTTAATGGGAAACTTTTGTTTCAGTCCAGGGATTCTGTTGGCTGTACATTCAGTGAGTTCACATACATCTTCTCCTCTGGTTTTTTCTTTCTGCCTGAAGCTTCCCTGTCACCCTAACCTGGCACCTCTCTCCCTGCCTTGAGGCTCAGTGTCTTCATTATCTCTTCACATCATACTTCCTAGCTGAGCTCAACTAAACTCCTTGTATCTTGCTGTTATCTTTTCACATGCGTAATTTCCCCCCAACTAGATCGTGAACTCTCCAAAGACAAAGACCAAATGTCATGATTTTTCTTCACCCAACGTGGTCCCATGTAGTTCTCTTTGCACAAGGGGGACCCAATAAATATTTTTGAATGAAATGATTAATTTCTTCCTTTTCATTTTAAGTTTTGTTCTTTCTGTGAACTACCTTAACTGAAGCTTATTTCTTTTTAGTTTTTCTTACAGGAAATGATAGACTACATGTAAAAGGCATACAGAAACCAGGAATCCGGTTTTGCTGTCCTGAGACTTGCAGTGAAAGCGATTTCCCAAAATCACTGACATGTCATAATATTCTGGAACTCCCTAAATATTCTACAATGGAAAAAGTGAAGGAAGCACTTCAAATAGTCATCAACAGCAACAAAGGATTTATCTCAGCCACAGTCACAGGGTGATAGTGACCTCTGAGAGGCTCACATCTCGGGTCCTCTCACCCTACGATCCTTCTGTTCTTTAGTACAGGAGTACAGTTTCTTCTTTAGGTCTGATGAGTACAAAGGTTGATGGATTTTAGATAGAATAAGTTGACAAATGCTGGGATAAACAATGACATGATGAGTCAAGGATAATATTGTTAATAAACCAGCATTTCCTGGTCCTTAAATTTGCTATGAGAATGATTGCTTTTTACTGAATTATTATTCAGGAAATAATTGCTTTTTACTGAATTATTTCCTGAATAATAGTTAGCATTTTAAAATATACTGAATATTAAAAGCTAAAAGATAACTCTAAAAATATTGTACATCTAATAAGTGAAAGTGAAGTCACTCAGTCGTGTCTGACTCTTTGTGACCCCATGGACTGTAGCCTACCAGTCTCCTCCATCCATGGAATTTTCCAGGCAACAGTACTGGAGTGGGTTGCCATTTCCTTCTCCAGAGGATCTTCCTGACCCAGGGATCGAACCCTGGTCTCCCAAATTGCAGGCAGACGCTTTACCATCTGAGCCACCAGGGAAACCCTAATAAATAATTTACAAATATGAAGTTCGAAAAAATAAAGCTGTAATTGAATTCACCATGTTTTGAGGCATGTGTGTGTGTGTGTGTGTATATATATATATAATATGTTTGTTTGTTTGTTTTGTTTTTTTCCTATTCTGGGATGTCTCCAGAGTTTTGATTATAGCCAAACAATCTTTTTGAAAAATCTAAATATTAATTTACTGAATAATGGCTTGTGTTCAGTGCTGTGTTCTAAGAATTGTTCTAAATGAAAATAACATTATTTTGGTTAAAGGCTGAGGCCAACCAGGAACTCCTGTCTAATTACAGGTGGAAAAAAATGAAGAACATGAAATATGTTTCAGCATTATAGCTATAGAATGAATTAAAGGAGAGATATAAGCATGTTGGAAATTAATTTTGTGAGCCATTTCTATCTCATATTAAGTTTAAAACTGTAAGCTATTCTATAAATGCCTATGGTCATCCCAAACCATACACAGAAGACTTGTATCATACACAGAAGCCTGTGTATCTTGTATCAGTGGTTCTGTGGGAAAGGAAACTATGGGGTGACGTCCACACTACGTGCTGATGTGGAAGGAGGTCTGAAATCTGAGGACAGACCAGACAGAGAGAGAGATTTCACCAAAAACCCTAGATTGTGAGGTAGTTAGTAGAAACGTAAGCCCCCAGAAAATTCTCATAGTTATTTTGGATATATCTGGTTTCTACAATAAATGGAATGAAGGCCCAGATGTACACTATTGGAATTTTAAGGGAAAAAGTAACTTCTGCATCTTAGAGATCCTTAGTTCAGTTCAGTCGTTTAGTCATGTCTGACTCTTTGTGACCCCATGGACTGCAGCACACCAGGCTTCCCTATCTATCACCAACTCCTAGAGCTTGATCAAACTCATGTCCATCAAGTCGGTGATGCCATCCAACCACCTCATCCTCTGTTGTTGCCTTCTCCTCCTGCCTTCAACTTTCCCAGCATCAGGGTCTTTTCCAGTGAGTCAGTTTTTCACATCAGGTGGCCAAAGTATTGGAGTTTCATCTTCAGCATCAGTCCTTCCAATGAATATTCAAGACTGATTTCCTTTAAGATTGACTGGTTTGATTTCCTTGCAGTCCAGGGGGCTCTCAAGAGTTCTCCAACACCACAGTTCAAAAGCATCAATTCTTTGGCGCTCAGCTTTCTTTATAGTCCAACTCCCACATCCATACATGACTACCGGAAAAACCGTAGTTTTGACTAGATGGACTTTTGTCAGCAAAGTAATGCCTCTACTTTTTAATATGCTGTCTAGGTGGGTCATAGCTTTTCTTCCAAGGAGCAAGCATCTTAATTTCATGGCTGCAGTCACCATCTGCAATGATTTTAGAGCCTCCCAAAACAAAGTCTTTCACTGTTTCCATTGTTTACCCATCCATTTGCCATGAAGTGATGGGACCAGGTGCCATGATCTTAGTTTTCTGAATGTAGAGCTTTAAGCCACCTTTTTCACTCTCCTCTTTCACTTTCATCAAGAGGCTCTTTAGTTCTTCTTTGCTTTCTGCCGTTAGGGTGGTGTCATCTGCATATCTGAGGTTATTGATATTTCTCCCAGCAATCTTGATTCCAGCTTGTGCTTCTTCCAGCCCAGCGTTTCTCATGATGTACTCTGCATCTAAGTTAAATAAGCAGGGTGACAGTATACAGCCTTGACATACTATTTCCCAATTTGGAACCAGTCTGTTGTTCTATGTCAGGTTCTAACTGTTGCTTCTTGACCTGCATACAGATTTCTCAGGAGGCAGGTCAAGTGGTGGTCTGGTATTCCCATCTCTTTAAGAATTTTCCACAGTTTGCTGTGATCCACACAGGCAAAGGCTTTGGCGTAGTCAATAAAGCAGATGTCTTTCTGGAACTCTCTTGCTTTTTCAGTGATCCAATGGATATTGGCAATTTGATCTCTGGTTCCTCTGCCTTTTCTAAATCCAGCTTGAACATCTGGAAGTTCTTGGTTCACACACTGTTGAAGCTTCACTTGGATAATTTTGAGCATTACTTTGCTAGCATGTGAGATGAGAGCAATTGTGCTGTAGTTTGAATATTCTTTGGCATTGCCTTTCTTTGGGATTAGAATGACAACTGAACTTTTCCAGTCCTGTGGCCACTGCTGAATTTTCCACATAGGCTGGCATATTGAGTGCAGCACTCTCACAGCATCATCTTTTAGGATTTGAAATAGCTCAACTGGAATTTCATCACCTCTACTAGCTTTGTTCGTAGTGATGCTTCCTAAGGCCCACTTGACTTCACAGTCCAGGATGTCTGGCTCTAGGTGAGTGATCACACCATCATGGTTATCTGGGTCATTAAGATCTTTTTTGTGTAGTTCTTCTATGTATTCTTGCCACCTCTTAATAGCTTCTGCTTCTGTTAGGGCCATAAAATTTCTATCCTTTATTGTATCCATCTTTGCATGAAATGTTCCCTTGGTATCTCTAATTTTCTTGAAGAGATCTCTAGTCTTTCCCATTCTATTGTTTTCCTCTATTTCTTTGCACTGATCACTAAGGAAGGCTTTCCTATCTCTCCTTGCTGTTCTTTGGAACTCTGCATTCAAATGGGTATCTTTCCTTTTCTCCTGTGCCTTTTGCTTCTCTTCTTTTCTCAGCTATTTGTAAGGTCTTCTCAGACAACCATTCTGGCTTTTTGCATTTCTTTTCTTGGGAATAATCTTGATCATTGCCTCCTGTACAATGACAAACCACTTCAGTATTCTTGCCTTGAGAACCCTATGGACGGTATGAAAAGGCAAAAAGATAATGACACTGAAAGATGAACTCCCCATGTTGGTAGGTACCCAATATGCTACCAGAGTTGAGAAATAATTCCAGAAAGAATGAAGAGATGGAGTCAAAGTGAAAACAATGCCCTTCGTGGATGTGACTGGTGATGGAAGTAAATTACAATGCTGTAAAAAACAATATTGCATAGGAACCTGGAATGTCAGGTCCACGAATCAAGGGAAATTGGAAGTGGTCAAACAGGAGATGGCAAGAGTGAACATCAACAAGAGTGAACTTGGATTACTGTGATACTAAAATGGACTGGAATAGATTTAATTCACATGACCATTATATCTAGTACTGTGGGCAAGAATCCCTTAGAAGAAATGGAGTAGCTGTCACAGTCAACCAAAGAGTCCAAAATGCATTACTTGGATGCAATCTCAAAAATGACAGAATGATCTATGTTCATTTCCAAGGCAAACCATTCAGTATCACAGTAATCCAAGTCTATGCCCCAACCACTAATGCTGAAGAAGCTGAATGGTTCTATGAAGACCTACAAGACCTTCTAGAACTAACAGCAAAAAAAGATGTGCTTTTTATCACAGGGGACTGGAATGCAAAAGTAGGAAGTCAAGAGATACCCGGAATAACAGGCAAATTTGGCCTTGGAGTACAAAATGAAGCAGGGCAAAGGCTAACAGAGTTTTGCCAAGAGATCGCACCGGTCATAGCAAACACCATCTTCCAACAACACAAGAGACAACTTTACACATGGACATCACAATACCGAAATCAGATTGATTATATTCTTTGCAGCCAAAGATGGAGAAGCTCTATACAGTAAGCAAAAACAACACTGGGAGCTGACTGTGGCTCAGATCATGAACTTTATTGCCAAATTCAGACTGAAATTGAAGAAAGTAGGGAAAACCACTAGACCATCCAGGTATGACCTAAATCAAATCCCTTACGATTATACAGTGGAAGTGAGAAATAGATTTAAGGGACTAGATCTGATAGACAGAGTGCCTGAAGAACTATGGACAGAGGTTACTGACATTGTGCAGAAGAGATCCTTAAGCACCTGACTTTTGGATTTTGTTATTCAGGCCTTTCAACGCCAACATTACTTTTTCTATACAAATGAGTGAGCTGTACTAAACATTTTAAGAACAAATAGTACCAGTTCTTTATATATTCTTTCAGAAAATGAAGAGGGAACACTTCCCAATTAATTCTCTTCTGCCAGCATTATTCTAATACCAAAACCAGATAAAGACATTACAGGAAAAGAAACCTACATGTATCTCTCATATGATCACAGATAAAAAAATCATTTACAAAGTTTAAACACATAAAACATTCAGTAAAATATAATATCTGTGACCAACTTGGAGTTAGTTCAGAAATTCATTTGAAAATGCATTATTTTCACCATATTAGACAAAAATCGTGTAATTACCTCAGTAGAGGTAGAAAAAAATTGACAAAATTCCGTACTCACTCATGCAAGATGAGTACTCTTGGCAAACTAGGAACTTACTTGACCTGATTACTTCATACTTAATGGTGAAAGAAATGCTTTCCTACTAAAATTGAGAAGTCCAAGATGTCTCTCATCACTTCTGTTCAACATTATACTAGATGTACTAGTCCATACATAAGGCCAAACTTAAAAAAGAAAGGCCATAATGATTGGAAAGGAAAGAGTAAAACTATCTTATTTATCAATTACATAGTTATCTGTAGGATATTAAAAGGCATCCACACAAAAAATCTACTAGAACCATTTATTAAGTAAATATAGAAAGGTGTCATGGTTCAAGGCAATATATAAAAGTTAAATGCATTTATATATACTCACGGGCTTTCCTTGTGGCTCATCTGGTAAAGAATCAGCCTCCAACGTGGGAGACCTGGGTTCAATTCCTGGGTTGGGGAGATCCCGTGGAGAAGGGAAAGGCTACCCACTTCTGTATTCTGGCCTGGAGAATTCCATGGACTGCATAGTCCATGGGGTTGCAAAGAGTTGGACACGACTAAGGAACTGGTATTTCACATATATACTCCCAATCAAACACTGAAATTTTTTAAAGTACAACTTGTAATATCAAAAAATAAATATATAAGGATAAGTTTAACAAAATATGTTTGACTGCTCACCAAAAACTTGAAAATATTGCTGCAACAGTTTAAGAAGCTTTTAGTTAATGGCGAAAGATGCTCATGGACAAAAGAATCAATATTATCATCAGGTCACTTCTTCCTAAACTGATCTAATTTAGAGTAATTGCTAAATCCTTGCAGTCTGTTTTGTAGAAATTGGTAAGGTGATTCTAAAATATTTATGGAAATGCAAAGAACTTAAAATAGACAAAACAACTGAAGAAGGACAATGGTCAAACACTTAGGTGAACTGATTTTGAGTCAATTAGCATCTACAGTAATTAACACAGTGTGGTATTGGAGTAAAAAACCGAAATACACAATGGAACACAATAAAAAGTCCAGAGATAAGTCCAATCACATATAGTCAAGAGTTTCAACAGGGACACTGAGGCAATTCAATGAGTAAAGGCAAACTGGAACAGGTGGAAATGGATAAAAAAAAATGAACCTCTTCCCTTATTTTACACCATAAAGAATAATTCATTTGAAATATAACAAAGACCTAAAGCTGTAAAACTTCTAGAAGATAATGTACGACAAAGTTTTAGGTTAGGCAAAGATTTTTTAACGTCAAAAAAAAAAAAGCAGGAATAATGTTGGTAAGAGAAAAAGAATGGATAAAGAAAAAATGAATAATTTGCATCAAAATTAAAACTTTAGCTCTTTAGATGACATTTTTCATGTAATTTTATTAATTTTTTGTTTTAGTTTTATCATAACTTTCCTCTTTTTATTGAAGTATAGTTGATGTACAATATTATGTTAGTTAAAATGACATTTTTAATAAAATTAAAAGGCAAGCCACAGACTGGTAGAAAATATTTCAAAACATGTATCTAGTAAAGAACTTTATATGTAACATAGAGGACTCATACATTAAAAAAAAAAAATCTTAGATGATAAGCAATGGAATCAGTAAGTAAGCAAAAGATGCAAAAAAGCAAAAAAGATGCAAACAGACACTTCACCAAAGAGGAGACAGAGATCAGCACTAATAAAAGCACTTGAAAATTTTCCCATCATTAATCATTGTTGTTTAGTTGCTCAGTCCTGTCCAACTCTTTTGTGATCCCCATGGACTCCAACCTACCAGGCTCCTCTGTCCATGGGATTTCCCAGGTAAGAATATTGGAGGGGATTGCAATTTCCTTCTCCAGGGGATCTTCCCAATCAAGGGATGGAGCTGGTGTCTCCTGAAATGGCAGCCGGCTTCTCTACCACTGAGCCACCAGGGAAGTTTTAATGGAAATGAAAACTGCAGTAAGATGGTATTTTAGACTACCGCAACTGCTAACATTAAGAAGACTGACAGTACTAAATGTTGGGAAGAATGCAGAGGGACTAGACCTCTCAAATGGCTGGAGGTAATGCTAAACGGTATAGCATTTTAGAAAAGTATGGTAGTTTCTTGAAACGATACTCATGTACTTGCCATATGACACAGCAACTTCATTTTTAGTTACTTATTCCAAAGAAATGAAAACACGTATCCACATTTATTCAAAGCCTTGTTCACAGTATTCACAGCACTTCTATTCATCGGAGCCGCAAGCCAGAAAGGACTAAAATGCCTGCCTATAGGTAAATGGATCAAGAAATTTGTAGTGTATCCATATAATAGACTACCATTCAACAATAACAGAGAGAACTACTGATGAAACACTACAGGCTGAATCTTAAAACTTTATGCTAAGTGAAAAAAGTCAGACGAAAGACTGCACGAATCTGATTCCATTCGTAAGAAACTCTAGAAAAAGCAAAACTATATCGACAGCAGTGGCTGCAGGCACCGTCGTGTGGGCCGTGGGATGGGCTAGCTCTCTTCAGCTTTACCATGATGCTGTGGCTAAGCCTGGAGCAGAGTGCTTAGCAAACTTCAGCTTTCCTCGTCACAGTAGTTTCTGGAAATTCTGCAAGTCCGCCGGTGCCAAGGCTCCTCCTAGTGGAATTTGCAGTACTTCTTCGAAGGCCACCTGGTCCAGTTCAGGTGGCCACTGCCTGCCTGAGGACATCTTCTCAGCCCCGCCTCCCACCTCTTCACAGCCTTGTTTACTCTGGCCACCGTCCAAGCCAGTCTTAAAATCATGGAGTTTCCCTTTCTCTTTTCGATTCCGCTCCCTTAAAAAAACAACAACAATCAGTTTCGTTTCTCTCAGAAACTGCCGGCTCCGCCCCCAAACAGCACGTCGGGACCCAGCGTTTGGGCGGGGTAGGGAGCCTGCGGCTCCTAGACGTCGGTTTGCGTTCCGCTCGCTGCGCCTCCACACCACGACGCCCGGGGGCAGTGGGCGCCTTCAGGCCCTGGCAGCCTCTTTTCCTCGCCTCAGCTCGGTCTCCTTCGAAGGTTCGGACAGCTGAGACACGGCTGAGGAGCTCGGAAAATTGGTGATGGAGGGGAGGCCACGGAGGAGGTCGCGGGGCGGCGCACGCCCGGTACCCGGGCGGGTCCCCGAGTCCCGACCCCCCGCGGCCCGGCCCTCCGCGACAGCGCCCGCGGTGTCTTGGGGAGCGATGCTCTGGCTCTTCCCCAGCGCCGCCGGGCTCCGCAGCGCGCTATCCAAGAGGCCCGAGGCCACACGCCAGATGTGCTGCACGCGCCGGCGCCTGGCGGTGCTGGAGCGCGGCGGGGCGGGCGTCGAAGTCCACCAGCTGCCGGCGGGGAGCGACGGCGCCAGGAAGCCGAGTGAGTGAGGCCGCGCCCGCCCTCTCGGCCATCCCCTCCGCGGACTGGGGGTGTGAGTGCGGTGGGCGTCCTGGCCGGGGCCCGCTCGGACGCTTCTCTCTAGAGCGGCCCGACTTGTGGGTGTGCGGTCCTTCTTTGACCGTGAGAGACTCAGAGGAGGGACCCGACGGCGCAGCGGCCCGCGCGGGCCGTGGAAGTGCGCCCGGCCGGGGGTGTTTTCGCGTTTGGCACCCCTGAGTTCTCCAGCCTTGTTCCTCGCGGGCGCGGAGTTGGGGCCGGACGGTGGCGAGAAACACAAGGTCCGCTCCGCCCGCCGCCTCATGGAGGGAGTCTCCCGGCAGCGTTTCGGCCAGTCTGCCTCTATCTTTGGTTTCTATTCAAAGTGTGTTTTTCACTTACGCCTTTTAGAACATACCGGCTCTGATTTTGTGAGTCTTTGGAGAACCTTGTTTGGGTTTTCTTGTTCTCACTGATAATGTCTTACGTGTGCAAGCAATTTAAAGAGGGCTTTCAGTTGCACTTTGGTAATTTCTGTAGAGATTTATTAGCTCTGGTGACCCTGACTCCGGATTTTACAGGTGGAGGGGGTTGTAAATGACCACACATTTAATTTTGAAAAGTTTGCCCATCTATTGCGTGAAGAAAATGATATTTTACTTTTGTTCGTTTTGCTTTTAACTTGAGGGAAGTCGAGAACCTTTTTTCTGTAGGTTATTTGAGGTTTTTGGGGGGTGTGTGAACTGCCAGTTCATTGACAGCTTTGCCTCGCTTAAAAAAAAAAAAAAGATGAGTTGTTTATCTTTTTCCTGTTTATTTGGAAGAGTTTTTGTGTATTGAGTAAGACTAGCCGTTTGTCGGTCAAATACGCAGTAAAATTTTACCCGACTTGCCGTTTGCTAATGTTATTTTATAGTTTACTACATCAGTCTTTTCATTTAAGGAGACTTAGGCATTTCGTGTTATGTTAGAAAGCTATTCTCAATCCGAATTTTTTTTAATGTGCTCATCTTTTTACTAATTTTAAGATTTTGCTTTTAAACCTAACATTTTAAATACACTTAGCAATTATTTTGACTTAAGGAGTGAGGTGGGGGGAATATGGATTGATTTATTTTTTTTCTCCAAAATGGCTAGCCGTGTCCCAGTACCTTTTTTTGAATAAACCCTCCTTTTTTTCAACTGATTTGAAATGCTGAGTCTCTAAAAAAGCTTTAGTCTATTGGGCCATTCTTTATTACCAGACTGGTTTGGTTCTCTTTAGAATTTGTATTATGAAGTGGTTTGTGCTTTGATCTTTCGCATAAATAGATTTATTTCATTAGAACTGAAAACTGAAACAAGGTCCCAACTCTACCTACTTTTTGTGAACAAATTAAATGAGATAAAAGTAAAGGGTTTAGTGGACAGTTTTAAATCTTTAACTTTGAGAAAGTGCTAAATATGCACTGACAGTACAATTTCTTTTAATAGCATCCTTTTAAAAAATTGTCCCCCAAACCCAATTCCTCATTTACTCTTAAAATGAAGTATGTTCTCCAAAAATTAAATTATAGTTTCTTACAGACTTTTTCATTTCTAGCACTTCAAATTTAGTTTCTCTCCTTGAACTTATTAAACAGGAATCTAAAAGCAAATATTTAGTTAGCTATTTTAATTGAAAAGATATATTCCATTTAAAACAGTATAAATCCATGCTTTCCCAAATTACAAAAAAAAATCTGTTGTCAAGACAGTAGTCGTTGCTATTTTGTCTGCTTGGTGCATTTGAATTTTCTTAAAAGAGACGTTCATGTTGAGTTGTGTAGTTGACATTTTTTTCCAGGTGTTTTAAGTGCATTATAATTAAGTGAATAATAGTAGTGGGTCACAGTGAGTGATGATAGTTCCTGTTGGATTTGCTCTGCAGAGTGCATTAAGTTAGGGAAAAAAATGAAGATACATTCCATGGACCAAGGAGAAGAGCACATGCTGGTTCTATCCTCAGATGGAAAACCATTTGAGTACAAGTATAGCATAGAACATGCAAGGTAGGAAAGTTTTTTTTTCTTTTTATTAAAAATGATGTAAATTTCACTCAAAAAGCATCATAATTTTTGTAGGAAAATGTTACTTTATACAATCCTTGCTTTATATGGTGGTATCTTAAGTAAATGACGAATTCTGAACTGACTAGTGAACTGTAAATCAATTTGTATCTCCCAGGGCATGTACCATGTTGATTTGGCACTTAAAGGAAATGATTGGTTAGTCCACGTATCCCCAAATTGGACTTACATACTAATAAACTCATTTAACCCCAAAGTAGTTTTCAACCCCGGAGAAAAGTGAATTATGGAATGATTTGTGAGACTTTTTCCTAGTAGATCTTGTGAATTAGAACTTATTTTCATCTTGTATTATTCCTGCATCATAAAATTATGGTTTGTAAAAGAGTCTTAGAATCATCCTACCACAATTTTAGAATGAACATTATTTTCCTTTTAAACCACTAATTAAAACATATTATTATTATAATAATTTTAGATGTGCTGAATGTGAAGTTAACTTTTTTGAGCTTCAATCCTAATTAAATACAGTTAATAATTCTTAACTGTTGTGACTTATTTGTGATCAATATAAAATATATTTCCTTTCATCAGGTTTCAGTGCATTTTACAAGAAAAAAATATAATTCAGATCACATGTGGAGATTATCATTCTCTTGCACTCTCAAAAGGTACTTTTCTAAATATTGTTTTTTCAAAGGGGGGTAAATCTATGTGTATATAGAACTAAGAGAATGTATGTGCTTCATTTGGTACCAGGACCGAAATATGGTTTTGAATGTGGTACGGTCTAGAACACTACTAAAAGAGATACAAAATCAGAATTCTTGGACCTGTAAAATCTTCCAGTTTTCATAATTACTTTTCCTACATTTTATTCTTTCAAATGAAAAAACTAAAGTAATTTGGTAATGAGTTTGATGTTCTTTCTTTAAGGGAAAAGAGCCTATTGATTGAAAGCGTATAGGAGCTCATAAGCAATGGAATTCTCTTCCCAAGGGATTTTGAGCAAGGGCAAGTTTTGTAGAGTGTCAGAAGCTTCAATATGGAAACAGGGCATGATTGACTGTGGTTGCATATCTGATCAAGGAAATAAGTATAGAGCCCAGAGTAAACTTGGTGTTTGGGGATTGGCTGACTGGATATACTGTGTTTCTGGTCAGGCTGAGCATTCAGAGTGTGAAAGTTCGGTTTGGTGACATGGCATCTGGGTGCCATCTTGGGCCTAGAGATTTATTTCAGCAGTTCTGTTTTCTATTTTTCAAATATGAAACAATGAAAATATTCTAAATAATTAAAATCGTTCTCTCTGGAAGCAAGACTAGGAATGGTCCAACCTTTTCCAGAACTTTCTTCTCTTTTCCTAGGGTTCTTCCAGCTCCCATGATAGAAGCTCAGAATCCCTTGGGTCTGCTTTTATGGCCAGTTTGCTGGCCTTTGACATGTTTTAACATTACCTTTTGAATTTGGGGATTCTCCTCAACCCTGTATTACTTAACATTTCTTATCAGATGCCATAATGGTAGGAAAGGGAAGTAGTGAATTTGAATTATTTCATGAAGCCACTTGACCTAATTAAGACAGGCAGGTGATAAGGAATAGTGGAATTCAGGATCAAGGAAATTTTTTACATACATAGGACAGATACAAACTTTTAGAATGAAAGCTGAAATTCAAGGGAAGTAAGTGATCATGTATTTGACTTATACTGAAGGCTCTGTTAAGGTTTAAGTGTTAATTTGTATTGGAAAAAGCTGGTTGTTTGACATCATCCATTTATGAACAACTCTTTCATTTTGAGTACATGTTCAGGTTGTGAAGATGAAACAGATACATGTGCCTTCAAGAAGCCTAGGATGTATGGATGTGGGGGGAAGGGATTGTTCAGGGTTTATTACTGGTAAGTCACAATACAATGTAGGAAGGATGAAAGTTGGGAAAGCAAGAAAGGGAACTACTCATCCTTCTCATTTTGGTATTTCCTGCTGACTGATAGGCACTTGGTAGTTAGGTTTGAAGGAAAATCTCTACCTCTCACCTGTTCTTGCATAGTATCTTGCAGAGTAGTACTCACTAAAATTTAAGTCTCTGATATATTTTTTCAGCCTCTATTAGGTACTGTCATCTCTGTTAGATAAGATCTAAGAACTTTTCTTTAAAAATATGTTCCAATATGTGTATTCACTTTGCTGTACAACTGAAACTGACACCACATTGTGAATCAACTATACTCCAATAAAATTTTTTAAAATAGATAAATAAAAATATGTTCCATATATTTAATTCATGGAAGAAGATGCTCACTCTTCATGATACTGTACTGCAGTTTCAAATGTATGTTTACATTATTTATTTAGCATCTTTGGGCACATGGAGAGGGAGAGAAAGAAAGGTAAAGTTTGGAGTTTTTAGTTTTCAAAAGTAGAGTATTTCTGTCTTTCATAGGCCCATCCTGTGAGTTTTTAAAAATAAGTATTTCTTGAATTTGATTATAATATATTCCAATAGCTTTATTCTTTGTCTGTTTGGGTCGCTGTAATAAAAATAGAGTAGGTGATTTAAACAGCAGAAATTTGAAGTCCAGTTCAGAGTTTTAGCAGATTTGGTATCTAGTGAGGGCCAGTCTTCTTACAAGTGAAAAGGACAAGAGAGCTCTCTGGGGACCCTTTTATAAGGGCATTAATCCCATTCATGAGCGCTCCCCCTATCATGATCTCATCCAATTTTAGTCACCACCCCAAAGGCCACTTCCTAATACTATCACACTGAAGGATAGGATTTCAGCATACGAGTTTTGGGCGAACACAGACATCCAGTTCTTAATACTACCCTTTGAGGTAGGAGATAAGGAACTGTAACTTTTACTGCTGAAGAGAAGTTTCTTCTAGTTTTTCTGACTGAGTCTTGAGATCTGAGCAGTCCTGTCAGTTTGAATGGACGAGATTGTAATGGTGTAGTATGGATAGAATATAATGTCCTAGGGTGATGTCTGCTGCATTTTAAACTTACTAAGACAGCATTTTCTCTGTTAATGTCAAGGTGGTGAGCTTTTTGCTTGGGGACAGAACTTAGATGGCCAGCTTGGAGTTGGAAGAATATTTGCCTCAACTTCTACACCGGAGATTGTGGAGAACCTCTCAGGAGTCCCCTTGGTTCAGATTTCTGCAGGAGAAGCCCACAGCATGGCCTTATCCATGTCCGGAAATGTTTACTCTTGGGGAAGAAATGATTGTGGACAGCTGGGCCTGGGCCACACCTACAGTATGGAAATATATTTTAAAATTTCATATTATAAACATATATTTGACATATAAGAGAAATGAATATAATTGGAATGTAATCTGAACCAAAAATGGTTCAGATTCCCGCTTTCATTAGCACTGATTTGCCTGGTTATCTTTCTGTGTTCAGTGTAGAAGCGGTCTAAACAACACACGCAGTGTGCAGGTCATGGCTGTAATTGAGATGAGTGTCTGGGTCAAGTGGGAAAAAGGGAAAGAGCATTGGACAAGAGATCGAAATATCTGGGCTGTGATTCCCACTTCCACATTAACTAATTTCGCCTACCCAAGTCACTTCATTTTTCTCCATGTCTCATTTTCTTTTTCTGTAAAATGATGAGTTCGGATGAAGTGACCTTTAAGGTACCTGTGGACTTTAAATATCTATTAATACAACATGGCAAAAGGATAGTAAAATTCTAGTTAGAAACACCTATTCTGATCTTATGCTTTAAGGTTTTAATTACATGTGTGTAGACACACATAAACATGTAATTCGCATTACTGAGCTACCTCCCCAAAGAAAAAGTCAATATTTCTGATGACCCCAAACCCCTTGTTAGAGATTTCAGGTGTGGCAAACTCCGATGCTTTATCAGCCGTGGTAATATACACATTCCGCCTAGGGTTACTGGTCAGATACTGCATTTCTGCCTCACATGTCCCCATGCTAGTTACTCAGGAGAACCCATAAGTCATTTCACAGGAGGAAAAGGAATAAAGGACTGCTGAACTTACTTTTGCTGAATCTCTTTGGGATAAGGAAGTAATCGTGATAGAGAGAAGAGGTAGTGTAAGGCAATTCTCTCCACTAGAGAATTTGAAAGAAAAATAAGAAGCTTTAGGTTCATTAGAAGGGTAATAATGCTAGACTGGAATTGGAAATACCAGATATGCTGCAACGAAAGCTAATCAAGTCAGGTTTAAAAAGAGAAGAAGGGGCTCTGGGAAGTGAAAGTGACACTTCACAGGTGAGTATCCCCAAGTGTGGCCCTTTGACCACCACCCCTGTTCCGGTTTCAGACCTAAATCTACCAGCATAGAGCCTTTCTTGTCAGAGTGTGTTGGGAGCTACTGTGATGGGCCTAGAGGAAGTAATCTGGGTGTTTTATCAGTAGCGTGGAACTGCATTATGAAATTCAATGTTTCCTTGTGGTTACTTGAACTCTTCTTTTCCTTGTGTAGATAAAAATTCTCCTTCCTGTATTGAAGCACTGGATGATCAGAAAGTTGAATTTATTGCTTGTGGTGGCTGTCACACTGCGCTGCTCACAAAGGTTAGTGTACCCTTGTCTCTTTGACTGCAGTTCCAGAAGAGCACTTTGTAGTGGAGAGAGCACTAGAACATGGAGATACGGGCAGCTGGTGTTTCCTGGGGAAGCAAGGTCACTGTTTCCCCATGCAGGACTGTCCTGATAATTGGGGGGCTTTGTTCTGATGGTGATTTTATTGATTTTTCACTGATGCCTTCACTGACACTTTACAGAAGTGAGTGTTACTTCTGTGTCATATTCTCTAATTTCTGATAAGAAATTCCCTTTCTTAGAGTGGACTGGTGTTTACTTTTGGTGATGGAAAGTACGGGCAACTTGGTCACAATTCAACAAAGAATGAGTTAAGACCCCGTTTGGTAACTGGGCTTTTTGGAAATAGAGTGACCCAGATAGCATGTGGACGGTAAGTTGTAAAGTATCAATAAAAATTGATAAGATAAATATAATAAATTTAGATAGGTAGTTTAATAAAATTTCAGTTTCTTTGAGTTAAAATTATCAAACATTTTCAGACAGGTGAAAATGCTTAATTCACACTGTTAGACAATCATAATCTTTATTTTAGTATACATATTTATTTTAATTGATTTTTTAAATGTGTAAATATACTTTCTGTTGGTCCTTCAGTGAAATACCTTTGTAAACATTCAAATGCACTTTATCTTTTAAAAAATTATTTATTTGGAAAAAATGAACAAACGAGTTAGAAAGGATTACTTATTGATATCCTCACTCTCTCTGTGTTAACCAAAGAAACTTTGTCACCACTTTGGATTTTTCATGACACACACTCCTCTGAGTAGCATGTGTTACAGGAGGAATCCTCACCTTAGACATGTCTTAATGCAAACCAGAGCAGCACCCCTACTAACACAGGCGAGTTTACTGGAAAGACACAAGGCTCACTGAAAGCTATTATACTGTTGGTCAATTTTAAGAGGAGGATACAAATTATCAATAGAGTTAAAGGAAGAGCTGCATAGGACAGAGTCTAAAAGAGGTCCAAATGAGGAGCTTCTGATGTCCACTCCCCTTGGAGGCATGGACAGTGTTACCTCCTCCCAGCCTGATACATGACTGTGAAGAATATTGTCAATCAGGGAAGTTCACCCAAGTCCAGACTTTCATTGCTTAATCATGATTGATTGAATTATTGCCCATGTGACTGAACTCAGACTCCAGCCTCTGTGTACGCAGAGGTTCAGCTTACCTATAGCTGGAGGGGCCTCTATGAGCCACTTTGATAAACTCTTAGGTGTGGTCAAGGGGCCTGCCATGAATAACAGAGACACTCCTATCACTTGGGAAATTCTAAGAGGTTAGACATCACCTCCTTAGAGGTGAGAATAAAGGCCAGAGCTCTGAGCAAGGCCAAATTCTTTCCTTATACATCTGTATAATAGGAGAGGTCATTAATCAGATTGGTAAGAAAATCAGCATAATTAAAGGTCTTTGGGAAGTAGAGTTGGAGCTCAGGATTACCTGATTCCATCTTCTAGGATGGGGAAGGGGAGGAGCTCAGAGATGGCTTCCAGGAGGTGGTGACTCAAGCCAAGGCCTAAAAAAGGAGTAGAATGCTAGAGGTGGTGCCTGTTCTGACCAAGGGAAATCCTTTGCCAGGATGCAGTATCATGGCTTTCAGTGGACTTTGGGGTTCCAAAATCACCTCAGCTACACATTAGTGATTTCTTAGTTTCCACATGGCTAATTTCATCCACTTGGAGTTTGTTTACTAGTTTCACTTACTGGGTAGCATAATTTCTATTCTGAAGTTTTACCAGATTGCTGCATATTCTGATCATTATGGAGAATTGAGAATTGACTGTATGTGCTTTTGTTTAATAGGCAGCACACACTTGCCTATGTTTCTGATACGGGAAAGGTCTTTTCTTTTGGTTCTGGAAAAGAAGGACAACTGGGAAATGGTAGGACACGTAATCAGCTGATACCACGTCCCATGAAATTGCCATCAGGTGAAGAACTCAAATCTGGTAAATTCTGTAGGAGCACAGGATTTGGCATAAATGCCTTTGTTGAAAACCTGATTTTCCTAAGTGTGTAATGTATCAAGAAAAATGTATGACTATGAATGGAGTTTTACTGATTTCATGTTTACTTGTAAATAACTTAACATACCATATCTAATTTATCAAGTCAGAATAGCCATTAGTTTTCTAAGCCCTTCAGGTTAAGTTTAATGTGAACTTAGAATGATAGAACATTAAAAAAAAAACAAACAAAACTATATGGGTTCAGAGGCCTATGCAGTCTCTGATTCCAGTCTTCAAGGGACCTATCATTTCCATGATGATTGGTTTTCTTACCTGACTAAACTGACTCCTAATCATAAAAAACCCTCAGAATGATGAGCAGCTGACATACACCAGGCAGTGTAACTGTACTTAACTTGCTTGTGTCTTCTTACCTGTCCTTAAGCAGCATCAGGAGATGTAAGCTTTCAGTCCCATCTTACTGGAGGGCACAGAGACTTGGAAAGTGAAGGGTTAGCCTGTAAGCAGTTTGGGCTGGACTTGAACTGTGTTTGCACTGTGTAACTTCAGAGGCTTAACTCTGAAAGGTTTCACTATAGAAGTGCCTTGGAGCACTTGGGTCACTTGTTTCTGAAAGCTTAGTGGTGACCTAAAGTACTAAAGTTCTCTCAGTTCTTCTGGGGAAATGAACGATAGGGTTATTTCCGTAAGCAGTTTGTATCTTGTATCTAATTTCTTATAACCACGTACATAGGCCTTTGAAGTACTGTTAACATTCTTCAGAGCCAGTAGTCACTGATTAAATCTTGAGTTGTAGAAATGGCTTTTTGTTTGTTTGTTTTTGGCTGCACCAGGTGACTTGTACGATCTTAGTTCCCTGACCCGGGATCGAACCCGTGCTCCCTGCAGTGGAAACATGGAGTCCTAATGACTGGACTTCCAGGGAAGTTCCTAGAATGTGGTTTTTAGTAATAGGTGCTAAATTAAACCAGGGAACAATTAACTAATCAAGTATTTGTTTGACTGTGTTGAATATATAAGCATTTATAGTAACCATGTATATTAAACTGATACCACGTTGTCAGCCTTCCGAATCACCTGTTTGCCAACTAGACTTCACCCTGAAGTAGATAGGTATTTTTGCTTTGTGAGTGGGAAGTGTACTGAGTCTTCGTCTGTCAGAAAGATAAAAGGACTCTGTTTAAGAAGGATCTAAAGTTACTTGAGTGTGTATGTTTGTATCACATGAGTTTTTAAGCTCTTATTTTTTGTAAATTCCTTTCAGAAAGCAGCACCTCAGTAAAGGAGTTAATAATGGTTGCTGGAGGGAATCAAAGCATTTTGATTTGGATGGAAAAAGAGGTAAAAAAAGATCTCTAGAAGTTTTTTTTTTTTTAATTGAAGTATAGTTGATTTATAATATTGTGCCAATCTTGGCTGTACAGCAGAATGACTTCAGTTTCACATGTATATACATTCTTTTACTATTCTTTTCCATGGTGGTTTATCCCAGGAGACTGGATACGGTTGCCTGTGTTATGCAGTAGGACCTTGTTTTTTATGCATGTTAATGTGATAGTTTGCATTTACAAACCCCAAATTCCCAGTCCACCCCTCTTTCTCTCTTGGCCTCCTCCTTAGCAACCACAAGTCTATTCTCTGTGTCTGTGAATCTGTTTCTCTTTTGTAGGTAGGTTCATTTTTGCCATATTTTAGATTTTACATATAAGTGGTATCATATGGTACTTTTCCTGACTTACTTCACTTAGTATGATAATCTCTAGTTGCCTTCCATGTTGCTACAAATGGCATGATTTTTGTTCTTTTTATGGCTGAGTGATATTCCATTGTATAAATGTGTCACATCTTCTTTATCCATTCTTCTGTTGGCAGACATTTAGGTGGTTTCCATGTTTGGCTATGGTGAATAATGCTCCTGTGACCATGGGGGTACATGTAGCTTTTTGAGTGGGATTGCTGTGTCATATAGTAATTCTATTTTTACTTTTCTGAGGGTCCTCCATTCTGTTTTCCATAGTGGCTGCACCAACTTACATTCCTACTAACAGTATAGGATGGTTCCCTTTTCTCCACATCATCTCCAGCATTTGTTATTTGTAGACTGTTTAATAATGACCATTCTTACCAGTGTGAAGTGGTACCTCATTGTAGTTTTGATTGGCGTTTCTCTAATATGTATGATGTTCAGCGTCTTCATGTGTCTACTGGCCATCTGTATGTCTTCATTAGAGAAATTTCTATTAAGGTCCTCTGCCCATTTCCTCATTTGGTTGGTTGTTTTTTCATTGTTGAGTTGCCGAGCTCTTTGTATACTTTGCAGGTTAAGCCCATGTCAGTCATGTTGTCTGCAGATATTTTCTCCCATTCCATAGGTTGTCTTTTCCATTTTTATGATTACCTTTGCTGTGCAAAAGCTTGTAAGTTGGATTAGGTCCCATTTGTTTATTTTTGTTGTTACTTGTATTACCTTAGGAGACTAGAGACTAGAAGTTTTATAACTTGGTATCTAAGTAAAACAAAAATTTCCAGAATCTAGATTTGGTGAATTCCAAAATCATGAGGTTCCTAGGCTCATGTTGGGGAATGGCTAGACGTTATTGACCCTTTATTGTTGAAACCGCATGCATCTTTACTCAACAAGAATCGGCAGATTTTTCCCATACTGTGTGTCAAATAAGTGTAATTTCCCTAAATTCTACTTACCTTTCAGGAGGCTCCTTGCAAATGGCATTTTGGTTAGGGTTTTAAGAAGCTAATGCGCTAACATTTTGAAGTGACTTTGCCAGCCAGTATTAATAAAGACCCAAGGTTCATAGTCTTATGAATAATCAGTCCATAATCTCCACATCCTACTTCACCAAGGCAAATTGAGTTCTTGCTACTTCTGTACCCAGTCCTTTCAGGATCTCCCCAAACTCGCTGATGTTCAATTTAATCTGGTCATATCCATATAAAGTTCAGTGTTGGGGCATTCAGAGAAGTTTACTTTGGATCTAAACATCCTTGGTCAAGAAACTGGCAACCAGGCTAATGATTAATTGTTCCTTGGTAGACTCTTTATGATTTTCCAGAGCTATATTATCCATACTTAGTATTATGCTCTATCCTTAGAAGGTGCCTAAAAGTTGAAGACCTATTTCATTTGTATCTAGATTACTATATTCTGCTATTTTGTTTACAGAATTCCTATGTGAATCTGAGGAGGAAAATTCCTACCTTGAATGAAGGCACTGTAAAGAGATGGATTGCTGATGTGGGGACTAAACGATGGCAAAATACAAAAAGGTGCAACCTAAGTGTCTGTCTGCTCATATAGCTCTTTAAATCAGTGTTTTCCCAGTTGATTTTGCACAGTACAAAGATGTAAGATTTTGTGGTCCATTAGTAGTCTGTTTGGCTTCCTAGGGGCTCAGCAGTAAAGAATCATACAATTTAGGAGATGAGAGTTTGATCCCTGGGTCAGTAAGATCCCTTGGAAAAGGAAATGGCAACTCACTCCGGTGTTCTTGCCTGGGAAATCCCATGGACAGTGGAGCCTGGTGGGCTACAGTCCATGGGGTCACAAGAGTTGGAAACAACTTAGTGACTAAATCATCACCCAGTGGTCTACTACTTGGTGATCTTCAGAGAAACAGAATCAGTAAGAGGGTGTGTGTGTGTAGAGAGAGATTTTTAAGGAGTAAAAATTCCAGTATTCTTGCCTGGGAAATTGTATGGACCAAGGAGCCTGGCAGGCTATAGCCCTGGAGGTCATAATGAGTTAGACACGACTGAGTGACTGAGCACACACACACTCAGTTGTAGGGGGTGGCAAGTGCAAAATCTGTGAGGCAAGACTGCAGGTTGGAGACCTAGGGAAGAATTATATTAAGCTTGAGTCCCAAGGCTGTCTGAAGGCAGAATTTCCTCTTCCTTAACACTTCCTCTTAAGACCTTTACAGCTGATTGGATAAGGCACATCCCCGTTATAGAGGGTAATCTGCTTTATTCAAACTCTGCTGATTTGAATGTTAATGCTGTCTAAAAAAATACCTTCACAGCAACATCTAGATTGGTGTTTGATCAATTCTCTGGCCAAGTTGATACATACAGTTAACCATCACAACTAGCACTTAAGCTCCATGAGGGCAGCTCTCTTTATTGCAGGACTTCTCTGGGCCTTTGATATGTTTGTGTAATTGTGACTCTGAGCAGGAAATATAGTGTATAGTTTCCCAACCCTGCTTGACTTTGGGTCTCTTGTGTGTTGAACTCTTACTCACAGCTGAACATCTTAGGCAACCTTGTTGTAAATAATAGAACTCCTACCATCGTTAAAGATTGTACTCATTTTTACAAGCATTTCCTTTTAGAGACACTTTAGGTATTGCTTTATAATTCTGGAAAGTAGTTACACCAAATAGCTGCATCTTGACTTGCAGAGCACAAATGGTCAAGAACTGTTTGTGCAGTTACTTCTAAGATGGAACTGAGCATACTCCCCCACCCTCTATTTTGTTTCCACTTCAGTAGAATAGAAATAAATAGGGCTTGGAAACTGGGTATGTTGGGAGTGTTTTATTTGTCTTAAAATACTGACCCTTGGTCAAGCCTTCTTCTCTTCCCCTGTTGCTTCTCTGAATACGTATCTTTTTATTTCTTTGTTTGCCTCTGAAATTTTGAGATTTCACAAATGAAATAGACTTTCAGATGCACATGGCAGTATTCAAATAACTCAGAGATAGCAGGAGGAGTTTGAAGGACAATTATTATGCCTCTTGCTATAAGGAGACATATTCTGATTTGTTTTAACCACGATCTTATTCCTAATATAGGGAAATAAGAGAGATATTTTCATCTCCTGCATGTCTGACTGGAAGTTTTTTAAGGGAAAGGTAATATATATTATAAATTTAAAATTTTGTTAAAAGTATTCTGTAATGATAGCATGGTTACTATGATTAGTATTAATAATACTGTATTGTATATTTGAAAGTTGGCTAAGAGAATTGTGGCTCAGCTGGTAAAGAATCCTCCTGCAATGTGGGAGACCTGGGTTCGATCCCTGGGTTGGGAAGATCCGCTGGAGATGGGACAGGCTACCCATTCCAGTATTCTGGCCTTGAGAATTCCATGGACTGTATAGTCCATGGGGTTGCAAAGAGTCGGACACGACTAAGTGACTTTCCTTCCTTCCTTCCTTAAGAGAATAGATCTTAAAAATTCTCATCACAAGGAAAAAATTTGTAACTGTGTAGTGATTGTTTCACAGTACATGCTCCACATATATCAATGCACTATGTTGTACACACCTGAAACTAGTATAACGTTATGTGTCAATTATGTCTCATTTAAAAAATTGTGAAAGAAATTATAAAGAAAAATTATAAAATTATATTTTATTAAAATTTTATTTAAAATGTTTATAAAAATTTTTCATTAAAATTATTAAAAAATGATAAAATGGTTTCAGGGTAAAATAATATCTCATTTAAAAAAATTACCTTTTCCCCTACAAAAGCACATACATGTTTGCTGTAGAAAATGTAAAAAAAAAAATGACATGAAAGAACAACAAAAATGAAAATCAGCCAAAATTCAGCACTTACACATAATAGCTAGAGTTTGTATAAATATCTTTTTCTATGCAAATGTGTTCTTTTACAAAAAATGGTATTGTTTTATATATTTCTTTATACTTAATGTTTTGTCCACTTTCTATTTTATTCAATTTTTATAATAGTATGTCTCCATAACATCATTTTAATGGTTGCAAGGTATTCCATGGGAAGGACATACCTTAATTTATTTGTTTCTTTATTTCTGGATACTTAGGTTTCTTTGAATTTTTAAGTATATGAAAGAATGACTTTGTACTTCTTTTCCTAAATATTGGTATAATATTTATTTAAAAGAATTTGTCTCTTTTCAGACACTAAATATATTATTTCACAAAGAATGTGTCTGTTTTAGTAATATATTCAATCCAGTATAATTCTTGGGTTAAGATAGTCATTTCATTAGTAATTTTCTATTGGATTACTACAAATTTACTGCTTGGAGACCCCTTTTTTGGTTCCTGCTTCTGGTTCATGAAACTGGGAAACAAGAAAAACTTTTACCTTTTATCTTTGGCTGTTTTTTTTTGTTTGTTTTTATTTACTGGAAAATAAATATTTATTGATTACTCATTTAAGGTAAGACAGTATCTGATGTAAAGTCTGATAGCATATATATTGTTAATGCAGACTTGATATTTTTTGGCATTTTAGAAACAATCATATGTTATTGTAAAGGTGAGAAAAAATAATTTTATTAAAATGAAGCAAGCTTTAGAATAAACTTTTCATCTGGATAAATAATAAAATACTTAATCTTGAAGCCTCTTTTTTCATTTACTTACTTATCTATCTTTCATTTATCTTCCTTCACAGAATAGATGGAGAAATGATATCTATTCATTTGGACTTGAATACAGCAAGCAACACCTTTAAGGAATTAACCCAAAAGGACTGGATTACTAACACGGTGGTATTCTTCAGATTGTTACTTGGAAAAAGAAAATACACTGAAACATTTTTATAAGAACTCAGAATTTCAGAAGAAATATCTTGTTTTCATATATTCTCTGAAGCCCTGTGGCTTATATAAATTAAGTTAAACTCCAATAGTATTCAGGAGTTCCCCACATAGGGTGAAATAGTAGGAACATAGGTTACAGATAGTCAAAACAGTTTATCTGTATGCACACATGTTTACACGTATATGCACAGACTCCCCTAGAGGGAATGTTTTCAACTCTGACTTTAGGAAGATTATTAAAATATTTGCTGAGACGGTTACATCAGAATAAGAGCAGCATATTATTTGCAATTATTTTACACTTAAGTATAGAAATGAGAACACCTTTTCTAATGTGACTGTCCCCCTCAGAAAGGGCTGTGTGGGTTCTTCTTCTGTGTTTCGTTGCATTGCTTTTCCTTTTCTGTAGATTCTAGAATGTTCTTATTCTTTCTAGGATTGTTGCTTCTTTGTTTCAGCACTGTTATTACTATCCTTAGGCTTCGCACTTAGAGATGCTTCAAATATACTTCCTTTTTTAATATAGCCTTTCCTAATATATAGCTTTTATTAATTTATTTCCCTGTTCTACTGTACTGATTGATCTAGGGGTAGTATTATCTGTTCTTCGCTCAATCTGTTTCTTCCTAAGTCTCTGGTTCTTTTCTCTCCCCCACTTTCATTTCTCCTCTCTTTGCTTTTCCGTCCCTCCCCAATTTGGCCTTTCCTTCTGCTTCTGTGGCTCTCATTCTCTTTCCCTCCATATCCACTCATTCTCTCCATGCTGTCAGCTCCCTCACCTGCTCTCTGGCTCTGTCACAATCCACATTCTGTATCTTAGCTGCAAGTTCTCTCTCACATACACTCTTTTCTCTCAAGGGAAGATGGAAAATTTAATTATGTTAACTTTGGCAGAACTATAGCCCAATTAGGAGTCTGAAGTAAAATGGATCCCTAATTAAGCACCTTTATCCAGGACTCTGCAGCACTTGGAAAGATCACCCAAAATAGAAAACCATTTCTGCATTCATGAAGAGGTTGGACTAGTTCACCACTAAGGTTAATATACCTTGGTTGCGACAGAACAGTATCACATACAGTGCAAGCAACATAATCGTGGAGCAGTCTCCCATTGTTTCAGACGAGATAGTTGCATCAAAAGACCTATAATGTTTCTTTCTATTTTGAGATTTCTGTGATATGAACTCACAGACTTGGCCTTCCTTCATTTATTCAGCAAACAGTTGAATACTGCCATGAGTAGGGCATTGTGGTGGGATTCCTGATGCAGATGAGAGAGACATGCTCCCCATTCTTAGAGGCTCTTAGTTCATGAAGGGAGACAGATACCTTTGTGCAGATGTCAGTGTGAAGACTGGATGTGTTTTACACTCCACTGGGTTCCCTGGTGGCTCAGAGGGTAAAGCATCTGCCTGTGATGCGGAAGACCCAGGTTTGATCCCTGGATCGGGAAGATCCCCTGGATAAGGAAATGGCAACCCCCTCTAGTATTCTTGCCTGGAGAATCCCATGGACAGAGGAGCCTGGTGGGCTACAGTCCACGGGGTCTCAAAGAGTCAGACACGACTGAGCAACTACGCTTAGTCTTCCCAAATGCCTAACTCAGAACATAGTGAGTGTATAATAAACATTTTTGGGTGAATGAATTCATTCATTACTCTGGGCTGTAAATGGTTGGTTCTATTTAGAGTGCTCAAAACAAGGTGCCCAGGGTGGAAGGGGACTGTACCAGGTTCCTACAGGGGAAAGACATACCAGGCAATCAGGAGGGTGTGCACCAAGGCCTAAGATGTGAAACTGTAACTGGTTCCAGAATTTTGCAGGGGTTCTAAAGAGCTGGGAGGCTTGGGGGTGTGGATGATGAAGAGCACAGAGGAAGATTTCGGGAGGCATGGAAATGGGTTACAGTGTAGTAATCAGGTGTGCGTGACTCTGAAGATTGAACCTAGTAGAGGGAGCCCAATATAATGTTTACAATAGATGGTTATAAGAATTTGTACATTTAGAGATAACATTTGCTAGTATCTCCTAATTCAGTGATTGAGCTTTGGAGTCAGAAAGAACCAGGAGAGATTCTTACTTAGCTCTGTGACCCTGAGCAAGTTAATGTCTCTGACATGCAGAGTTCTCATTTATAAATCAGGGATAATAATATCTATTATACAGAGAAATGACAAGAATAGATGACCTTATATATGTGAATTAGTACAATATCTGGCAAATAATAAGAACCCTGGAAACACTAGCTTATCTTCTTAGTGGGCTTTTAGGCAAATTACTACTGTTACCTCAGCCCACATAACACATAAAAATTCACAATTCCATTTGAATTTTTCTTCAACTTTTTTCTTCAAATTTCTTCAGATTTTTCTTCAGCTTGCATTCTGAATTGGGGATATTGAAAGAATATTGGGAGAGAGAGAAACTAGAGTTTGGTGGAGAGAGTTTGATGAGACAGATGATTCTGTAAGAAGATAACAGGAAACCATGTTGATTTCATTGTAGTTCCTTTTTTTTTGTTTTACTTTGGGAGATTCTGGCATATTCTTCCTCTTTAATAAATGAGGTGTGATAGTGGAGCTGGAGGGAAGACTATGGAACTTATTAGGGGGCTGCCTTTTAATTCTGAGTCCATTGTGCATTTAGTACAGTCTTGCACATGTGATTTCTTCTTGATCTCCTTCATAAACGCCAACAACTGGATGGGGAAAATACTTGTCAAATACGTACTCCTAGGTACTTGGGAGGGTAGATGAGATGAATTGTAAACATGGGTTTTAGAAAGACAAGTGATCATTCCAGTTTCATGGTGGAATGAAACTCCAGGTTCCACACTTTATTTTATTACAGTAACTGCACCCAGTTCCTGCTGTGTTTGACTTGTCTTTTCCCGGATCCTTTTTGACCACAGATAACCTCATGTCTCAGGGATAATCTGCTGAAAAATCTTCCATTTAATTCTCCACACCAAGAAGCTTTAGAAGTTTTCTTCCTTCTGCCAGAATGTCCTGTGATGCATGATAGTAACAACTGGGAGAGCCTGGTGGTTCCATTTGCAGAAGCTATTTGTAAAATGAATGACCAGATGTCAGGGGTTCTGGGTAAGATGGATGTTTTACACTTGAAAATACATGACAATCTTCTCAATGGAAACACATGCCTAGCAAAGTTACAGCAGATCTTAGGTAGATAACTGTAAACATATTATTGTTTTTTAGTTTATATTCTTAGCATATAAACATGCTATAATCATTACTGTGGTCATCCAAAATGGATTGTTCTAGTCACTTTTTAGTGATCTTGTAATGATACATGTGTGACTTGGTCATGAGGTCCTTTGCTCCCTACTTTTCATTAAGAAAAACTTCATTCCCAGACAATGAAAGACTAGTACAGTAAATCTCAGATACTCTCTGAGAGTCAGTAGCAGTTTTGTTGTGTAAGCATCTCCCTTTTGATGTACAGATTAAGTTTCATTTTTGCTGAACTATATGAAAGTAAATTGGAGACATTTACCCATAATATTTGCATGCATATCTCGTAAGGATATGGAATCCTGTATTACAATGACTTTGTTATCACACCTAATAAGATTAGACATGATTCCACCGTATTATATAATATCTAGGCCATGTTTAGATTTTTGCACTTGTCTTAAAAAGTATTTCGCAGAATTTTTTTTTTTAAGAAGAGCCTGGGTCAGTTTTTCTGTACAGTGTTTTACATCTAGTTTTGTCTGATTGTTTATTCTTTTCCCTGTGTTTCTAGTACACTGGAAGTTAGGTCTAGGCCTTGATTAAACTTTGTTGCGGTCTTCGACACAATTAGCATATCAGCTCAGGGAAGCCCTTTCTTATGTTTTCTTAAGTCACATTGTAAGTGAACAAGCAGTTGTTTAAAGCAGTTTTATTTTTCACAATGCTGAAAGGTGGTTTTTAAGAGTTAAAAACTCATGCTCAGAGTGAAAAAAGAGTCATCATCACAAATAGTTTTTTATCTGGTTTTTCATACGGTATGCTATTTTACTGGGGCAAAAAATGTGACTAATTAATTTTGTCTAGCTTTTTTCCCCCTTCACAAATTAATTAGATCAGCTTTGTGGTTCTGTTACTGTTAAGGCATTCTTTTTTTTTTTTAGGACACTAAACTTTCATTTCAACTCATTTCTTTGAGGACATCTAAACTTTCAATTGCAATTATATTTACTGAAAAGTATATTACAAATGTGTTTTTATATTGATACCTATGATATATATGAAAATACTCTGTTTTAGAAAATATTGACTACTTTTAGAAAATAATTTTTTGACTACTTTAGAAAATATTGACTACTTTTTACCTTTAAGAATCCAAGAAACATTACATGCTAACAGTTATCTACCTTTGTATCCCTCAGAGGAATATTGGGCATCTCTGAAAGAATCTGTTTTCATCAGTCTGGTCCAGATGTTTAAAACAGCTGTCATTGCTCAACTGCATTATTGGACTGAAAGTTCTGAGAATAACGGTCACATTAAAGCTCTCCTAGAAGTGTTGAAAAAGCTCTATAGGGTAAGTGCTGATTTAGAAACCCATACATCTTTATTTTGCAATAAGAATTTCTTTGATTTCACCTGGCTTGAATCTTAAGCAGACTCTTACAAAGCATGAAGTTGATATTGCTTTTTTAAAATGTTTTTTTGTGAAGTCATGCATATAGAGTGTGTATAGTATCTATGTACAGTTTAAAGACAAGTGGTAAAACAGACATCAGTGTAACTACCACCCATGTTAAAAAAGAAAACTTCAGGAATACCTGTGTGTCTCTCACAGACTGTACTTTCTCATCTCCTGAAGGCCACCAGGATCCTGGATTTTCAGTTACTTGTTCCCTTAACACTTCTTTATTGTTTTATAGCTATATGTAATTTTAGACACTATGCTGTTTAATTTTGCTGTTTTCAAAATTTAATATGAATAGACTACGCTGCTTACATAGTGTTTCATTTTATAGATTCATCCAGATTAATACATCTGTCTGTATTTCAACTCATTTTCACTTCTGAGTTTATAGTATGTCTCTACCATAAGTACCCATTCCGGTATTTTTTTTTAATCCAGACAAAAATTATATGTACTTTATTTTTATTGCTAAATTGTGAACTACCATGAATATTTATCTTTTGTGAAACCAATCAGCTTCAAAACAACAGCAGCAGCTTCAAAAAAACAGCAACAGGTTCAAACCATAAAGCTAAAAGTACACAAAGAATACAGCCATTTAAAATTTTAATTACTAGGAAAACTTTAAAATACTTTTCAACTTTTAGTGTAACAAATAGAAAAAAGAGTGTTTCTTCGCATTTGTCAAGCAAAACATACAAACAGAAAAAATATTGTAGCTGCTGCTGCTGCTAAGTCGCTCAGTCGTGTCCAACTCTTAGCGACCCCATGGATTGCAGCCCACCAGGCTCCTCCATCCATGGGATTTTCCAGGCAAGAGTACTGGAGTGGTGTGACACTGCCTTCTCCAAAAACATTGTAGAGAGTATAGTAAATAATTATAAAACAAAATTCCGTGTCAAAAAATCCCAAAACTGTCAGACTCTAATGTAACTAAGACATGTTGGATTTTATATTCTAAAGATAGAACATATTTTTTGTTGCTTTGGTTTTTTTAATTTTAAATTTATTTATTTTTTAATTGAAGGATAATTGCTTTACAAAATTATGTTGGTTTGTGCCAGACATCAACTTGAATCAACCATAGGTATACATATTCCCCTCCCATTCCAGTATTGATTGATATGTAGTATGTACTGTTTGCAATTCTATTTGCTGAGGAGGGGAGAGGGTTTCTCTGTGAGTAAACAAAGTACGTCAACATTTTTGTACATACCTCTTAGTGTTCATCACTAAGAGATATGTATAGTAAAAGATATGTATTGTGTATCAAATGTTAGTTTTTAGTTGCCATCCCTAATTCTGGAATTGATAGAATTGAATTATGTTGTTCTTTATTGGTAGTAACAGTTTTCCAAAGTGGTTGGACCAGTTTAAATCGTCTCCAGGAGATGATGAGAATTCTGTTGCCCCCATGTCTGACTTTAAAATTTGGAAAATATATTTAGTACCACATTGAAATGATGGCGAATTATGATTTTAATTGTTTGTCCCTGGTTCTAATGCATTAGAGCATATTTTCATCTTTATAATTGTAGTACTTGTTTCCTTTACTGTAAAATGCTTGTCCTTTTGCTCAATTTAAATACATTCAACTTTTTCCTACTGATTATAGGAGCACTTTTTATTTTGGACACTAGTCCTTTGTTATACGTGTTGCAAATATCAAGTCCCAGTTTGCAGCTTGTGTTGGTGGTTTTTGATGAACCCACATTCTTAATTTTAATGTAGATGATGCTGTCAATCCATTCCTGTATAATCTTTACTCCATCTGTTTTGTTTTAAACTTTTCTTTCACTTCAGAGTTTTAAACTATTCACCTTAATCAGGGATCAGCAGGGCTTCTTTTTGGAAGGGACCAGATGGTAATTATTTTAGGCATTTGTGAGATTTATAAAGTAAGCAGAGGGCCTAATTTAGCCCTGAGAGCTGCTCCAGATAGTCTTCTAACAGAGATGATACCTGGGACCAGCAGGAGAATACAAACAGAGGCTCCTGTACCATATGTCTAATGTATAAAAGGTTAGAAAGCTAGCTAACAACCTGTTGAATGAAATAAAGTATAGTCTGTCCTCCCATCTTGACAAATAAATCTTCCTGATGACAGGGGAGGGCTTCCCTGGAGACTCAGATGGTAAAGAATCTGCCTGCAATGTGGGAGACCTGGTTTCGATCCCTGGGTTGGAAAGATCCCCTGGAGGAGGGCGTGCAACCCACTCCAGTATTCTTTTCCTGAGAATCCCCATGGACAGAGCAGCCTGGTGGGCTGCAGTCCATGGGGTTGCAAAGAGTCAGATGCGACTGAAGGGACTAAGCACAGTGTCAGAGGAGGCCAGATTTGAACTTAGAAAAATCAGCTCCTTGCAGAGTTCTGCAGTGAAAGCAGAGGTGCCGATGGACCCTCCCCCTGGCCCATCCCAGGGCCTCTGCCCTGCTTTTCCTGCCTTGGCTTTATCCCACACCAGGGGTGTCCCATGGCCATGTGTGCACCTCTCACCTCCTGTCTCTGTTCTGTCCCCACCTTCTGCAGCAGCCCTGGTACGCTGGAGCTTTGGGGTGTGCTCACCTGTGACTTCCACTCCTGAGAGAGCAAGTGGAGGGAGAGGCCTGTGCAGGTCCTGGGGCTCTTGGAGCCATTTGAGCAGGGACTTGAAGATCTTGGGTTCTTGAGCTCAGTGTAGATGGGAATATGTGGGCTGCATAGACACAGCCCTTGACCCAGCATACCCTTTGTGGGAAGGGGATTGGCTGGAGAAGGGCCAGAGCAAAGACCTTTAAATCAGAGACCCAGGGCAGAGGTCAGTCTTGTCCAGGTCTAAAGGGAGTATTGTGGTTAGCTTTGCCTTTCACAGTTAGCTGTTTAAACCAATTGAAAATTTATTTTCATTATTTTCCATATGCAAACAATTACCTAGCACCACTTAACTGAAATCCCATCCTTTCTACACTGATAGGTGATGTGAACTGTGATAAAACAAGTTTCTGTGTCTGAGATTCATTTCCAGGCTCTCTTCTGCACTGTTAGTCATTTTATGTGGCTCTGTATTGTTTACATTTTTCTAAGAGAAATACTCCTACCTTGTTCTTAAAGTGAATCTTGGCTATTTTTGGCATTTGGCTCTTCCATATAAATTTCATTCATTTGCTTATTTTTAAATATTTATTTATTTGGTGGCATCAGATCTTAGTTGCAGCATGTGGTGTCTAATTTCCAGACCAGGGATTAAAAGTAAGTAGAAGTTTGTCATCATACCATCAATTCCTACGATTAGGTCATAGGTATTCTTTATGCTCCTGAAAGTTTGGGGCTTTGGCGATGGGATAATTGGATAGAACTAAATTCTGGTCATTAAAGTATCTTTAACTTGCTATTTATTCTGATAATCTAATTTATAGCTATTAAGCAAAATTGTGTTTATATATAAAACTTTCTCACATGTCATATTTTATTTAAGGTAAACCAGACTAAATGTCAAGTGCCTGAAAATATCTTTGAAATAAATGAACTCGCACAGTGGCTTGATTTTTATGTAGATGCATATAGAAGGTCCTCCTGGAAAGCGGACTCAGTAAGTATGGCATATTTAAAGAGGGTATTGATCATTGGTAAGTTAATATAGGCACTTGTGCTATAACTTTGTACAAATTTCCAAAAATTCTTACACTCTGCAAAATCGCCCAATAGAAATAGCAGGGCTTATGGGAAAAACAAGGCAGGCCCCTCAAAACCTATGCAGTTTTGTAGCCAGAACTATGACAGAAAAGTGCCTGCTAGCTGGGGAGATAGCTCGGATCACATGGAGAGTGCCATGAGAAGATAAAAAATGCACAAAAACCTAAGGATAGAACTCTATCCACAGGCTAATAGGGGAACAGTGGTACTGAGATAACCGATGGGAGTGGAGCTCTTCTCTTAAGGTGGGCATAGGAGGCAGGTGACTCACCAGGGGCCAACAGTACAAGGTTGTAACTTTGGTGAGGGTTCCCTGGGTGTTAGTAGGCCTTTTTTTACTAAAATAAAGCTAAAGAGCTCTGGCTACCAGTTCCGCAGCTAATCTATTTTTTCTCCTTTTCTCTGAAGATTCTCATTCTACTAGCACATCGTCCTTTGCCTGGCAAAATTCAGGTCTGAGCTAACCAGTTTTCTGTATTTTATCACTCCCCTATTTACTGAATACATGTGAACTAATTCACATTTCATAAGTCAAAGTAGGAGCAGAACAGACTTTTGGGAAAGTGTCTGGAGTTCATAATTAATGGTGAAATTAAATGAGCACCGAAAATACTAGGTTTATGTACCTTTCATTGATACATAAAACATTTTCTTAGAATTTTATATATCCTAGCACCACTGGCCAACATTTTGGATTCCTTTGACTGTAAGTACTGAGACCTGAAACCATCAGGGGTTTAAGGCTAAGAAGTAGGGTGTAAGATTTCTCTGTCCTTTAATTTATCAAAATTGTTGTCATTTCCATTTTTAGGACGTTTTAGTAGACGTCGAGTATCCTGTCATATTCAGTCATTTTCCATTTATCTTTAATATTCTGTCGAAAATAAAACTACTGTATGCAGACTCACTTTTAAAAATACAGGTATGCATGCTTCTTTCTTTGTCTTTGTTAGCAAATCAAAGATGAGTATCTTTTTCAGTGCACAATAGCTGGGTGATTAGGGAACCACTCAGTAGTGAAATCAGTGGTGGTCATAGCATTCATGGAGCTTATACTGTAATAAAGAAGGCAAGAGAGACCATCATAATTTAGGTTGCGTTGGCCTTGAGGCATATTAGGGCCTCAGTAGTAAAGGATAGAGCTTGGGCCTAGTTATAGGGCTTTTATCTTGAGAATAGCACTAGTAGCCTTCTGAATGGTGCTCAGAGAGGCATAGCAGATGTGGACTTGATTCGGATTAGCAACATATGTAGGCAGGTCCAATCTAATGGGAAGACATAGTAGTGGGAATAGAAGTGATGGAGGAGTCTTGAAATTCAGACTCAAATAAATGACCGTGTGTGCTGCCACTTCAGTCACGTCCGACTCTTTGCGACCCTATGGATTGTAATCTGCCAGGCTCCTCTGTCCATGGGGTTCTCCAGGCAAGAATACTGGAGTGGGTCGCCATTTCCTACTCCAGGGGATCTTCCCAACCCAGGGATTGAACCTGCATCTCCGATGTCTCCTGCATTGGCAGGCAGGTTCTTTACCACTGAGCCCCAGTTGGACACAACAAATAAACGGCTAGTACTCTGTGATTGTGCCATAGTATGGGTTTATAAAAAGTGTTTCCTGTTCACATGTACTTAACTGTCATCAACTGACTTGGCTCTGTTTGTCAGCATATCCAGCAAAGTGGTTTTGAACTTAAAATTGAACAGTTGAGAAAGCCTCAGAAAACATACTTCATTGCATTTTTTATAAGGGCTAAATGTGTTAATATAGGTAAAGCATTTAGAACAATGCCTTGCATAAAGTGCCCAAAACTGCAGCTTTTACCCTTGTATATGCATCTGTATATGTATATGTGCCTGCATATGTATTTGCATGAATAATATATATGTCATAAAACTAGATAACTTTTACATAATACAGTTACCATAATAAAACAAAATAGGAAACTGATGTAAGAGTTCCAAGTAAGATCATTGATGAAATATTTTAAAAAGGATATTGGAAGGAAAAAAGATATAAGAACTTTATTTTGCTTCAACTCTAACTCTTCTCTCTTGATTTTAAACAAGTTTCCAGTAATTATTTTATGGAACTGGCATTTGCTTCCTCTCTCTTTTGCAAAGAGACATAGACATTATCCCAAATTGTCATTTGGTTCCAAATGGACAGTCTGTATATCAGTCTGTGAGTCTGTATGTCTCTCTCATGTTAACTTCCTAGATTATCTGTCCCCTAAAATCAGTCTGAATTTTCCCCCTAAAAAAGGATATCTTTAGAGAGGTCTCTCATCCTCCAGCTGGCTTCTCTTCTAAACGTCTGAACTTTTCATCCCGATGAGAGTATTAGGTTTCAGCCTACTGCTTCAGGCTCCTTAGTCAGGCTAAAGACTGATGGTCTTTAGCTTGGTCACTGAAGTGTTCATATTTGTGTTTACAGCAGGGGTCCCCAACCCCCGGGCTGTGGACCAATACTGGCCTGTGGTCTGTTAGGAACCTGGCTGCACAGCGCAGCAGGTGAGCAGCCGGCAAGCAAGGGAAGCTTTATCTAGCATTTCCCATCACTCACATTACTGCCTGAGCCATCACCCCCACCCCCGGTCTGTGGAAAAATTGTCTTCCGTGAAACTGGTTCATGGTGCCAGAAAGGTTAAGGACCACTGGTTTACATGGTACAGTGGTCCAGAGGAGCCTACAGTTGGTCACGTTCCTGCTTACCCAAGTTGACCCCACAAGCTTTTCATTCCCTACGGCTCATGTACCTTTTGTTCTCAGTGGGTAAATGCTGAATATATAGCCTGTCTTCAGTGGTGTACAGGCTTCCCTGATAGCTCAGTTGGTAAAGAATCTACCTGCAATGCAGGAGACCTCGTTCAGTTCCTGGGTCAGGAAGATCCCCTGGAGAAGGGATAGGCTACCAACTCCAGTATTCTTGGGCTTCCCTTGTGGTTCAGCTGGTAAAGAATCTACCTGCAATGTGGGAGACCTGGGTTCGATCCCTGAGTTGGGAAGATCCCCTGGAGAAGGGAAAGGCTACCCACTCCAGTATTCGGGCCTGGAGAATTCCATGGACTGTATAGTCATGTGGTGTATATAGTCAGTGGAGTATATAGAGCTCTTATCCTAAGTGTTTGTGACATGTGCTTATAAGAAACTGAGTTGGTTTATTCCACTTTGAAAATTTCTACTTAGAGTCAATGGTGAAATGAAATGAAACATTTTTATTTTCCCAGGAGAAGAAATTTCGAGCTTGTATGAGGTTGGCTGGCATTGTGGACCAAGAACAGTCTGCATTATCTTCACTGCCCACCTTTAATCTGATAGTCAGAAGGAGTCACTTGATTGAGGATGTTTTTAATCAGCTAAATCAATTTGAAAATGAAGATCTGAGGAGGGAGTTAATGGTAAAGTATAATTCTTACTTAATATTTTTGCTGCTGAGAGAAGGAAAACGTAAAAGAACGTAACAATGGGCCTTACAGAGAGGGAATTACATCCCTTTTACGCTGGAGTTGTCTGTATTGCGGGTCCCCTAATTTTCCTCAGTTACTTGTGAATTCCAGGGGAGAAGCTGCCATTGTTCTCTGGCTAAGGGGCTGCAGGGGAAATGGTTGTCCTCTCCAGTACTAGCCCTAAGATATTCAGTTCCCTTTTGAGGCCTGTCTAAGCCTGGCTGGTCATCACCTTTTAAAGGTTCCAGTGAGATGGGGTTGACACAGAGGAGAACTGAGACTTTGTTTCTGCTCTCCTTCAAGAACCCAGATTACTTTGTTGAAGAGAGAACAGTCTCTTCATTGATAGTTTTTTGAGGGTTTTAATTGTAGTTATCACCATGTCCTGAACATTTGTTAATGATCCTTGGTCTAGTTCCTGTGTAACTTGTCTTACTAATAGATACTTGACATAGAATAATAATCACTAGAAGATCTAATGAATGTTTTCCTTATGCCAGGAACTATTATAAAAGCTTTATACCTACTTGTGTAACCCTTTCAACTACACTGTGTAGAAGGTTTTTTCTTCCTGTTACAGATGGGAGAACTGAGGTACAAACTATTAGATAACTTATCCCAGAGTGAAACAACTGATAAGTATCAGAGCCAGGATTTGAGCCCAACCATCAGGTTATAGGGGCTTCCTTGGTGACTCAGACGGTAAAGAATCTGCCTGCAATGCAGGAGACCTGGGTTTGATCCCTGGGTCAGGAAGATCTCCTGGAGAAGGGAATGGCTACCCACTCCAGTATTCTTGCCTAGAGAATTCCATGGACAGAGGCTACAGTCCATGTGGTCTCAAAGAGTCAAACAAGACTAACACACAAACGCACATCAGGCTCTAGACTTTCCACTTAATCAAAAGAAGTAAAGATTTTCCTGATAATATTTATTAGAATGGTTTGATGGGAGATGTTAATTTACCGTTTGTCCTACTCAGATTAAAGAATGATTGACTTGACCAAAGCTCAAGATACTGTTTTAAAAGTGTGGAGTTTGCAATTAGAGCGGGCATTTCTAAATATTTTTGCACATAGATAATGTTTAAAAACCTGGTAAATTCATTATATGATTCTAACCTGTGTCATCCAGCCAGTCCCCTGAGTTATTTTAATTTTCATTCATCCATTTTTAAAATTTAGGTAACAATTGATAAGTAGCTATTATTTTCCAGACTCTGTGAGGGATTTTACTTCTGTTATCCCATTTAACCTTTCTGATGATCTTGTGGGAAAATAGGCTTTGTGAGATTAAGGAGCTTGCTCATATAAAGGGGCAGGGTAAGAGAAAGAATAGAGGTGCCAGCATAGAGCTGCAGGAATCTTCAGTATTAAAGCAACATGAAAAAGAAGAGAGAAACAAAAACTTAAATAGTGCTTCATAAGAGAAAGCAAGGGGGAAAAAAGAGTGTGAAGAAAGAGGAGGTGGTTCAGAAGTGTAAAATGAGTTTGGTGAAATCAAGATGAGACAGAAGAAACTCAAGTCCTTAGAACTGGGAATTCATGGGTTCTTAGGCCTCTTGGAGAGAAGCACTTAAGTAGAGAAACATTTTTAGAAGTTGCTGTACATTAATCTCTGAATACTGGGTCTACAAATAATTATTAAATGAGATTTAATACATAGCAGTACAGAGCTCTGGAAGTGATGCATTATTTCCTCTGTATTTTTAGGTTTCATTTAGTGGAGAAATTGGATATAATTTTGGAGGAGTCAGGGCAGAGTTTTTCTACTGTCTCTTTCAAGAAATGACCCGGCCAGAATACGGAATGTTCACATATCCTGAAGAGGCTTCCTACATGTGGTTTCCTGTCAGGGTAAGTCCTCTTTTCTTGGTGTAGGTATTTCTTGAGAGAAAAGGTGTAGGGATATACCATAGAAAATTAGGTTGTCTAGGACTGTTTTATTTTAGGAGAAGAATTATTGCTATAATTTTGGAGATAAATTTTAATTCTAAAAGGTGATATTTTTTTCTTTAAACTGGGGTCCTCTTCCCCCAGATTCTCAACTCCACACAGGAGAACTCGAGCAATATATATTTTTGACCATTTATAGAATGTATAGGTAAAAATGAGCCCTTCCTTTCTTAGGCATTCATTCTTTGTTTTAGTTCTTTTTCTTCAATGAATTTAAAGACAAAGGCTATGAATATTGGAGTGGGTTGCCATCAGGGGATATTCCTGACCCAGGGATCCAACTCACGTCTCCCACATTGCAGGCAGACTCTTTACCATCTGAGCCACCAGGGAATCCCATTAGCACCTCTATGAGTAGGAAATGACAACCCACTCCAATATTCTTGCCTTCCAAGGACAGAGGAGCTTGGCAGACTACAGTCCAGGGGTTTGCAAAGAGTCAGACACGACTGATTGACTGACTGAGCACACACACATGCAGTTAAGATCTGGGCTTCCTGGGTGGCTCAGTGGTAAAGAATCCACCTGCCAAGCAGAAGACTCAGGTTCAATCCCTGGGTTGGGAAGATCCCCTGAAGAAGGAAATGGCAAACCACTCCAATATTCTTGCCTAGGAAATCCCATGGACAGAAGAGCCTGGCAGGGATCAGATAAGAGTTGGACATAACTTTGAGATTAAATCACCACCACCACCACCACCAATTAAGATCCTACTACCTTAGCAAATTTGATGATTATAATGCAATATTGTTGCAGATACCTAGTGGCTCAGATGATAAAGAATCTGCCTGCAATGTGGGACACCCAAGTTCAATCCCTGGGTAGGGAAGATCCCCTGGAGAGGGAAATGGCAACCCACTCCAGTATTCTTGCCTGGGAAATCCCATGAACAGAGGAGCCTGGCGGGCTATACAGTCCATGGGGTCAAAAAGAACTGGACATGACTTAGTGATTAAACAGCACAGTATTGTTATCCATACTCACTATACTTTACATTTGACCTTTGGGATTTATTTGCTACTCCTTGCAGTTTCTTCCCTTAAACAACATCTCTCCTATCCCCTACCCCCATCCTGTTAAAGCTTTTAGTAACCAAAACTGTGGGAGAGATTTAAATTGACTTGGTGATTGAGTATAAAACCTAAATATTCTTATCTCAAGATTTTTGGTTTTAATTTGTGATTTGATTTTGATTTTAAAGGGGGAAAAAGGTTCAATTAATGTAAATATTCCATTGTACTGGTAAAAATTTATAATACATTAAGTTTTTTTTTCTCCTTTCAGCCTAAATTTGAAAAGAAGAGTTATTTCTTCTTTGGGCTTCTATGTGGACTTTCTCTATTCAATTGTAATGTTGCCGACATCCCTTTTCCACTGGCTCTGTTTAAGAAACTTTTGGACCAAACGCCATCACTAGAAGACTTGAAAGAACTCAGTCCTGTTTTGGGAGAGTAAGTTAACATAGTTCTTTTTTCAGATATATTTATGTATCTTAAATATATTTATACTATAGTATGATTGGACTGCAAGGAGATCCAACCAGCCCATCCTAAAGGAGATCAGTCCTGGGTGTTCATTGGAAGGACTGATGTTGAAGCTGAAACTCCAATACTTTGGCCACCTGATGCGAAGAGCTGACTCATTTGAAAAGACCCTGGTGCTGGGAAAGATTGAGGGTGGGAGGAGAAGGGGACAAAAGAGGATGAGATGGTTGGATGGCATCACCAACTCAATGGACATGAGTTTGGGTAAACTCTGGGAGTTGGTGATGGACAGGGAGGTCTGGGGTGCTGCGGTTCATGGACTCTCAAAGAGTCAGACACAACTGAGCCACTGAACTGAACTGAACTGATGATTGTCATTGTAGAGATAATTAGCACCTCTATCTCATCTCATAATTATATTTAAATAAATATTTAAACATATACACATTTCAGTAGTATTTTTATGTTCAATAGTAGCATTCTGGGTACTTTAAACTGATTTTAACTTAGGCAAGAATTGTTAGGTAATAATTTAACTTTCTAAACAATTAAGAAAAGTTGAATTTTATATAGTTAGTCCTTGCTGTGCTGTGCTCAGATGCTCAGTTGCTCAGTCGTGTCCTACTCTTTGCAGCTCCATGACTGAAGTCTGCCAGGTTCCTCTGTCCATGGGTTTCTCCAGGCAAGAATACTGGAGTGAGGTGCCATTTTCTCCTCCAGGGGCTATTCTTGACCCAGGGATTGAACCCAAGTCTATTATGTCTCCTGCATTGGCAGGTGGATACTTTACCACTAGCGCTACTTGGGAAGTGCCCATAGTTAGCCCTTACTGTTTATATTAACCTTTAGACATTGTACAGAAACAGTCATGACAGAGCACAAGTACACCTTGGTGCACAACCTGCAAGTGATGTTTATTTTAATAGTTGTTACATGTCATTACCTTTAAAAGGAAAACATTTCTAAGTTAAAAGGTGAGCCACTACCTCACAAAACATATTGGTAACATATAATAGAAAGAGTTAATATCCCTGCTGTGTAGTGTTCCTGTATATCCATTAGAAAAGCTGATAGAGTATATAAGAAAGTAATCTACAAAGGAAGCAATAGAAATGGCTCATAAATTGAGATGATTGGTTTTAGACTTCACTGGTGGTGTAATGGTTAAGACTCCACGCTTCCAGTGCAGAGGGGTGCTGGCTTGATCCCTGGTCCAGGAACTAAGATCCCATGTGCTGTGTGGCACGTCCAAAAAATTGTTTTAAAAAGATGATCAGTCTCCCTAGTGACCATAGAATACATATTAAAATGAGAGGCTAATGTGATTTCACATTGGCAGAGTTTGGAAATACTGGTGCTATATAGTATCAGCAAGGATTTGGGAAAAGGTTCACTCTGGAAATTGTTAGTGGAAGTGTAAAGTGGTACCTCCTTTTCAGAGAATACTGTGGCAATACAGTAGTCCCCCCTTTGTTTGCAGGAGATGCATTCCAGGCTCCCAAATGGATGCTTGCAACCATGGATAGTGTACACACATATGCATGTAGATACACACACACACACACACACCATGTTTTTTCCTCTACATACGTGTTTTTTCATATACATACCTTTTACTTATGATAAAAAATTTGTAAATTTGGCACACTATGATAGTGGCAATAACAAATAATAAAATAGGACAACTGTAACAATATCCCTTCATGGATCACAGCCTTGTGGCAAAGAGGCTTGTATAACTCAGTGAAGCTATGAGCCATGCCATGCAGGGCCACCCAAGATGGATGGGTCATAGTGGAGAGTTCTGACAAAATGTGGTCCACTGGAGGAGGGAATGGCAAATCACTCCAGTATTCTTGCTGTGAGAACCCCATGAACAGTATTAAAAGGCAAAGATATGACACTGGAATATGAGCCCCCCAGATTGGAAGGTGTCCAGTATGCTACTGGAGAAGAATAGAGGGCAGTTACTAATAGCTGCAGAAAGAATGAAGAGGCTGGCTGAGCCAAAGCGGAAACAGCTCTCAGTTGTGGATGTGTCTGGCTGTGAAATTAAAGTCTAATGCTGTAAGGAACAGTATTGCACAGGAACCTGGAATGTTAGGTCCATGAGTCAACGTAAATGGGATGGGGTCAAGCAGGAGATGGCAAGAGTGAACATCAGCATCTTAGGAATCAGTGAACTAAATGGATGGGAATGGGTGAGTTTATTTTAGATGACCATTGTATCTGCTACTGTAGGGGAGAATCTCTTAGAAGAAATGAAGTGGCCCTCATAGTCAACAAGAGTCTGAAATGCGTTACTTGGGTGCAGTCTCAAAAATGACAGAATGATCTCGATTCTTTTCCAAAGCAAACCATTCAATATCACAGTATTCCAAGTCTATGCCCTAACTGCTTATGCCGAGAAAGTTAAAGTTGACCAGTTCTATGAAGACCTGCAAGACCTTCTAGAACTAACACCAAAAAAAAGATGTCCTTTTCATCATAGAGGATTAGAATGCAGAGATAGGAAGTCAAGAGAGACCTGGAATAACAGGCAAGTTTGACCTTGGAGTACAAAATGATGCAGGGCAAAGACTTAATAGAGTTTTGTTAGAACACCTTGGTCATAGCAAACACTCTTTTCCAATAGCATAAGAGATGACTTTACACATTGATATCACCAGATAGTAAATACTAAAATCAGATTGATTATATTCTTTGCAGCTGAAGATTGAGAAGCTCTTATATACAGTGAGCAAAAATAAGACCTAGAGCTGACTGTAGCTCAGATCATCAGCTCATGATTACAAAAAATTCAGGCTTAAATTGAAGAAAGTAGGGAAAACGACTAGGCCATTCAGGTATGACCTAAATCAAATCCCTTAAGATTATACAGTGGAGGTGATGAATAGATTGAAGGGATTAGATCTGGTAGACAGAGTACCTGAAGAACCATGGAAAGAGGTTTGTAACATTGTATAAGAGACAGTGACCAAAACCATTCCAAAGAAATAGAATTGCAAAAAGGCAGAATGGTTGTCTGAGGAAGATTTAGAAATAGCTGAGAAAAGAAGAGAAATGAAAAGCAAGGGAGAAAGGGAAAATATACTCAACTGAATGCAGAGTTCCAGAGAATAGTAAGGAGAGATAAGAAGACCTTTTTTAAAAAAAAAAAAAGTAGAGGAAAACAATAGAATTGGAAAGACTAGAGATCTCGTCAAGAAAATTGGAGATACCAAGGAATATTTCAAGCAAGGATGGGCCCAATAAAGGACAGAAATGGTAAGGAGCTCACAGAAACAGAAGATATTAAGAAGAGGTGACAAGAATACACAGAAGAACTGTACAAAATAGGTCTTAACGACCTGGATAACAATGATGGTGTGGTCACTTACCTAGAGCCAGACGTTCTGGAGTGTGAGGTCAAATGGTTCTTAGGAAGCATTACTATGAGCAAAGCTAGAGGAGGTGATAGAATCCCAGCTGAGCTATTTCACATCCTAAAAGATGATGCTGTTATAGTGCTACACTCAATATGTCAGTAAATTTTGTACTCAGCAGTGGCCACAGGACTGGAAAAGATCAGTTTTAATTCCAATCCCAAAGAAGGGCAATACCAAAGAATGTTCAAACTACTGTACAGTTTCACATTTCAGATGCTAGTAAAGTTATGCTCAAAAATTTTCAAGCTAGGCTTTAGCACTCTTTGAATTGAGAACTTTCAGATGTACACGCTGGGTTTAGAAAAAGCAGAGGAACCAGAGATCAGATTGCTAACATTCATTGGATCATAGAGAAAGCAAGGGAATTCCAGAGAAATGTCTATTTCCATTTCATTGACTATGCTAAAGCCTTCGACTTTGTGGATCATAGCCAACTGGGAAACCCTTAAAGAGATGGGAATACCAGACCACCTTACCTGTCTCCTGAGAAATCTGTATTCAGGCTAAGAAGCAACAGTTAGAATCAGACATAGAACAACTAACTGGTTCATAATTAGGAAAGGAATATGACAAGGCTGTATATTGTCAACCTGTTTATTTCACTTATATGCAGAGTACATCATGTGAAATGCCAAGCTGGATGAATTACAGGCTGGAGCCAAAGATTGTTGGGACAAATATCAAAAACCTCAGATATACATATGATACCACTTTAATAGCAGAAAGTGAAAAGGAACTAAAGAACCTCTTGATGGGGTGAAAAAGCTGACTTAAAACTCAGCATTCAAAAATGAAAATCATGGTATCTGGTCCCATCACTTCATGGCAAATAAAAGGAGGAAAAGTGGAAGCAGTGACAGATTTCATTTTCTTGGGCTCCAAAATCACCGTAGATGGTGACTGCAGCCATGAAATTAAAAGACACTTGCTCCTTGGAAGAAAAGCTATGACATACTTTGACAGCGTATTAAAAAGCAGAGACATCACTTTGCTGACAAAGGTCTGTATAGTCAAAGCTATGTTTTTTTCAGTAGTCATGTATGAGTATGAGAGTTGGATCATAAAGAAGGCTAAGCACCAAAGAACTGATGCTATTGAATTGTGGTGCTAGAGGAGACTCTTGAATGTCCCTTGGACTGCAAGGACCTCAAACCAGTCAGTCTTAAAGGAAATCAACCCTGTATATTCATTGGAAGGACTGATGCTGAAGCTGAAACTCCAATACTTTGGCCACCTGATGTGAAGAACTGACTCATTGGAAAAGACCCTGATGCTGGGAAAGATTGAAGGCGGGAGGAGAAGGGGACGACAGAGGATGAGATGGTTAGATGGCATCATGAACTCAATGGACATGAATTTGAGCAAACTCTGGGAGATAGTAAAGGACAAGGAAGCCTGGTGTGCTGCAGTCCATAGGGTCGCAGAGTCACACATGACTTTGCAAGTGAACAACAACAACTGTAATAAAAGTTACCTGAATGTGGAATGCAGTCTTCCTATCTTTCAAAATATCTTATGTACAAATCTAATGCCTTTCCATCCTAACTAGCTTTATCATGCACTGTGGCCAGAACGCTGCAGTTTGAGGGGCAACAGCAAAACCAGTATGTTCCTTTGTCCTTCTTCACAATTTCCCAGATAGAAGATTCTTCTTACCATGGATTATAGCAACCTCAGGATACGATTTTTTTCTCTCCTCATTAAATTGAGAACTTTCAACTTTTCACTTAAAAGATATACTTTACAGCTTTTCTTTGGCACATCCCAATTGCCAGCATCACTACTCTTGCTCTTTGAGGCCATTATTAAGTTAAATAAGAGTTCCATGGATGCAGGGCTATGATACCACAGTGGTCACGAGGCAGCTACTAAATGACTAACAGGTGGGATATGCTGGACAAAGGTATGATTCATATATCCTGGGACAGCGTGAGATCGCGTTATGCTACTCAGAACGTCCTACAATTTCTGATGAATTGTTTAATTCTGGAATTTCTCATTTAACATTTTCCAATTGCAGTAGACCACAGATAACTGAAACTGTAAAAAGCAAAACCAGGGATAAGGTGAGACAACTTTGACCCAGCAATTGTACCTTTAGACATTTCACATTCAGAAATACACAATCACGCAAGGACGTATGTCGGCTAGTGCACATTGTATTAGTCTGTAATACGTAGACTGCCTAAATGTTCTTTAGTAAAGTGAAAGTGTTTGTTGCTCAGTCGTGTCCAACTCTGTGACCCCATGGACTGTAGCCCACAGCTTCCACTGTCCATGGGATTCTCCAGGCAAGAACACTGGAGTGGGTTGCCATTCCCTTCTGAGAATTAATATTTTTCGTATATTTATGCAGTGGAATACTATGGAGATTTTTTAAAGAATGAGAACAGTAGTATGATTCTGTTATTATCCTTATTTTACAGATGAGGAAACTGAAACAGAGAAAAGTTAGGTAATTTGCCTCAGACCCCGTAGTGACAGAACCATGAGTGGAACACAATCTAGCTCGAGAATCCCAACTATTAATCATTATATTTATATACTAATAAGGAAAAAAATACTGAAAGCCCCCGATTTGGTAAAGAGGTGAATTTGTCATTATTTTTTACTGAAAACATTGACAATGACTTAATCCAGCTTATGTCTAAAAAGAGTTATTAAACTGAATAACTTCATATGCTGCTGCTTATAAGTCGCTTCAGTCGTGTCCGACTCTGTGCGACCCCATAGACGGCAGCCCAACAGGCTCCTCTGACCCTGGGATTCTCCAGGCAAGAATACTGGAGTGGGTTGCCATTTCCTTCTCCAGTGCATGATAGTGAAAAGTGCAAGTGAAGTCGCTCAGTCGTGTCTGACTCTTAGCGAGCCCATGGACTGCAGCCCACAAGGCTCCTCTATCCATAGGATTCTCCAGGCAAGAGTACTGGAGTGGGGTGCCATCGCCTTCTCCGAACTTCATATAGATGAACTAAGTAAAGACCGTTAAATCCATATTAGCATTTCTCAAACTTTTAGGTCTTAAGATTCTCAAAAATTAATAGAGGACCTTGAAGAGCTTTTGCTCATATTAAGTAAACTTGTCAGTATTTATGATATTAAAAATTAAAAGTAAAGAGTTTTAAATATAGGAATACGTACTTATTAGCTATCATTATTACCTCTGGAAAACTGTTCTGTGCTCATGACAGAATGTGAGGAGGCAAGTAACATCTGAGTATTATTATAATATTTGTTTTGACCTTGCAGACCCTACCCCACCCACCCAGTAAAGGCCTCAGGGATTCCCAGAAGTTGTAGTTACACTTTGAGAATCCTTGATCTCTGAACTGCTATTTTAATCCTAGAAGGCTTAAAAAAAAAAAAAAGAAAACCCAGCTGATTTAAAGTTTATATGGATGAGCAAGGGGCCAAGAATAGCCAGAGATCATTTGAAAGGTGAATAAGGATGGGGAACTTGGCCTACCAGATATCAAGAATCATTAGAAAGCTGTATTAATTAGGGCAGTATGATTTTGGTGCTGGCTTTCCAATGGGACAGGAGAGTATGGAACCTGACCCATATACACATGGCACTTTGTTAGAGGTAGTTTATTAGATCAGTGGGAATAGAAGTACTCTTCAAGTAATGCATCTGGGGAAAAAAATGAGAGCAGATACCTTAGGCCATGGACCGAAACCAACTCTGTGGATTAAGGACTTAAATATTGAATGTAAAAATGAAGGAAATATGGACAGTTATTTCACACTATTGCAATTTCTCAAGCAAGACATAAAAACACCAACATTATAGGAAAGATTGATACATTTAACTGCAATAAGATGAAAGAAATTCTTTGTTCATCAAGAGATACCTTGCTGCTGCTGCTACTAAGTCGCTTCAGTCGTGTCCGACCCTGTGCGACCCCATAGATGGCAGCCCACCAGGCTCCCCCGTCCCTGGGATTCTCCAGGCAAGAACACTGGAGTGGGTTGCCATTTCCTTCTCCAATGCATGAAAGTGAAAAGTGAAAGTGAAGTCGCTCAGTCTTGTCCAACTCTTAGCGACCTCATGGACTGCAGCCCACCAGGTTCCTCTGTCCATGGGATTTTCCAGGCAAGAGTACTGGCATGGGGTGCCATTGCCTTCTCCCAGAGATACCTTAGCAAAGAGAAAAGGTATTCTTCAAACTGTAGATATGTGTATAACACGTTGAGGGTGGTAGAAAGTGAGATAAGAAACATACCCTTTATACGTAGATATAAGATACTGGCCGTGTTTTAGTTCTTGTTTGGGGAAGTGTTCTTCATAAACACACCCATAAATAAGCAAATAAGCCAACCATGGACATACAGTGACAAAGCATCATGAACCAAATCTATGATGAATCCAGTTTTGTCAGCTGAGTTCCCATTAGTCTCTCTCAGCGCCCCCAAAACACAATAAAACATGGTCTGTTTTTATCATGATACTGTTTAAAAGATCCAACATTTTAGAGAATTCTTTGGTGGTCCAATAGTTAGGACTTGGTGCTTTTACCACCATGGCCTGTGTTCAATCCCTGGTCAGGGAACTGAAATCCGACAAGCTGCATGGTGTGGCCAAAAAGAAAAGATCCAGATTTTGGCAAAATTAAGTAATAAAAAATTCAGCAGGGGAAAAATCAACTGATTGCACCTTCTCCCAGAGGCCTTACCCAATGACAAGCATCCCTTTAGAGAGTTAACGAAGCTCTCCCATGTTGTACCTGTACCAGTTATGCTGTTTCTAGTGGTACTTATCCGACACCACTGTAGCTAGGGTGGAGGGAAGAGAGCTGGGAATTGGGTGGGGAGCCTGCAGAATTACAAATAAACCTCCAAACCTCACACTTTTGGCTGCAGTCTGGCCCTCGTTAGACTATCGATATACAGAAACAAGTGACATGAACTAAACCTGACCTCCCACCTTGAGAACAGGCATGCCCTTGACATTTTTAGATGATGTATCTAGCCATCATGATTACTGACAATAAGACTGTTCTTTAGGAGTTTGCAGACACTTCTGGATGATGATGGCGATGACTTAGAAGAAGTATTTCACATCCATTTTAATGTAAGTAACAGTAAAAATAAAATGACAGCTCATATTTAATCTGTTTTACTACTTATATACCTTATAAATGTATATGCTTTATAAATTTGTATACTCTATTAAGTTATAGACTTTATAATTGGGTTAACTATTTATATACTTTTAATAAAAAACCAAACTATAAATTAAGGTAGTACAAAAGGTATTTTTTCCTCATTTTTCATGAGCTGGGTGTATTATCAGTTAGATTTTACTGAGTAACAGATAACACCTAAACTTAGTGGTGTAAAATAGCAAACACGATTCTGGGGCTTTCTGGACTGGCCTGACTTGACTGTTCTGGGTGGATCACAGTGGCCTTGCTCCCACACCTGTTCGTTAGCAGGCTGGTTGGTTGAGGGGGTGCAGCTGGAACAGCTGTGTCTGTCCTCGTTGACTAGCTGAGGCTTCTTCACAGAGTGAAGAGTTACAGAAACTAGGAGGAGATGGCAAGCCCCAACACGCAGCTTCCTTTCAAGCGTTTACTCCTGTCAGGTCCCACTGGTCAAAATCTTCACACTTCTGCACTCAGATTCACCAGCTGAAGAAATAGACCCCCCTCTTGATGAGAGCTGTTGCAAAGTTACATGGTGTAAATACCAGGATGGGAGGAATTTTTGACCAGTTTTGCAGATCTACTGCACTGGGTCTGTACTGTGTGAAGTAAATACTGAGATGTGGCAATTTTCCCAGTAGTTCATTCAGTATGATCAGTTAAAATAGATAATTCAGGTTTTTTAAAGTTTATTTTTTTCATTCTCTGTGATAAATGTGGTAAATTTCTTTTACCACCTTGCTGGTTTTTATAGCACAAATATGTATTTTCACAAATTCTTGAGGAAAAGAGGTATGCTCAAAAGTATTTTTGTTGACAGTAGATTGTTGGGGATTCTCTTGGAGATTACTGAGTTCATTTGTGGGTTACAGGTGCATTGGGACAAAAATGATGTAGACTTAATTCCTGATGGAAGTCACGTAATTGTTGACCAGACTAACAAGTAAGTATAAAGAAATAATTGTTTCATCTGAAAAGAGAAAGTGTTACTCGTTTAATCGTGTCCGATTTTTTGCACAGTGTGTATTTCACTGGGCTCTTAAAATTCCTTGTCATTATAATTTTCCTTTCTTAACCATTTTCCAGTAAGGCGAGGATCAGTGCATGTTGTGTGCATGTGTGTGTCTCCAAGTTTGCTGCCGGCAGGGATGGAAATGGCTATCTTGCAGAGGCCTTCTCTTATCTTCCTGTCTAGGGGATAAAGACCTCTCTTTATCCCCTTACCCGGCTTTACTTTTTCTTTCCATGTCATACATTATCTGCCTTTATTTTTACTTGAGTGTTTCCCCCAGCTCTTAGGAGCTGTGTGATGCCAAGAGCATGGTCTCTTTTGCTCACTGTTGTTTGTCCAGTACCTAGTTCACAGTGGTGCCCAGTCCATAGCAGGCACTTAGTTTTGTTAATATTATTAGATCTTACTGTGGTATCTTGACCTCCCATTACCTTATGGGATGCCATTTAAAGCCGTAGAGTTTGGGATCATAGAATATTCCCCTGATGGTTGGTCAGAGTGGCAAAGAAATATCTAGTGAGCATTCTGGCCTAAAGCCCAATGTTTTTCTTAAAATGTTTATTTAAAAAAATTTTGAATTATAACATATAGAAAAGTTCAAAGTTATAAGTATGCAGATCAAGAAATGGAACATTTCTAGCTCTGTGGTATATTTAATCAGTATACCTCAATTTTGTCCATAGAATTATTGATTGCCTGGCCCCTTCCCCTGAAAGAATTGGCAGGTGTGCCCAGAGGCAGCAACTTCAAGTGAAGTGCTGGGCTCACCCCAGGGAGCCTCCATGCTCTCTTGGTCCGGAAGCCTGTTTGAATATTGGCTTTGATTTGAAAGTCTGGAGCTTTTGTATTTGTTACCTGGCTTTTTCTAGTTTATCCCTGGGAACCTTTGCTACAAGCTGCTTCAGCTAGACATACAAATGTCCTTTTTGTATTTAACCACAAATACTCACTCTGACCAGTTCAGACAATACAAGAGTATAAAATAGGAAGTTTCTCCTCTCCCAAGCCCATTCCCCAGAGACAGCAGGAACAAATTTTTTTCTCTTCTGGTCTGTCAGTTCTCTGAGCCATGTGACTGTGAGCAATCTCGTACTTGCACTGTGTCTCAGTTTCCTTTTTACCAAAATGCATAAGAACCTGCCTCATGGTTTTATGAAGATTAAATTAGATAATCTATATAAAAAAAAGCCACAACTCTAACAGTTGATTGTACATGGTAAGCACCCAATTTTAGGTATTCTAGCTCTCTTGATGCTGGGGAAGATTGGAGGCAAAAGGAGAAAGGGGTTGGGGGCCACAGAGGATGAGATGGTTATATAGCATCACCAAATCAGTGGACATGAATTTGAGCAAACTCTGGGAGATATTGAAGGACAGGGAGGCCTGGCATGCTACAGTCCATAAGGTCACAAAGAAACGCGATTTAGTGACTAAACAGTGACCAAAAACTAGCTCTTTATTAGTAGTATTATTTTGCTTTAAAATATTTTATTAGAATCCTTTTAGTAAGACCAAATGAAGGCCATCTAATTAATTTTGGCCTCAAATTTCTAGACAGTCCCCTCCCTCCCACTCCTGGAGGTTGACAGCCGCTCACAAGGGTTAATGCAGGAAAGAAGTAAAGTTCCTAGGGTCTATTCAACACCAGATAGAGGACTTCGTTTGTGTCAGCAAAATTCACAGTACCCAGGTAGAAGGCATCATGCTCTCTGCTTCTTATCGCAGCCTGTTGAGGTGACAGGAACTATTATCTGGGCGCCCCAACCATCACAGCAGCGCTTCTCCAAGAGGAGAGTTCCAAACCAGGCCAGCCTGGAGTCTCTCTGAAGGGGCACTGCCCTGCCGGGCTTCCAAAGCTCTTGTGCTTTATCCAATAATAGTACACTAGAGAGTGAAGAGAGTGAAGTCGCTCAGTCGTGTCTGACTCTTTGTGACCCCATGGACTGTAGCCTACCAGGCTCCTCTGTACATGGGATTTTCCAGGCAATAGTCCTGGAGTGGATTGCCATTTCCTTCTCCAGGGGATCTTCCCAACCCAGGGATCAAACCCAGGTCTCCCGCATTGTAGACAGACGCTTTACCGTCTGAGCCACCAGGGAAGTCTGAATAATAGTACACTGTGGATCTTAAACCCCTTGTGGCACTGTGGATCCTTCTTTGAGAATAAGGGCCCTGCACACCAGCAGTTGTGTGGAGATGGCGCCGGCGACCGTCTTCCCCTTATTTGGAGAAGGTGCTGCCGCAGTCACCAGGCAGATCCCAAGGTCACCGTCTCTTCCTCTATTTATATCATTCTTTTCACCCCTCCCTCGGTTTTGTTTGGAGTATTGCTGTAATCTGAAATCATTCTTTGTTTCATTAAAGGAGAGACTATGTTTCTAAGTATGTCAATTACATCTTCAACATCTCTGTAAAGGCAGTTTATGAGGAGTTTCAAAGAGGATTTTACAAAGTGTGTGACAAGGAGATTATTGAATTTTTCCATCCTGAACAACTCAAGGATGTGATTATCGGAAATACAGATTACGACTGGGAAACATTTGAAAAGGTACATCATAAAGGCCGAGTGGTTTAAATTAAAATTGTATTTGTTTCTTGAATATTTTTTTTTTTGCATTTTTCTATAGAATGCACATTATGAACATGGATACGACAGTTCACATCCCACCATAGTGATGTTTTGGAAAGCTTTACACAAATTGACTTTGGAGGAAAAGAAAAAATTCCTTGGTGAGTGTTACATCAGGAGGAAGTCTGCACTCTTGTGTCCTTTTTGTGGGATAAGGAAATCTTGTTCTTCACAGGCATCACTTGCCTGTGAAGTCAGAGTCACTCATAGTCCAGTGGAATGTTCTTTATTCCAGGTTGTCCCAATATAAAAAAAAAAATGGTAATATGTATTTTTTTCCAGTCATTTTCAATTCTGCCTGTTGTAAATTTGGCTTCTTTGAGCTAAATATTGAGACTCCTGTAGTTGTATCATCATTCAGTTACCCAGGCCCCATGGGATGAGCCAAGCTGTACACTATCACTTGTCTCCATGGTTTTAACTCAACCTTCAGACTTCGATCTGTTTTATGCCTACGCACTGCTTTTCAGATCATGAACTCCTTATTGGCAAATTCAGACTTAAATTGAAGAAGGTAGGGAAAACCACTAGACCATTTAGGTATGACCTAAATCAAATCCGTTATGATTATATAATGGAAGTGACCAAATAGATTCAAGGGATTAGATCTGATAGAGGGCCTGAAGAACTATGGACGGAGGTTCATGACATTGTATAGGAGGCAGTGATCAAGACCATCCCCAAGAAACAGAAATGCAAAAAGGCAGAACGGTTGTCTGAGGAGGCCTTGCAAATAGCTGTGAAGAGACGTGAATGGCAAAGGATAAAAGGAAAGATATACCCATTTGAATGCAGAGTTCCAAAGAATACAAGGAAAGATAAAAAGCCTTCCTAAGTGATCAATGCACAGAAATAGAGGAAAACAACAGAATGGGAAAGACTAGAGATCACTTCAAGAAAATTAAAGATACCAAGGGAACATTTCATGCAAAGACGGGCTCAATAAAGGACAGAAATGGTAGGGACCTAACAGAAGCAGAAGATATTAAGAAGAGGTGGCAAGAATACCCAGAAGAACTGTACAAAAAAGATCTTCACAACCCAGATAATCACGATGGTGTGATCACTCACCTGGAGTCAGACAACCTGGAATGTGAAGTCAAGTGGGCCTTAGGAAGCGTCACTACGAATAAAGCTAGTGGAGGTGATAGAATTCCAGTTGAGCTGTTTCAAATCCTGGAAGATGATGCTGTGAAAGTGCTGCACTCAGTATGCCAGCAAATCTGGAAAACTCAGCAGTGGCCACAGGACTAGAAAAGGACTATTTTCATTCTAATCCCAAAGAAAGGCATGCCAAAGAATGCTCAAACTACCGCACAATTGCACTCATCTCACATGCTAGTAATGCTCAAAATTCTCCAAGCCAGGCTTCAGCAAAATGTGAACCATGAACTTACAGATGTTCAATCTGGTTTTAGAAAAGGCAGAGGAACCAGAGATCAAATTGCCAACATCCGCTGGATCATGGCAAAAGCAAGAGAGTTCCAGAAAAACATCTATTTCTGCTTTATTGACTATGCCAAAGTCAATAGCATAGTCATTTGCCATTTAATTACTATGTGGATCACAATAAACTCTGGAAAATTCTGAAAGAGATGGGAATAACAGACCACCTGACCTGCCTCTTGAGAAAGCTGTATGCAGGTCAGGAAGCAACTCTTAGAACTGGACATGGCAACAGACTGGTTCCACATAGGAAAAGGAGTACATCAAGGCTGTATCTTGTCACCCTGCTTATTTAACTTATATGCGGAGTACATCATGAGAAAAGGTGGGCTGGAAGAAGCACAAGCTGGAATCAAGATTGCTGGGAGAAATATCAATACTCTCAGATATGCAGATGACACCACCCTTATGGCAGAAATTGAAGAACTAAAGAGCCTCTTGGTCAAAGTGAAAGAGAGTGAAAAAGTTGTCTTAAAACTCAACATTCAGAAAATGAAGATCATGGCATCCGGTCCCATCACTTCATGGGAAATAGATGGGGAAACAGTGGAAACAGTGTCAGACTTTATTTTTCTGGGTTCCAAAATCACTGTAGATGGTGATTGCAGCCATGAAATTAAAAGACGCTTACTCCTTGGAAGGAGAGTTACAACCAACCTAGACAGCGTATTAAAAAGCAGAGACATTACTTTGCCAACAAAGGTCCATCTAGTCAAGGCTATGGTTTTTCCAGTAGTCATGTATGGATATGAGAGTTAGACTATAAAGAGAGCTGAGCGCCAAAGAATTGATGCTTTTGAACTGTGGTGTTCGAGAAGATTTTTGAGAGTCCCTTGGACTGCAAGGAGATCCAACCAGCCCATCCTAAAGGAAATCAGTGTTGAATATTCATTGGAAGGACTAATACTGCAGCTGAACCTCCAATACATTGGCCACCTGATGGGAAAAACTAATTGATTTGAAAAGACCCTGATGCTGGGAAAGACTGAAGACTGGAGAAGGGGACGACAGAAGATGAGATGGTTGGATGGCATCACTGACTCTATGGACATGAGTTTGAGTAAGCTCTGGGAGTTGGTGATGGACAGGGAAGCCTGGTGTACTGCAGTCTATGGGGTCACAACGAGTCGGACATGACTGAACGACTGAACTGAACTGAGTGCTTTTCCTGAGACTTAATGATTGCCTCTCTCATTTCCTTACTCAATTTACTTACTTTTTTTTAAATTTTATTTTTAAACTTTACAGAATTGTATTAGTGTTGCCAAATATCAAAATGAATCCACCACAGGTATACTTACTTATTTTTGAGAAACATTTATCTTCTTTTTTCTTTGGATAACATGGATGTTGAAAGGTATTCGGACTTCTCCAGAAACCCAACCTGCCTTTCCAGTCTTTGAACTCTAAGGCCTCCTGGTTATCCCAGCCTAAATCTCTCCCTGCTGTGCCACAGCATTTACAGCCATGAGGGACTAATTCCATGGGCTGTCTTACACCCTTTTTATTTTTCTCTCTTTGTCTTTTCCTGCCCAATAATTTAATATTCCCAACCAGACTATAAGCTGCTTGAGGGCAGTGACTGTCTCAGACTTTGTCCTAACAGTGGCCCCCAATGCAGTCCAAAGCACATGGGCCCTCAATTAGTGTCTTTGAATAAACACATTTTCTCTATATAAATTTTGGTTTCTGTGAATTAGATAGCACTGATTTTTCTTCTTTTTTTTAGTGTTTCTTACAGGAACCGACAGAATTCAAGTAAAAGGTTTAAAGAATATGAAAATAACATTTCACTGTCCTGAAAATCTGAATGAAAAAGATCCCATAAGAGCACAGACATGTTTCAGTGTCCTCTACCTCCCTAAATATTCTACAATGGAAAGAGTAGAAGAAGCACTCCAAGCAGCCATCAACAACAAGAGAGGATTTGGCTGACCTACCTCATACTCTTTACCCCTTTTGGGAAATACTTACAGAAATAAAATTAACTTAAAAATTAACATAAAAATCTTGCTGACTCTTCACTGTGTTTACTTGCTTTTTTAGAATTCCTATTTTTGCTTGTAAAATGTATTGGCAATGATATAGATTAGGCTGTTAAAACAAGTGCATTGAGAAACAATGCATTGAGACAGCAGGGTTTTTTCTCATGTCTGGGTAGTTTGTCCAGGGCTTAAGTGATTCTTCTCCCTCTTAAACTGCTCTAGTTACCTAGATGACTTTGTTTTTGCAAATTTCAATGGAAACTTGCACATTTCTATCTTAAATATATTTATCGCATTTGAAACTATTGACTCCTTTCTCCTCAAAACTCTTAATGAACTGCTAGGCTTTCTTTTTCGTGGCTGCTTTCCCATTTCTTTTGCATGCTTCTCTTACACTTCCTGACCTTGAGTGCTCGTTTAGTCATCTTTTCTCACTCTACACATATTCCTTCTTGTTGCTGTGGCATAGTTACTATGTCCATGCTGATGATACCCAGATCTCTCTCTGTCTGACAGGAACTGACAATACAGCACCACAGCCATTTTTCCTACATGGCCTGTGTTTGCCTGCATACTTCTCAGCTCCTTCATCTCAACATGTTTAAGAATATGATCATCTTTCCTGTATTCAGCAGCTTAAAATGGTACCACTAACACCTCCTTCAACCATCTTCCCTTCCTCCCTCTTACTCACCCCCACATTTAAGAAATACCAGGTTTTGACAATTCTTGTTCTTCATCTTCCCCTAAGCCCACTGCCAGTGCTTTAGTTCAGGCTCTTACCATCTCCTGTCCCATCACTGCAGTCCTCTCTCAGCTGGTCTCCCTGTATCTAGACCAACACTGTCCAGTAGAACTTTCTGTAAGGCTAGAGATCTAGATGGGCTTCCCAGGTGGCGCTAGTGGTAAAGAACCTGCCTGCCAGTGCAGAAGACTATGGAGACACGTGTTTGATCCCTGGGTCGGGAAGATGCCCTAGAGAGGGCATGGCAGCCCACTCCAGTATTCTTGCCTGGAGAATTCTATGGATGAAGGAGCCTGGCCGGCTACAGTCCATAGGGTTGCAAAGAGACACGGCTGAAACCACTTAGCACACATGCAGAAACTTCAGTAGATTTGTACTGTTGAAGATGGACTCCCTGCTGTAGATAAGGTTTAGTTGTTGAATTTTGAAGAGAGAAAACTTTCATTGGTAGTAATGGGAAAAACAGTGTTGAGCTATGCTGTCCAGTAATTTGTAGCTATTTAACTGAGATTTAAAATTCCTTAGTCATTTCAAGTGTTCAGTGTCTACATGTGACTGGTGGCTACTGTATTAGTGCAAATGTGAGCACTTGCCACTTTAGGGGTCCATAACACACAAAACCCCTGCAAATTTCCATGTTCTTTTTTCTTTTTCTAGGAAGTGTTTATCAGCTGCATACAGCAAAACAATTTTAAAATCAAGCAATAATGTTCATTAACACGGTTATTCTAGTTTGAAAATCCAACCTGATGTGCCTCCTGGTCCACCACAGCCTTGCATATGCAGTGTACCATGTTCTAGTCACTTGTGACTAGCTCTGTTTCCTCAACAGGCCACAGTCCTATGTTTGTATGGTTTTCTTCTGCTTGGAACCCTTGTCTCATCCCACCTCTACCCCTGCTGCTTCCTCACCTCCTGTCTTCAGTTCTCCTTCCCTCTCTGCATGGGTTATTCCATTTGTCAGGATTCACTATAGCTATCATGGCTGTCCAGTACATGCCATGAGAGTGAATTAAGCATGTGGAATATGGCTATCTAGCTCAATGTCCCAACTAGCCTTGCAGTGTCCTGAGAGCTTACCTGCCAGTGAGTTGGCTGAGAGTGCCACCTAGTGGCTTGTGCGGAAAACAGCAGCCACTTACAAATGGAGAATTTCAGTAAGCTGGGCAAAACTTAGAAAAGGGAATAGGACTTTCCCTCCATAAGTACACATAGTAGTGAGAATCTACTATGGCTTGTGGCTGTAACAGGTAATTTTGTATTTCCTGCCTCATTTAAAACTCTACCAGGCCTGAAAGTTGGTATCATTTCCATGTCACAGATGGGCAGGATCTGAAGTTCAGAGAGGCTTCCTTAAAAGCCCACTCTGCAGGAATGGAAGAAAATGAAAAGGTAAAGTAGGTCACGACAAGTCCTTTCTTGTTCCCTCAGGGTGGAAAATCCCCACTTACAAAGTTGGTGGCAAGGAGCTTATTCATAGGTCTTAAAGATGATCCCTGTCAGTGATGCAGTGAGGACAGCAGGGAACATAGTCTTGCTAAGAGGCTCTGAGGAGGCAAGAAGTCCTGCCATTGTGAAGTCAGCTCATTATTGGGGCTGTGGGTGGGAATGAGTGGGGAAGAGTTCCAATTAGTGAAAGAATCAGGCAGTATTTCCATGATGGGTTTACAGTGCAACAATATACTTAGGAAAACACAAAGGTCATCAGGCTTGACTAAGAATTAGAGTCCAAGCATTTTGATATCTCATTCTATTTTTCCTGAAAATAGAAAGGATGAGTTTGCACAAAATAAAGCAGTACTATTACAGTGATTCAGAAGACAGACCAAAACTGCATTCCCGAGTGGTTTCAACTTGTTATTGTCCATTACTCTGGGTAAACCACTTAACCTGTGTGCTTTCGTTTCCTCATCTGTAAAATTGTTATATTACCCACCTACCCCTTAGATTATGAGATTTTATATGTGTAATATGTTTAGAATTGTACCTAGTGTATAGTTTGTACTACACAAATGACTGCTAAATAAATACTAGTGAAAGGATGGCGTTCATACTGTAGTCCCCCAGGGCTTTGCTACTCAGTTCCCTCTACTATGGTAAAATGCTTAGTTTGAAAAAGCTAAAATTGACTGTTTAGAATACAGTGCTTGTTTTCTCAGAATTGTTTCATTTACATTGACCACAGTGAAATTTAGAGCAAATTAAGAGTAAAACCACTTCTAGAAGGGATGGGTCCCTCATTCAGTTTCTGCGTTATTTGTATATTGCCAGAAGAGTAATTTTTAAAACAAGAGTACTAGAGTATATACGTTGAAGTTATGCAACAGAAAACACATCTAAACTCATTTTAATTTTCTTTTGAAGGAGAAGATCACTATCTAAAGTTTCTGTTAGACTGCTTTAAGAGTCTATTTAGAATCAATTAAAGTATATTCAGTTCTTAGGTTTCTTTGGGGTAACTACTGAAACATGTTGCATCTCTGAAATAGTTAATAATCAGCCTTGTTGAAAGTTCTGGAAAGTCAGGAACTATTAAAATGTCAAATGCTCATGTTCTTAGTATCGCTAAATAGGTCCATGGCAGGAAAAGGAACTGAAATGTGAGGCATAACATTAAACTCTAGGACATAATCAGCTATTTTCAAGTCTTTCAACCCCATCTCTACCCCCAGAAGCACGTATTTTCCTGGGAAATTTTTCTACTTTGGGTTAGTTAAGTGTCTCTCTAAACATAGCCTATAGTTTGAAATTCAGAATATTTTACATTTCCCCTTTCTTAGAATCATACTCTTGTGACCAAAGGAGGGGGAAAAAACACAAAACTGCAAATTGCTTTATGGCAAGTGTCAATATCTTTTTATTTATTATTTTATTAAAATTAATGTAAGCATTTGATGCCAAAGAAATGGTGATTTTAAAAACTCAGAATTTTGGCAAGTCCATGAAATTTCCATTTTATTATAGTTTTATATCACATTAGTTCAAATGCATTTCTCTACAACTACTCCAACATAGCTCCTTTGGAATTATTTTAGTCATTGTTAACATGTGACATTACCAAAGCTGTTGAATCTAAAATAAACATAAAATTTCAAAATAGTAATTTTTAATTATGAATGGGATAAGCCATCAAGTGATGGTTGGGGCTGTTAATTTCCAACAAGACACTTTGTATTGTTCCTTTTGATACTCCAGGTATAAATGAGAACCTTCAAAAAACAAGGGCAGAACCAAAGTACAATAAAGACACCTCTGCAGCTTAAGCCTCTCATAGACCTAGACCCCTGACAGAAAGCTAGGCAAAGCATCTTTCCTGCAAATTAAGCGGGTTTCCAGTATTCCCATGTAGACGAGCCTTCAGAGACAGGCACTCAAGCATATCTTTAGGATATACCATCTTGGCTCTGGCTGCGTTAATTATGCCTGAAGAGTTTAATACCCATCCAAGTCCAAAGGTGGAAGAACACATAAACAGGTATGGTAATCGGCAAGAGCAGACTGTAAAAGCACAGACTGGTGGTGCGAGTGCAGCCTTGAGGGAAGTCTTCTTCCACAGAGGCTGAGTAAAACAGTCCTGCTAAAGATACCAGTGGAATCAGGACAGTCAGCGTAGGAAGAGACAGAAACATTCTTCTCCTCCACTTAATACCCGCCACTCTGACTTTTTAAAAAGTAGGTGATATTTAGAATATTTAGTTGTGTGTGTTGTTTTTAAGTATGATCTAATGCTGCTCCACTTCTTCTTGCTTCTTATTTTGATGTGTCATCCTAGCTGCCTGTGGTATCATATTAGGAATCCCATCAATAATTGGATAGGCTATTCCTAACTCTTCATTAATCAATTCATTTGTCGATGCTTCATATCTGAGGGGGAAAAAAAACCAAAATGAATCATGGAAAACAAAATGCTTGGAAGAGCTTGATGTTCAATAAACAGTAACATTTATCCAATTCTAAACATGGAGTTAATCCAAGAAAAGCAGAATTAGACTGCTTTTCATTTTAAAAGCAGTAATAGCCAATTGAACTATTTCTCTTAGAAAATAAACCTCTTGTTTCCATTTTAGTCAGTTTCTCTCATTTTTTTTTTCACTTTATCCTCAAGCTATGCCTTAATTTTTTAAAATACCAGTCAGAAAAGATCTCGCCCTTTTCATCCAAATAGTCCTTCATTACTCTTTTCAACCCCAAACAATCCCCATTAATCTACTACTGGAACAGACACTAGAGGAAATTTCAACTTCTTCCTTTTACATGCTTAATAGAGCAGCCTTATTGACCCATTAAAAAGGAAACCACTGAAAAATCAAAATACACAAGTCTGAGAAAGAGAGGGCAAAAATGAGGAAACTTCAGAATGTTACGTCTGCGAATGTGCTATTTACAAAATTAGCCAAAAAGCAGATCAAGTGGTAATTTCAAGGTTTAAGAAAACTGAATGAGCAATATGTTCATTATGAAAAATATTCAGAAAGAGAAGTGAAAAAGATGAAAATAAAGATTACTAGCAATCTACCACCCAAAGACTCCTATTGATAACATTTCGGTGTTTACTAGTGTTGTGAATGTTCAGTTTTAGTAGCCTGAGACAGTAGGGCTGTTTACCCTCAAGACTCTGGGTTAAAGGTTAAGAAGGCCTTAAAAACAAAACAAAAACACAACTAGTTGAGAACTAAAAGCCAAAGGGCAGCACACGTCGTTTACATGCTTAAGATCGTACATGGCATTTTCCCAAGAATCTGGAGGCTACTACATTTTTCATCATCTTGGCTTAAAAATCTGAATGCCTTGGGTTTCCAATAGTTCATAAACTTGGCTCTACGTGAGAAACACTAGCGGTCCTGTTAAGAAAATACACAATTGCTCAGGCCCCGCCTCCAGGCCTCCCGATTCGCCCCGCCCTGGGTGGTGCCTGGAAATCTGCCAGCAACGCAGGAGACAGGACGTATGAGTTCGAGCCCTCGGTGGGGAAGACCCCTGGAGGAGGAAATGGTAGCCCACTCCACTCTTCCTGACTGGAAAATTCCGTAGGCAGACGAGCGTGGTGGGCTCCAGTCCAAAGGGTCGCGGAGTCGGACACGACTGAACACAGCAGCAGCAACTGGCGATTCTAATGCGAAGCCAGTGAGTGACTAATCTATATGCGCCTCACCCAAGCCTGCGAGTCGGCGGTTGGCTTCAGAGGCCTCGGTCTCTGGTCTCCTGTCTCCCTTCCCCCCGCAGAGGGAAGATTTGGGAACTGGCGGCGCAGGTCCAAAAAATGGCAGCGAAGACTACCCAGAGTCACCTAAAAGACTCCTCAATGGCTGTAAACGGCCATGCGGTCTATCTGCCCACTCCCCTCGACTAAGGCCACGAAGGAAAACCCGCAGCGGACGAATCTCACCTGAGCGGCTTCTTGGAGAGCGGACACACCAGGAACTCCAGCAAGGCCTGGTCGAAGGCGCGGGGCGGTTTCTCCGTCCTATCGCTCTTGTCCGCGGACTGCCGCGAGCTGGACGCGTGCAGACACCTCAGGGCGACCGCGGACGGCGGCGCGCGTGTCCCTCGCAGCGCTGACGCGAGCCGGGCGCACACTCCACTCAGCATGGTCTGGCAGCTGCGACCGAGCTTCTGCACGTCCTCGGCCACCCGGGCAGCTCTAATCGATACCGGTGAATCCAGCCCCCCCGGCCTGGCCCCGCCCCCCGGTGCTCTGGAAACGCTGTCCCCGACAGGTGGAGACGAGCGCTTTGGTTCCGAGGCCGCGACAGCTTTTTCCCACGACACCGCTTGGTAGTTGACAGGCTCCCGAGACTCTTGGAGCTGTTCCTGTGCGTTTGCAAATTAGAAAGAAAACCAATGCTTAAGTGGGGGTGACTTGAGTTTTCACCGGAGCCTGTCACAGAGTTGCCAAGAAGCAAGTGGCCGGACCTCAAAGTCACACAGTGACTCTTGGACCTACGCGGTTATCACCAAAATGAGATTTCAAGCACACTGTCATATTGGGTATGTTAAAAAACATTACTTTGTTTTTATGTAAATCTTTACCAAGGTTCCTATAACCTCTTTTTTTTTTAATTCTTTCATTAAAAAAAAAAAGAATCTGAAAAGATTGGCTTAGTCCTTTTAACCTCTAAGATGTCCAGATTCTTACCCTTGGGGAACTCACCCTGAACTCAGTGGATTAACAGTAGCGCAACTGATCTGCTTCTATAAATGAGCTTGGAAACTTCCAGAAGTCTACGTAACTGCGTCTGTTAGTTAAATGAGTGAACCATTCAATGGATTTTTCACCCCATGTCGGCTTCTTAGTCTCCAAGAAAATGACGCAGATTTGATCTGTTTCTTATAGTGTAGTAGATAAGTTCTTGGGCTCTGGGGTTCATAGTTTACTAGTTGTATGACTCCAGCAAATGCCCTAAGTCCTGCTTCCGTATTTGTATAATAAGATTAATAATTGTACATGCTTCACTTACCTAATTTAATCCCCATGTGCAAATGCATGCAAAGAGCATTTAGAAAATTAATTTTTGCCTGGGACAAATTAATTCTCAATGTTATCTACAATTATTTTTATTTTTCTCTATTCTTCCTAGTGCAGTGTACTAGGAGATTCTTCGTTACTCATCATTCTTTTCCCTCTTTTTTGGTAAATATTTAACCTTTTCTCATGTCATTGGGCTTTACCAAGTCACACTTGGAGTTCCTCAGAGGTAGAGGTGGGAGTGAGGAATATATAGACACAAATACAAGATTATATTTTCAAATTTCTCTTCTCTCAGCAATGTAAAAGTGAAGAAACTTTTATTTGCTTTTTCGCTCTTATTTTTGAAAATTCTTTACATTATTTGATACTCTGTTCACTAATGCTCAAAAGACTTCAACCTAGGCAGTTGTCAGGTATGTAGCCTTGCTGCTGCTGCTGCTGCTAAGTCGCTTCAGTCGTGTCCGACTCTGTGCGACCCCATGGACAGCAGCCCACCAGGCTCCCCCTTCCCTGGGATTCTCCAGGCAAGAACACTAGAGTGGGTTGCCATTTCCTTCTCCAATGCATGAAAGTGAAAAGTGAAAGTTAAGTCGCTCAGTCGTGTCCGACCCTCAGCAATCCCATGGACTGTAGCCCACCAGGCTCCTCCATCCATGGGATTTTCCAGGCAAGAGTACTGGAGTGGGGTGCCATTGCCTTCTATGTAGCCTTAAGAGGGCCTATTGTAAAGTCCCTATGTTACGGTCCCATTATTTCCTACTAGGGCAGTAGTAGGAATTAATTTTTCAGGTGTAGTTAGTTGATACCTAGGGAAGGAGTGAACTGTAGATAGGAGGGTGAAATATGGGGACACAGAGGTTGACTTCTGCCAGCACTGAATGATCTCAGGCCTGGCTGTGCTAGCCAGAACCTTGACCCCTGTTGGGTAGGGCCAGGCACCCATGCTTACAACAAGCTTCATTAGCTTCAATGCATCTCACATGGCTGATAGATTCTGATCAACTGGGTTTTCTAACAACTCGATGCACATGAGTTTGGGTGAACTCTGGGAGTTGGTGATGGACAGGGAGGCCTGGCCAGTGGCACCCCACTCCAGTACTCTTGCCTGGAGAATCCCATGGATGGAGGAGCCTGGTAGGCTACAGTCCATGGGGTCGCTAAGAGTTGGACATGACTGAGCAACTTCACTTTAATTTTTCACTTTCATGCATTGGAGAAGGAAATGGCAACCCACTCCAGTATTCTTGCCTGGAGAATCCCAGGGACAGAGGAGCCTGTTGGGCTGCCATCTAAGGGGTCGCACAGAGTCGGACACGACTGATGTGACTTAGCAGCAGCAGGGAGGCCTGGCGTGCTGCGATTCATGGGGTCGCAAAGAGTCGGACACGACTGAGCAACTGAGCTGAACTGAACCAGTTATAAGTTAATTTCAGTTTTCATCCACATAGAAGGTTTAAAGCAGATCAGTTTAATTTACACTAGTATTGGAAAAATGGAGAGTGACAGCAAAATATTGAAAATGTCTTCAAATTTGGAAGACTCCAAATCAACATCCAGTATTTAAAGAGCATCTGAGTGTGTAAAGCATTAGTCCAAACCATGTAACTATTAAGTTGTAAAATTTCCCTAAATAGCCCTTGATAATTAACTCATTTCTCTAACTCATTTCTGCATGTAGTATACAAAGCTGAAAACAGGTGACAGTATAGAATTGTAAAGTCATTGATGCTTTTTCCTGCTAGTGTGGCTATGATCATTCCTGTCAGTGAGATCTGGACTCAGGTACCATATTAGCTATGTGACCTTGGGAAATTCCCTGCCTCAATCTTAGCCTCTGTAAACTAGTATAATAATACTACTTACCTTATTAGAGTTGTTGAGGGGATTAAATAGAGCAATATTAATACAAGGAAAGCAGTTAGCGCAGGGGCTAGCACGGAGTACACATTTTAAAAATATTTATTTATTCATTTGTTTGCTTTTGGCTGTGTCGTGTCTTCGTTGCTGTGTGAGCTGTTCTCTAGTTGTGGCGAGTGGGGGCTACTCTCTGGTTGGGGTACTCAGGGCTCTCATTATGGTGGCTTCTCTTGTGGGGCACGGGCCCTAGGGCGTGCGGGCTTCAGTAGCTGCGGCTCCCGGGCTCTAGAGCCCAGGCTCAGTAGATGTGGTGCACACACTTAGTTGCTCCGCAGCGGGGGATCTTCCTGGGTCAGGGATCAAACCCATGGGCAGATAGATTCTTTACCACTGAGCTACCAGAGAAGCCCCAGAGTACACATTTAAAGAATGTTACCAGAGCAGCATAATCTCCTATTGTGAGGAAGCTGGAGAAAATTCTGATGAAAAAGGAAAGTATCGGGTACCACTGGGAATCCAAATTTATACTTTACAATATGGATAATATTGAAACACAACTCTTGGGTTATCATATATATTAAGGGAGTTAGAAAACATAGGCAGAGGTGAGGCTAGAGTATATATTTTAGTAAAGTCCCATAAATGCCAAATTTGGGGCATTGATATTTGGGAATCTCTGATTCAGAGAGAGAGAGAAGTTAAAATCACTTTTCCACTAGATGGCATCAATCAATATTTGAACTAACAGTTGTTCCTGCTTATACTTTTATTTCTGTGATTACAAATTTGTCTTTATTTTGCCAGTTGTTTCCTAAATTTGAAGACATGTATTTAGGCATAAAGGGTCGGACATGACTGAGCGACTGAACAACAACAAAAATTTTAGGAACAAAAGTCACAAAAATTTTATTAGTAAGTTACAATTGTAATGAGTTCATTAAAATCAAAGGTCTGACAGATAAATGTACAAAAAGTATGAAAAAAATCACAATTGAGAAAAATATTTGATCAATAAACACATAATTATTCATCCTCAGTAGTAATGTAAGTTTCAAACATCAAAGAAGTTTCCATTTCTCACCTATAAAATTATAAATATTTTAGAAATGTAATTAATATTTGCCTTTCAATTATTAATTTATTGAGTGCCCACTATGTAGCAGATACTGTCAGAGTTCTCCAGAGAAACAGAAATTGATTCTGTTGTGTGTGTATATGTGTGTGTATGTGTGTGTGTATACAGGGAAGAGATTATTATGAGGAATTGGCTCACATGATTATGGAAACTGAGAGGCCCAGGAAAGCCAGTGGTGAAATCCAATCTAAATCCCTGAAGGCTTGAGGGCCAGAGGAATGGATGGTGTAAATCCTAGTCCAAGGGCAGGAGAAGACAGATGTTTGAGCTCAAGCAGCCAGGTGGGAAGCAAAAGGCAGGAAATCCTCCTTCCTCCTTCTTTTTGTTCTATTCAGACCTTCAATGGATTGAATGATGCCCATCCACATTGCAGTGAGCTATGTATTTTCCTGAGTCTACTGATGCAAATGCTAATCTCATCCGTACCTCACAGACATACCCAGAAATAATGTCTAACCTGGGCAACCCTTGACCCAGTCAAGTTGACACAAAAAGTTAGTATCACACTGCTCTAGAGGCTGGAGCTATCCTCTGCATACACTGTAATACAGTTTTTGAAAATAAAAACTCATCACAATACCAAAATGATTATTAAGTATAAGTGAAAAAAGAAGGATACTAATTTTATTCATGAGAACAATTATTTTTTATTGTTTTATTTTAACACCAGAAACATTATGTATTGGCGTTTAGCTGATTAACAATGTTGTGATAGTTTCAGGTGAACAGTGAAGGGCCTCAGCCATACATATGCATGTATCCATTCTCCCACAAACCCTGCTCCCATCCAGGCTGGAACATAACATTGAGCAGAGTTCCATGTGTTATGCAGTAGGTTTTTGCTGGATATCCATTTTAAATATAGCAATGTATACATAACCTTCCCAAAGTGCCCCCACCCTGGCAACCATGAATGTGTTTTCTAAGTCTGTGAGTCTCTTTCTGTTAGTACAATTATTTTTTTTTAACCAAGAGTTTAGGGATAGAAAGAAAGAATAAAAATCAATTATTGATTGTCATTAGGTTGTTGGGATATTAGTGAATTGTTCTTTCATTGTTTTTCTCTTTTAAATTGTTTCTTTAATAAAGTAGTTTTAAACTATAAACATTACCATTTAATATTTGAGGTTAATCATTGATAGATGTGTATCTTATTTCAAAACTATTGATTCAGTCAATGAATATTTATTAAGCACTTTCTGTATTCTCAGTATTATAATAGGAGGTAAAAGAAGAGGCATAAAAATATGAAAGATATGATCCAAATTATGGACTTAATAAGTTCATGATCTTAAGGGCAGTATATTGCATAGGATAAAGTTAACTAAAAAACCTGGTTTATACATGATGCATTTTTATGTATTTATTCAGCATTTGTTGAATTTGTATTGTGCATCAGGTACACAAAGAAGGGAGTGATACCTGTGCCTGATGGAAGGGCTGAGGGAGTATCAGTAAAGTATGGGTTTTATAGACTATCAAATTACGTACTTAGGTCTCAGGAGACACCCATTTTAGCCCCTTTTATAATCTCTCTTAATCCATGAAAACAGATTTTAATTTTGCAGTGAGGATATAGATGGTTACTGGCAGGGATGAGTATGATCAGCTTCCATGTTTTCTCAGTAGTAAAGAATCCACCTGCCAATGCAGCACATGCAAGTTTGATTCCTGGGTTGGAAAGATCCCCTGGAGGAGGGCATGACAACCTATTCTCGTATTCTTGCCTGGGAAATTCCATGGACAGAGGACCCTTGTGGGCTGTAGTTCATTGGGTCTCAAGAGTTGGGTACAACTTACAACTGAAAGTTGTACCTAGCCTAGAGGAGCTATCCCATGTTGAAGGTCAGGAAGGGCGGTGGTGAGGAGATACCCCTCATCCAAGGTAAGGAGCAATGGCTGCGCTTTGCTGGAGCAGCCGTGAAGAGATACCCCACATCCAAGGTAAGAGAAACCCAAGTAAGACGGTAGGTGTTGCAAGAGGGCATCAGAGGGCAAACACACTGAAACCATACTCACAGAAAACTAGTCAATCTAATCACACTAGGACCACAGCCTTGTCTAACTCAATGAAACTAAGCCATGCCCGTGGGGCAACCCAAGCTGGGTGGGTCAAGGTGGAGAGATCTGACAGAATGTGGTCCACTGGAGAAGGGAATGGCAAACCACTTCAGTATTCTTGCCTTGAGAACCCCATGAACAGTATGAAAAGGCAAAATGATAGGATACTGAAAGAGGAACTCCCCAGGTCAGTAGGTGCCCAATATGCTACTGGAGATCAGTGGAGAAATAACTCCAAAAAGAATGAAGGGATGGAGCCAAAGCAAAAAGAATACCTAGCTGTGGATGTGACTGGTGATAGAAGCAAGGTCTGATGCTGTAAAGAGCAATATTGCATAGGAACCTGGAATGTCAGGTCCATGAATCAAGGCAAATTGGAAGTGGTCAAAGAAGAGATGGCAAGAGTGAATGTCGACGTTCTAGGAATCAGCGAACTGAAATGGACTGGAATGGGTGAATTTAACTCAGATGACCATTATGTCTACTACTGCATGCAGGAATCCCTCAGAAGAAATGCAGTAGCCATCATGGTCAACAAAAGAGTCCGAAATGCAGTACTTGGATGCAATCTCAAAAACGACAGAATGATCTCTGTTCGTTTCCAAGGCAAACCATTCAATATCACAGTAATCCAAGTCTATGCCCCAACCAGTAACGCTGAAGAAGCTGAAGTTGAACGGTTCTATGAAGACCTACAAGACCTTTTAGAACTAATACCCAAAAACAATGTCCTCTTCATTATAGTGGACTGGAATGCAAAAGTAGGAAGTCAAGAAACACCTGGAGTAACAGGCAAATTTGGCCTTGGAATATGGAATGAAGCAGGGCAAAGACTAATAGAGTTTTGCCAAGAAAATGCACTGCTCATAACAAACACCCTCTTCCAGCAACATAAGAGAAGACTCTACATATGAACATCACCAGATGGTCAACACCGAAATCAGATTGCTTATATTCTTTGTAGCCAAAGATGGAGAAGCTCTATACAGTCAGCAAAAACAAGACCAGGAGCTGACTGTGGCTCAGACCATGAACTCCTTATTGCCAAATTCAGACTTAAATTGAAGAAAGTAGGGAAAATCACTAGGCCAGGTATGACCTAAATCAAATCCCTTATGATTATACAGTGGAAGTGAGAAATAGATTTAAGAGCCTAGATCTGATAGATAGAGTGCCTGATGAACTATGGAATGAGGTTCGTGACATTGTACAGGAGACAGGGATCAAGACCATCCCCATGGAAAAGAAATGCAAAAAAGCAAAATGGCTGTCTGGGGAGGCCTTACAAATAGCTGTGAAAAGAAGAGAAGCGAAAAGCAAAGGAGAAAAGGAAAGTTATAAACATCTGAATGCAGAGTTCGAAAGAATAGCAAGAAGAGATAAGAAAGCCTTCTTCAGCGATCAATGCAAAGAAATAGAGGAAAACAACAGAATGGGAAAGACTAGAGATCTCTTCAAGAAAATCAGAGATACCAAAGGAACATTTCATGCAAAGATGGGCTCGATAAAGGACAGAAATGGTATGGACCTAACAGAAGCAGAAGATATTAAGAAGAGATGGCAAGAATACACAGAAGAACTGTACAAAAAAGATCTTCACGACCCAGATAATCACAATGGTATGATCACTGACCTAGAGCCAGACATCCTGGAATGTGAAGTCAAGTGGGCCTTAGAAAGCATCACTATGAACAAAGCTAGTGGAGGTGATAGAATTCCAGTTGAGCTATTCCAAATCCTGAAAGATGATGCTGTGAAAGTGCTGCACTCAATATGCCAGCAAATTTGGAAAACTCAGCGGTGGCCACAGGACTGGAAAATGACAGTTTTCATTCCAATCCCAAAGAAAGGCAATGCCAAAGAATGCTCAAACTACTGCACAATTGCACTCATCTCACACACCAGTAAAGTAATGCTCAAGATTCTCCAAGCCAGGCTTCAGCAATATGTGAACCATGAACTTCCTGATGTTCAAGCTGGTTTTAGAAAAGGCAGAGGAACCAGAGATCAAATTGCCAACATCCGCTGGATCATGGCAAAAGCAAGAGAGTTCCAGAGAAACGTCTATTTCTGCTTTATTGACTATGCCAAAGCCTTTGACTGTGTGGATCACAATCAACTGTGGAAAATTCTGAAAGAGATGGGAATACCAGACCACCTGATCTGCCTCTTGAGAAATTTGTATGCAGGTCAGGAAGCAATAGTTAGAACTGGACATGGAACAACAGACTGGTTCCAAATAGGAAAAGGAGTACGTCAAGGCTGTATATTGTCACCCTGTTTATTTAACTTATATGCAGAGTACATCATGAGAAATGCTGGACTGGAAGAAACACAAGCTGGAATCAAGATTGCCAGGAGAAAAAGCAATAACCTCAGATATGCAGATGACACCACCCTTATGGCAGAAAGTGAAGAGGAACTCAAAAGCCTCTTGATAAAAGTGAAAGAGGAGAGTGAAAAAGTTGGCTTAAAGCTCAACATTCAGAAAATGAAGATCATGGCATCCAGTCCCATCACTTCATGGGAAATAGATGGGGAAACAGTGGAAACAGTGTCAGACTTTATTTTTCTGGGCTCCAAAATCACTGCAGATGGTGACTGCAGCCATGAAATTAAAAGACGCTTACCCCTTGGAAGGAAAGTTATGACCAACCTAGATAGCATATTCAAAAGCAGAGAGATTACTTTGCCAACAAAGGTTCGTCTAGTCAAGGCTGTGATTTTTCCTTTGGTCATGTATGGATGTGAGAGTTGGACTGTGAAGAAGGCTGAGCGCTGAAGAATTGATGCTTTTGAACTGTGGTGTTGGAGAAGACTCTTCAGAGTCCCTTGGAGTGCAAGGAGATCCAACCAGTCCATTCTGAAGGAGACCAGCCCTGGGATTTCTTTGGAGGGAATGATGCTGAAGCTGAAACTCCAGTACTTTGGCCACCTCATGTGAAGAGTTGACTCATTGGAAAAGACTCTGATGCTGGGAGGGATTGGCGGCAGGAGGAGAAGGGGACGACAGAGGATGAGATGGCTGGATGGCATCACTGACTCGATGGACGTGAGTCTGAGTGAACTCTGGGAGTTGGTGATGGACAGGGAGGCCTGGCGTGCTGCAATTCATGGGGTCGCAAAGAGTCAGACAGGACTGAGCGACTGATCTGATCTGATCTGATCTGATCTACAACTGAATAACAACAACAACAACCATCAAGACTATACAGCAACTCAGATAAGAAAGAATGATATGGATTTGAGTTGATATTGAGGAAAGTGAAGTTGCTCAGTATGTCCGACTCTTTGAGACCCCATGGACTGTAGCGTGCCAGGCTCTTCCATCCATGGAATTTTCCAGGCAAGGATATTGGAGTGGGTTGCCATTTCCTTCTCCAGGGGATTTTACCCTGCCAGGGATTAAACCCTGGTCTCCTGCACTGCAGGCAGACTCTTTACCGTCTGAGCCACCAGGGATATTGAAGGGCTACATGTTAAAATACATTTTTAACAGCTTCTATATATAAGCATCAGATTTCAAAACTGATTACAAAAATGTCCAGATTTGATCTTCAGCTTAAAAGTTCAGCATAAGGGGAGGGGGAAAAAAAAAAAAAAGTTCAGCATAAGTAGGGAATGCAAACATGTGAAAAGCAGAATAGTATTTCTTAAACTCTCAACAGGACTATTTTGTTCTTTAAAATATTTTTTATACATATTTTGAAATATTTAAAAAATAAGAGGTCATTAAAACAAATGTATCAAAGAGAAAGTGACCAGATAAGCAATTCCTCATAATAATTTATCTACTTAGAATAAAGGAAGTCAAGGAAAAATGGCAGAAAGTTCTTTCCAACTTGGCTTTAAATAGGAATAGTGGTAGTGCCCATCTGTGCTGGGTACTTGGGCCCTCCCTACCTCCATTTCACCCTCCTAGTTGGAGAAATTGGAAAGCTAAAGGTACATTTTCCAAAAAAATCAAAGTACACTTTCCAGACTCTTGCAACTAGGCTTGTGGGTGTGCCCACACATGAGATTTGAAACAGGCTGAAGCAAGCTGCCTGCAGAAGGGAGTGCTGACAAGTGGGTTGCATGGGCTTTGCATGGGCTGACTCCATGTTTGTCTCTGAACAGATCTCAAATATGAGACAGCTGTGGCAGCAATAGCAGTTGTTGCAGCAGAGTTTTCTGCGCCCCGGATCACAGCTATGAGGGTGTGACCTTAATGCCAAACCTCAGAGCAAGCCCCCTATTTCTGCTCTTCCTGCTCTTCAAATGAATTTATAAGCATGGATTTCACTATTTTAAATTCCTTTATATTGGAAATACCTAGAATAATTTATTTTTCCCATCCTGAATCCTGAGTGATAAACTATGGCAGAGTGTTGATATAAGAATATAACATAATAATATATGTAAATCACTTAGAACAGGACCTGACACTTTGTACTCAATATATGGTAGTTATTAAAATTTTTATCAGGAATGAGTTAAAAATGCAAAGAACAATGTAGGTCAGAGGTTGAAAACTATGGCTTGAGGGCCAAATCGAGCCCACAACTATTTTCGTAAATAAAGAAGTTTTATTAGAACCCAGCTACTATCATTTGTTTACATGTTGTCTGTGGCTGCTTTCATTCTTCAAGGTCACAGTTCCAACAGAAACAATCAACTACAAAGCCTAAAGTATTGACTCTCTGGCCCTTTACAGAAAATATTTGCTTGCCCCTGATCAGAGCTATGAAAAAGAGTGAGGAGTATGAGGATTAGGAAGCATCGTGAAAACTGTCATCCTCTTGACAAGAGCTGTCATGGCTGGGAAAAACCGTTTGGGAAGTTTTCTTTCTGCAAAGGTTCAAAGTAGAGCATTAAGGAGTGGGGAGGATACGGTACATGCAAAATTCTGATTTTATAGATAAAAATTGGAGGGATCAAAGGAGGCAAAACCGATGTCACCCGAGGCCTCAGCAAGTAATTTGGTAGCATTCATAGTATGGACCCTAGCCATTTCCTAAGGTTTGCTTCTGGATCATGCAACCCAACCAGAAGTCTGTGTTACTTCTTTCATACCCAACTGGTCCCTAGTTCTTACAGTTTGTTTCTTCATAAATTCTCTGGCATTCACTCACTTTGATCTTCATAGTCACTGTTTGAATCCATGCCTCAGATATTTTAAAAGTGTGGTTAACTGAATATAGTCCTAAATTCCTTGTTTTTTAATTTTTCTCCTTTAAAATTCAGGTTTAGAAACTTTCTCTGTTTCTTTCTCATTGGCAACTGTGTTAAAATGTTCACAGAAAGAAAAATTATTTATGCTTGACTTACTACTTTTCAAAAGATTCACTGACACATCATTATCGCCCAAAGTCCATAGTTTACCTTAGGATTCACTCTTGGTGTTGTACAGTCTGTGGATCTGGGCAAATGTATAGTGGCATGTACACTTCCCAAGTGGCTCAGTGGTAAAGAATCTGCCTGCCAGTGCAGGAAATGTAGGAGATGTGGGTTTGATCCCTGGATTGGGAAGATCCCTGGAGAAGGAAATGGCAGCCCATTCCAGTATTCTTGCCTAAAAAATCCTGTGAACAGAGGAGCCTGGTGGAATTCAGTCCATGGGGTCACGAAGAGTTGAATGACACTGAGCAGCCGAGCACACAGACACGCATAATGGCGTGTTCACACCACTGTAGTATCGTACAGAGTTTCTCCACTGCCCTAAAATTCCTCTTTGTTCCACCTACTTTTATGTTTGATTTTAAAGTTCTATAGTGTTTTCAATTTTAACTACGTGTCTTAGCTTTTTTATCTTTTCTTTACTCCTTTTCTCCCTCTTGCTGTATACCTCCTCCCCCTCCTCCCACTCCTTTCTTCCCCATTTCCTTCCTGCTGCTGGATACATATGATCCATATCATCTGACAGCACTTTTCAGACTTGAATGTGCATATGAGTCACCTGGGTATCTTGTTAAAATGCAAACCCTGATTCGGTATGACTGAGATCATACTGAATAGGAAGTTTGAAATCCTCATGTCTTAAAAGCTTCCAGATGATGCTACTGACTTTCAGATCACACTTTCAGTAGCAAAAATTTCGAACACTGATTCTCAAACTGGGATGATTTTGGCCTCCAGAGGACACTTGGCAATGTTCTAGAGACATCTTTGTTACAGCTGAGGTGGTGCTACTGGGTAGAGTCCAGGAATGCTGCTAAACATCTTACATCTTATGCATAAGATAGTCCCTCACAACAAAGAATTATCTCAACCTAAAGGTTAATAGTGCTAAGGCCAAGAACCCTGCTCTAGAATGATCTTAAACACTGTAAATACCCGATGTGTATCTTTTATGACTCTAACAGGTTTTCTTGCGAGTTTTTTTTTTGGAGGTGGTGGTAGGGTTAATTGGTAGGAAAAAGCTTTCCAGGTTGCTCCCCGTGAGGCCTTATAGGTTCCCTCTTCTAAGCCAGCTTCTGAAAGGGTTTTTTACATAATATCAAGAAGAATTTTTTTCTTTCAAAAGTCTCCTGCTGCTGCTGCTAAGTTGCTTCAGTTGTGTCCGACTCTGTGCAACCCCACAGATGGCAGCCCACTAGGCTCCTCTGTCCCTGGGATTCTCCAGGCAAGAATACTGGAGTGGGTTGACATTTCCTTCTCCGATGCAGGAAAGTGAAAAGTGAAAGTGAAGTCGCTCAGTCGTGTCTGACTCTTAGTGACCCCATGGACTGCAGCCCACCAGGTTCCTCCATTCATGGGATTTTCCAGGCAAGAGTACTGGAGTGGGGTGCCATTGCCTTTTCTGATGTACTCTGCATATAAGTTAAATAAATAGGATGACAGTATATAGCCTTGACATATTCCTTTCCCAATTTTGAACCAGTCCATTGTTCCATGTAAGGTTCTAATTGTTACTTCTTGACCTGCATTTAGGTTTCTCAGGAGACAGGTAAGGTGATTTGGTATTCCCATCTCTTTAAGAATTTGCCAGTTTGTTGTGATTCACGCAGTCAAAGGCTTTAGTGTAGTCAATGAAGCAGAAATGGATGTTTTTCTGGAATTCCCTTGCTTTCTCTGTGATCCAAAGGATGTTGGCAGTTTGATCTCTGGTTCCTCTGCCTTTTCTAAATCCAGCTTGAACATCTGGAAGTTCTCATTTTATGTACTGCTCAAGCCTATCTATCTTGAAGGATTTTGAGCATTACCTTGCTAGCATGTGAAGTTAACAGAATTGTATGGAAGCCTGAGTATTCTTTGGCATTGCCTTTCTTTGGGACTGGAATGAAAACTGGCCTTTTCCAGTCCTGTGGCCACTGCTGAGTTTTCCAAATTTGCTGGTGTATTGAGGGCAGCACTTTAACGGCATCATCTTTGCTCTTCCAATTTGTTAGAGTTTTTCATGGTATTAACATGATTTGAAAAGCCTTGTAATCCTAGAAAAGGATGAAGAAAAATTAAGGCAGCAACTTTATAAGCTTGAAATATATGACCTTATATGGCTTTTGCATTATTCATATTTATTGGTGCTTTTTGGAGTCTTAGAAAACAGCTGAAGTGATTCTTAAAATGATAATCAATAGATGTTTTACGCTATGTGTGTTTCCTGAGAATCTTCAGATTGTATAAATCAAATAGTCAATGATGTAAATAGTAATGAACCTTAAAAGAAGCCTTTGCCTGTATTTAGGTGAGCAAGATGGGAACTGGCTCTAAGAATCTTCACTCTGACTATAGGAAGCTATGTTTTCCATGGTTGAAGAGATTTGGGAATTATTTGACTCTCCAGCAACACAGCCCACACGAAAGACTTATTGCCTATGAAAAATATGATGATTTTACTAGAATCATGATTAAATGAAAATAAAAGTATTTTTATGTAAACTATGGTCACAATTCCAAGTTTTCGAAAGCCTGCTTTTCCTGGTTTTCTCACCTGTCAGGCATCTCTGGATGACTCATAGCCCAACATTGAACTTCCCACCAGACACTTATCATGTGGCCTGCCAGCGCCCGGGGCACACACAGCCTTGGGATTCATTCTGCTCTGGTTTCTTCTTGCTTTCTTTCCACATTTTAAAACAGTGTTTAGACTTGTCTCTGAGGATATTTTCTTTTAATGTAACGGACTCATCGAAACATAATTTACTCACCAACTTATATTAATAGAATTCATAAACTGAAAAATGTTATATAAGGTGACTAAATCAGACAGAATGATCCTCTTAAAGTTAATATCTCACTCCCCCCCAACTCTCCCTCCTCTTTGCTAAACTTAGTAAATGATACCAACACCCCCTGCATCACCTGGGCCCCAGAACTGCAGTCATCCCATGCTGCTCCCTTCCGTACCACCCACATGCAATCGGTCACCAGTTCCTATCATTTGCATCCCTTAATCTAGGTCCTCATGACTTCTGTCCTAGTTTTCAACAGGTCCTGCCTCCAGTCTTTTCTTTTTTCAATTCAGTGTTGCCAAAATATTCTTTTAATGTAAAAATATAATATATATATATATAAACAATACAATTAGTATATATATTTAATTAATAGATTAATTTTTTAGAGTAATTTTAAGTTCACAGCAAAATTGAGTGATAAGTACAGAGAGTTCCTATATATCCCTTCTCCAAAAAACATACACAGCCTCCTCCACTATTACCATCCCCTACCAGAGTAGCACATTTATTGGAATCAATGAACCTACATTGACTTATTATTATCACCCCAAATCCATAGTTTTTAATAGGATTCACTGTTGGTGTACATTTCATGTGTATGTGCTTAGTGCTCAGTTGTGACCGACTCATTTGAACAAATGTGTAATGACAAGTATCTACCATTATATTAATAGTATCACACAAAGTATTTTCACTGCCCTAAAAATCACCTGTGCTTCACTTGCTAATCCTTCCCCAAAGCCCCTGGCAACCCCTGAATTTTTTTTTAATGTCTCTATAGTTTTGCCTTTTCCTGAATGTCATATAGTTGGAATCATAGTATGTAGCCTTTTCAAATTGACATCTTTCACTTAGCAGTATGCATTTAAGGTTTTATTTTTATGCACTGATAGCTCATTTCTTTTTACAATATTTTTCAATAAAATATTGAAAAATATTTTATTTTCTGGATGTACCATGGTTTGTTTATCCATTCACTTACTGAAGGTCATCTTGGTAGCTTCCAAGTTTTGGCAATTATGAATAGAGCTTCTGTAAACATTCTTGTGCAAGTTTTTTTGTGGACATAAGTTTTTAACTCATTTGGGTAAATACCAAGGAATGTGATTGCTGGATCATATGGTAAGAATATATTTAGTTTTGTAAGAGATTGCCAAACTGTTTTCTAAAGTGGCTGTGTCATTTTGCATTCCCATCAGCAGTGAATGAGAGTTCTCATTACTTTACATCCTTGTCAGTATCTGGTGTTGTCAATGTTTTTGATTTTTGCTATTCTAAGAGGTATGTAGTAGTATCTCATTACTTTAATTTGCAATTCCCTAATCCAGGAGTTGGTGATGGACAGGGAGGCCTGGCGTGCTGCAATTCATGGGGTTGCAAAGAGTTGGACACGACTGAGCGACTGAACTGAACTGAATGATATATGAAGTTGAGCATCTTTTCATGTTTTTTGCCATCTATATGTCACCTTTGGTGAGATATCTGTTGGAATCTTTTGCTCATTTTTAAATTGAGTTGTTCATTTTAAATTGAGTTGTTGAGCTCTAAGAATTCTTTTAAAATTTTAGATAACAGTCCACTCTCGAATATGTCTTTTGTAAATATTCTCCCCCAGTCTGTGGCTCATCTGCTCATTCTTTTCATATGTATTTTTTGTATATGATAGTAAATGAAAGTTTAGAATCCTGAGACAGGTATAAATTAGGAATATTTTTTTCCCTTAAGGGAAAAGATCTTTTATTTTTACTCAAAATATTCTTTGGTATCCAACATCTATTTTCTGCACTCATTCCCTAATTTTCTGATTGCAAGGCTTCTCTCCCTCATTGTTAAACCCTTTCAAAGATATGAACAGAGATTTTTGGCCATTTGTCACCCGATTTATGAGAAGTAAACAAAAAAGAGATGCACCCAAGGTCAAGCACTGTTGTCTTGGCTGAGCCACTATTTTTCTGCAAGATAATTGAAGTCATGACGTTCAATTACAGCTTGAACTTTCTCATTTGGCACATTGAGAGTGAATCCCCTCCAATCTCTTACAGTGATATTGCAAACTAGAAAGAATGCAAGTCTTTCTCATGTTAGAGTGTAAGATATACGTTCAAGATGGCAGAGTAGAAGGATGTGCGCTCATCTCCTTCTGCAAGAGCACCAAAAGCTGTTGAACAACCATCAACAGAGGGACACTGAAACCTACCAAAAAAGATACCCCACATCCAAAGACAAAGAAGTTGCAATGAGATGGTAGGAGGGGCACTACCGTGATAAAATCAAATCTCATACTTGCCAAGTGGGTGACCCACAAATTGGAGAACAATAATAACAAAGATGTTCTCCCAATATTGTGAAGGTTTGGAACCCCACATCAGGCTTCCCAGCATGGGGACCTGACAAAGGGCCTGGGAATCCCCAGGAAATCTGACCTTGAAGACCAGCAGGATTTGATTATGAGACTCCCACAGGAATGGGAGAAACAGACTCCAGCCTTGGAGGGCACAGACAAAACCTTGGACACACCAAGACTTAGAGGAAAGGAGCAGCGACTCAATAGGAAATGGAACAAAAACTACCTGTTAGTGTTGGAGGATCTCCTGTGGGGGAGGGGGTTGGCAGAGACTCACCACAGGGATGGTGTGGGGTGGACAGGGAGCGACTGGCAGCAGCTGTCTGCAAGGGGCGCCTTTGATGAAAATCCTCCTGAAGCTTGCCATTAACCTGACCTTAGAGGATTGGGTCGACTCAGGCAAAAAAGCTACCAGGTAGGGATAGAAACCACACCAGATAATTGAGTTCAAGCTTTATTGAGCAAGACCCTGCCCACCAGAGCAAGACCCAGGTTTTCCCACCACCAGTCCCTCCCATCAAGAAGCTTACACAAGCAGCTTAGCCTCCTGCATCAGAGGGCAGACAGAAGAAGCAAGAAGAACCACAATCCCACATCAACTAAACAAAACCACATTACAGAAAGTTAATCAGCATGAAAAAGCAGAAAGTTATATCCCAGATGAAGGGGCAAGATAAAACCCCAGAAAAAGAACTAAATGAAATGGAGATAGGCAACCTTCCAGAAAAAGAATTCAGAAAAATGATAGTGAATTTGCTTCAGGATCTCAGAAAAAGAATGGAGGCAAAGATTGAGAAGGTGCAAGAAATGTTTACCAAAGACCTACAAGAATTAAAGAACAAACCAAAATGAATAATACACTAGAAGGAATTCATAGCAGAATAACTGAGGCAGAAGAACGAATAAATGACCTGGAGGACAGAATGGTGGATATCATTGCCACAGAACAGAATATAGAAAACAGAATGAAAAGAAATAAAGACAGCCTAAGAGACCTCTGGGACAACATTAAATGTATGAACATTTGCATTTTAGGGGTCCCAGAAGGAAAATAGAGAGAGAAAGGACCTGAGAAAATATTTGAAGAGATAATAGCAGAAAACTTCCCTAACATGGGAAAGGAAATAGTCAACCAAGTCAGGGAAGCACAGAGAGTCCCAGGCAGGATAAACCCAGGGAGGAGCATATCAAGACACATAGTAATCAAACTGACAAAAATTAAAGACAGAGATAAAATATAAAAAGTAACAAGGGAAAAACAACAAATAACATACAAAGGAACTCCCATCAGGCTATCTGCTGATTTCTCAATAGAAACTCTACAAGCCAGAATGGCATGATATATTTAGAATGATGAAAGGAAAGAACCTACAAACAAGAATATTCTATCCAGCAAGACTCAGATTTGATGGAGAAATCAAAAGCTTTCCAGGGGAGCAAAAGTTAAAGGAATTCAGCACCACCAAACCAGCTTTACAACAAATGCTAAAGGAACTTCTCTAGGCAGAAAAGAAGAGAAGGAAAAGCCCCACCTACAGAAAGTAAACCCCAAACAATTAAGAAAATGGTAATAGGATCATATATATCAATGATTACCTTAAATATGAATGGATTAAATGCACCAACCGAAAGACAGACTGGCTGAGCAGATGAAAACATGTGTATGTATGCATTTCCACTTAACACATCACTCTGTCTGACCCCCCAGAATGTATCTAATTATTTTACATTGTTAGGTTAATCATGCTCCCATTATGGCTTGCAGTTGTAATTATCTTTAATTTTTTATCTGGCTATTGATTGTGAAAACTGATAAACATCTTTTACTATTGCGATTATGTAATTATTACTCACTTAATGTCACTCCCCTGTTGGCTCAGACAGTAAAGCATCTGCTTACAATGCGGGAGACCCAGGTTTGATCCCTGGGTCTGGAAGATCCCCTGGAGAAGGAAATGGCAACCCACTCCAGTATTCTTGCCTGGAAAATCCCATGGACAGAGGAGCCTAGTAGGCTACAGCCCTTAGGGTCGCAAAGAGTTGGACACAACTGAGCAACTTCACTTTCTCACTTTCACTCACTTAATACCATTGTATAATGATTGGTCAACAGAAAAATTGTAGACGTCTATATCACCAAAACTACCATTTAATAGAAAATCCTGTAATCACTTTTTAAAATCCAGATGTATATCAGAATTAGCTTGAAATTTTTTGAAAAATACAAATGTCCAAGTATTGCTTTTTTTTTTTTTTTGGCCAGAGGTTCAGATATGTTTCTAATGAGCAGTCATGTTTAAAAATAACTGGACTGTATGAGGATCTTTTACTTTTATCTAGTTTGTTTTCTATTTCATATTCAATGCTCCCATTTCATTTAGTTTTGTTTTCCAATTTATTCATCTCTTTTTTTTTAATGTTCTTTCTCAAGCCTTTATCAAGTGTTGTAGAAAAGCTTTTGTATACATACATATAAATAATATGTATAATATATATATTTAAGAATATTTAAGAATTTCTGCCTAACTAAAAATTTATGACATTTTGATTCCCCTTGTTTGACTTAACATGAGTAGAATGCTAGGTTTCTAATTTAAAAAATAGATATGCAACAAGCAACAAAAGTTTACTGTATAGCACAGGGAACTATAGTCAAGATCTTATAATAACCTATAATGAAAAATAATTTGAAAAATAACATATGTGTATAACTGAATCACAAATACAAAAAGGAATTCTACTTTTTGAAATTTAGAATTTTTATCTTTTTGCCAGTTTTTCTAAATGTCTTATGGACATCTAATAACATGTGAGATACAAAATTTAAAATATATTTGTGTAAGATATGAATATAAATTATGGATCTATTATATTTAAATTATTAATGGCATCATTCACAATGCTCCTATTATTTTTTCTGCATTTGATAAAATAGTCTCAGAGATGTTAATATGTCTTACTATGATTATATTGTTTTTCTTTTCCCTTATATTTCTTCTGATTTTTGCTTTGTGTATCTTTGTTTCTTTGTTGTTAAGGTGTCTAATAGTTTATAATGTCTATCTTTTTTGTGAATTGTACCTTTTATCATTAAAAATATTCATCTTTGTTTCATTTTAAATAAATAAATAAATTTAAAATAGGAGTGTAAGATATAAAGATAGCAGAACATCCCATTCTTTGTTCCATTCCCTTGTTATATTAATAATTAACAAAATCATCTTATGGGAATGGAATGACCTAGTTCAATGTACCTTGCTTTTATGTGATAGTTTAACAAGTTAGGTATTCACAGATGCAGACAAATGCCAAGAACTCACAACCACACTTCCATAGGATTGTGCAAAGTTTTTCTGGCACAGTGGCTTATGAGGCTTTCCAGGTACTGGCCTCCGCCTGTCTTTAGCCTTTTTTCTCAGTGTGGCCACTCCCCATCCTGGAGTCAGCCATTCTGGATTGTTTGCTATCTCACTAATATACTGTTCTACAGCTTCATGTCTAGTACCAGTACCCTGACTTATGTTGCTAAAAATTATGTCAAGATTAGAAAAGAGTTTTATGTGTTTAGAATTTCTCTAAACTGAAACAGAAAAGTTAATTATGCTGTGTTTTGGGGGGTTTTTTTTGGTGGTACTAGAAGGAGTATTGTATGAGATTTTTCTTCTTATTTTAGACTTTTATAAAGGTTATAAAAATAGAACAAAGAATACTCTCATTTAGATTTCCTAAATTAATAGGTTTCAATAGCTAGATTTAAAAAAAACTAAAAGTAACTTGCAGACCTAAGGCTTAAACACTTCAAAACAAAAGACATTAACTTATGTCACCACAGTTTGATAATCAAAATCAGGAAATTGGTATTGATATATTATTGTATAACATACGGATTTCATACCATTTTTGCCAGTTGTCCCATGTAGCGAAAAAATTACTAGAAAAAAGCATTCTAGTCCAGGATCCAATCCAGGATCAAACACTGCATTTAGCTGTCATGTTTCATTTGTCTCTCTCTCTTTTTTTCATTTGTCTCTTTTAATTTGAAATAGTTGTTTCATCTTTTTTCTCTTTCATGATCTTTACATTATGAAGCTTTCAGGCCAGTTAATTCACAGCAGGTTCATTCCTTGATTCGACTTGTCTGCTATTTCCTCATGATTAGATTTAGGTTATACATGTTGCCAAGAATACCACAGAGAGAGGCTTTGTCCTTCTCAGCGCATTAACCAAGAAGCATTACCAATGATGCTAACTCTAAACATTTTATTAAGGTGGTGCCTGCAAGTTGTCTCTGCTGTAAGTAACTTTTTCTCTATGTAATTAATAAATATTATATGGGCATGAGATTATATTTAAGGCTAAATAAAAGAGAGAGCACACATTTCCCTAAGTGATCTAATGGGAAATTATGTAGCCCTGTTATTTGACCTTCTTAGAGATTACATGTAAAAGCTAGAAAACTGTTTAAAAATTGCACTCTTCTGACACTTTCAGTGCTTTAGTCGCAGAATTTTTATGGAAACAAGATATAGCTCTTATTTCTACAGGGCTGAATATTAAAGCCTTAGGTAAACCAGAGTTCTGCATTCAGCAGCTCCTCAAGGGGATGAAGTTTGAATAGCAACAGAACTGTTGTTTCTATAATTCTGAATGCATTTGGCTCACTGTTGGATCACTGTTCAAAAACCTCTGACAGGAAGCTAATGTCCTAGGCTATTAGTCATACTTTACAGTCAAAAGAACAGATTTATATTGATGATAAAGTGATAAGTCCTAACTTTCAGTCTCTTTGTTTAACTCACGTATTTTTTTATGGAATGAGGTTCGTGACATTGTACAGGAGACAGGGATCAAGACCATTCGCATAGAAAAGCAATGCAAAAAAGCAAAATGGCTGTCTGGGGAGGCCTTACAAATAGCTGTGAAAAGAAGAGAAGTGAAAAGCAAAGGAGAAAAGGAATGATATAAACATCTGAATGCAGAGTTCGAAAGAATAGCAAGAAGAGATAAGAAAGCCTTCTTCAGCGATCAATGCAAAGAAATAGAGGAAAACAACAGAATGGGAAAGACTAGGGATCTCTTCAAGAAAATCAGAGATACCAAAGGAACATTTCATGCAAAGATGAGCTCGATAAAGGACAGAAATGGTATGGACCTAACAGAAGCAGAAGATATTAAGAAGAGATGGCAAGAATACACAGAAGAACTGTACAAAAAAGATCTTCACGACCCAGATAATCACAATGGTGTGATCACTCACCTAGAGCCAGACATCCTGGAATGTGAAGTCAAGTGGGCCTTAGAAAGCATCACTACGAACAAAGTTAGTGGAGGTGATGGAATTCCAGTTGAGCTATTCCAAATCCTGAAAGATGATGCTGTGAAAGTGCTGCACTCAATATGCCAGCAAATTTGGAAAACTCAGCAGTGGCCACAGGACTGGAAAATGTCAGTTTTCATTCCAATCCCAAAGAAAGGCAATGCCAAAGAATGCTCAAACTACCACAGAATTGCACTCATCTCACACGCCAGTAAAGTAATGCTCAAAATTCTCCAAGCCAGGCTTCAGCAATATGTGAACCATGAACTTCCTGATGTTCAAGCTGGTTTTAGAAAAGGCAGAGGAACCAGAGATCAAATTGCCAACATCCGCTGGATCATGGCAAAAGCAAGAGAGTTCCAGAAAAACATCTATTTCTGCTTTATTGACTATGCCAAAGCCTTTGACTGTGTGGATCACAATCAACTGTGGAAAATTCTGAAAGAGATGGGAATACCAGACCACCTGACCTGCCTCTTGAGAAATTTGTATGCAGGTCAGGAAGCAACAGTTAGAACTGGACATGGAACAACAGACTGGTTCCAAATAGGAAAAGGAGTACGTCAAGGCTGTATATTGTCACCCTGCTTATTTAACTTACATGCAGAGTACATCATGAGAAATGCTGGACTGGAAGAAACACAAGCTGGAATCAAGATTGCCAGGAGAAAAAGCAATAACCTCAGATATGCAGATTACACCACCCTTATGGCAGAAAGTGAAGAGGAACTCAAAAGCCTCTTGATGAAAGTGAAAGTGGAGAGTGAAAAAGTTGGTTTAAAGCTCAACATTCAGAAAACGAAGATCATGGCGTCCGGTCCCACCACTTCATGGGAAATAGATGGGGAAATAGTGGAAACAGTGTCAGACTTTATTTTTCTGGGCTCCAAAATCACTGCAGATGGTGACTGCAGCCATGAAATTAAAAGACGCTTACTCCTTGGAAGGAAAGTTATGACCAACCTAGATAGCATATTCAAAAGCAGAGAGATTACTTTGCCAACAAAGGTTCGTCTAGTCAAGGCTATGGTTTTTCCTGTGGTCATGTATGGATGTGAGAGTTGGACTGTGAAGAAGGCTGAGCGCTGAAGAATTGATGCTTTTGAACTGTGGTGTTGGAGAGGACTCTTGAGAGTCCCTTGGAGTGCAAGGAGATCCAACCAGTCCATTCTGAAGGAGATCAGCCCTGGGATTTCTTTGGAAGGAATGATGCTAAAGCTGAAACTCCAGTACTTTGGCCACCTCATGTGAAGAGTTGACTCATTGGAAAAGACTCTGATGCTGGGAGGGATTGGGGGCAGGAGGAGAAAGGGAAGACAGAGGATGAGATGGCTGGATGGCATCACTGACTCGATGGACGTGAGTCTGAGTGAACTCTGGGAGTTGGTGTTGGACAGGGAGGCCTGGCGTGCTGCAATTCATGGGGTCGCAAAGAGTCGGACACGGCTGAGCGACTGATCTGATCTGATCTGATGCTGAAACTGTATGGGTAATTTGATCCATGTTTACTCTTTTTTTCCAGAGCTATAAATCTAGCACAATAAATGGAATGTTTTTAAACTATTATTTCCAGTGGTATATAGGACCTATATATATATATTTATATATATATTTATATGTATGTATATTTATGACTTTCAATCATATGTTGAATAAAATTGGTGAAAGTAGGCATCCTTGTCTTGATCCTGATCTTAGAGGAAAAGCTTTCAGCTTTTCACCACTGAGTATGATGTTAGCGATGGACTTGTCATATATGGCCTTATTATGTTGAAATACATTTCTTTTGTACCAAATTTGCTGAGGTATTTTTTTTTAATCATAAAATGGTGTTGAATTTTGTCAAATGCCTTTTCTTTAATCTACTGAGATGATCATATGATTTTTATCCTTCATTCTATTACTGTATCACATTTATTGATTTGCATATATTGAATCATCTTTGTATCTAAGGGATAAGTCTCACTTGATCATGGTGTATGATCCTTTTAACACGCTGCTGAATTGGGTTTGCTAGTATTTTGTTGAAATCTTTTACATTGGGGATATTAGCCTGTAATTTTCTTTTCTTGCCATATCCTTATTTGGCTTTGATGTAAGAGTAATGGTGACATACTCATTTATGACAAACTCATAAAATGAGTTTGGAAGTGTTCCCATCTCTTCAGTTTTTTGGAAGGGTTTAAGAATGATTGACATTTGTTCTTTAAATATTTGTAGAATTCACCAGTAAAACCATAAGGTCTTGGACTTTTCTTTGTTGGAGAGATTGATTATTGATTCAGTCTCCTTTGTTGTTGTTACTGGTCTATTTGTTTTTTTTTTTTTTTATATATCTTTATAATTCAGTCTCAGTAAAGTGAAGTAAAGTGTTAGTCACTCAGTCGTGTCCAACTCTTTGTGACCGCACGCACTGTAGCCCACCAGGTCCTCTGTCCATGGGATTCTCCAGGCAAGAATACTGGGGTACGTTGCCATTTCCTTCTCCAGGGGAGCTTCCCAAGCCAGGGATCAAACATGATTCTCCCGCACTTTAGGCAGACTTTACCCACTGAGCCACCAGGGAAGCCCCAGTCTCGGTAAGTTATATGTTTCTAGGAATTTATGCATTTCTTGTGGATTATCTAATCTGTCGGCATATAATTGTTCCCAGTAGTCTTGTGATCCTTTTCATTCTGTGGTATCAGTTATAATGTTTCCTTTCTCATTTATAATTTTGTTTATCTAAATCTTCTGTTTTTCCTTGGCCAAACTAAAACTCTTGATTTTGTTTATCTTTTTGAAAAAACAACTCCTGATTTCATTGATCATTTCTATTGCTTTTTATAGTCTTTATTTCATTTATTTTTGCTTTGATCTGTATTAATTTCTTGTTCGGTAATGTCAGGCTTATTTTTTTTTCTTATTTGTGTAGCCTTGAGGTGTAAAGTTAGATTGTTTACTTGAATTTTTTTTTAACATAGGCATTTATTACTATAAATTTCTTTCAGACCAACTTTTGCTGCATCTGATAAGTTTTGGTATATTGTGTTCTCATTTTCATTTGTCTAGGATAATTTTGATTTTTTTTCTTTGACTCACTGTTCAGGAGTGTGTTGTTTTATTTCCACATATTTGTGAATTTCTAATAATCCTTCTGCTGTTGATCCTTTTGCTAGTTTCATAACATGGTAGTCGGAAAAGATACTTGGTATGATTTCAATCTTCTTAAATTTGTTGACTTGTATCATAGCCTAACATATGGTTTATTCTGGAGACTGTTTTACATGTACTTAAAAAGAATGTGTATTCTGCCACCATTGAATGGAATGGTCTGTATATATTTGTTGGGCCTATTTGGTATACAGTGTTGTTCAAGCCTGCTGTTTCTTTCTTTACTGTCTGGATGAGATATCCGTTGAGGAAGGTGAGCATTATAGTCCCCTACCATTATTGTGTTGCTGTCATTATCTCTTCAATTCTGTTACTATTTGCTTTACATTTCTAGGTGCTCCATTGTTGGATGCATCCTCTTCTCTTTTTTAAGATTTATTTATTTACTTTTGGGGGGGCTGTTCTCGGTCTTTGTTTCTGTGCACAGGCTTTCCCTAGTTGTGGTGAGTAGGGGCTACTCTTCATTGTGATGAATGGGCTTCTCACTGCAATGGCTTCTCTTGTTGTGGAGTACGGGCTCTAGGTACCTGGGCTTCAGTAGTTGCGGCTTATGGGCTCTAGAACACAGGGTTAGTAGTTATGGCGCGTGGGCTTAGTTCTGCAGCATGTGCAGTCTTCTCTGACCCGGGATTGAATCTGTGTCCCTGCATTGGCAGGTGGATTCTTAACCACCAGGCCATCAGGGAAGCTCAGGTGCATCCTCCTTATGAGTGGACCGTTTTATTGTTATATAATGAACTTCTTTGTCTCTTATGACAGGTTTTGACTTTTTTTATATGTATAAGTAGAGCTGCCCCTCTGTCTTTTGTTTTCTATTTGCATGGGATATCTTTTCCCATCCTTTTACTTTTAGCTTGTGTGTATCTTAAAGCTAAAGCGAGTCTCAGGTAGGCAGCATATAGTTGGGTCTTCCTTTTCTTTTTTCTTAATCCATTCAGCCACTCTGTATCTTTTCATAAGATAATTTAATCCATTTATATTTAAATTATTAAATTGATTTTTATCACATCATCACCAACATTTGTTATTTGTGTTCTTTTTGATGATAGTCATTCTGACAGTTGTAAGGTGATATCATATTGTGGTTTTAATTGCATTTCTCTGATGATCAACAATGTTGAGCATCTTTTCATGTGCCTTGTTTATTTACTACATTCCTTAGGATTTTCTATATACAACATAACATCTGTAATAGTGATAGTTTGGCTTCTTCATTTACAATCTAGATGCTTTTTACTTTATTTTGTTCCCTAATTGCCCTTCTAGAACCTCCGGTATGATGTCAAATAGAAGTGACAAAAGCAGACATCCTTACCTTCTTCCTGATCTTTGGAGGAAAATATTCAGTCTTTCATCATTAAGTTATTATGTTATATGGGTTATTTTGTAGGTGCTATAATGACCTTTAAAAGTATTTATAATTCTTATATTTTTCTGACACAGTTGCATTTCCTAAATGCAATAGCATAATAGAATTTAACAAAATTGAGATAAGTATTAAGAATGGCACCCCACTCCAGTACTCTTGCCTGGAAAATCCTACGGACAGAGGAGCCTGGTAGGAGGCAGTCCATGGGGTCGCACAGAGTCAGACATGACTGAGCGACTTCACTTTCACTTTTCACTTTCATGTTTGGAGAAGGCAATGGCAACCCACTCCAGTGTTCTTGCCTGGAGAATCCCAGGGACGGGGAAGCCTGGTGGGCTGCTGTCTATGGGGTCGCACAGAGTCGGACACAACTGAAGTGACTTAGCAGCAGCAGCAGGGTTACATCTTGTTGTATTATCTGTAACTACTAGCCAGCTTCATTTTTTGTGCTTGTTTTGTTAATAACCTTCACCAAGGAAACTGACCCGCTCTTGGACCCTGCTGTCTCAGGAGTCATATATGGTATGGTGATATCTCCCTCCTTTCTCCATCCTTCACCCCACTTTTGGACTGAAATAACCCTCTGACCCAAGACAACTAATCCTTAGGTGATAAAGTAATCTTCACCCTCTAAGGCCAGATTCAAAAAACTTCATCTGGCCAAATGAACTCTCTTTCTCATGAACGGACCTAGGAAGCAAAGAAAGAAATTTTCAGTTCCTGGTGGAAGCTTTAGTTGAATATGATACAGAATCAGGACTTGGGAGGCTATAATGTACCACATATAAGCTAAAATTATGGGGAAGCAGAAGTTACAAAAAGCAGAAGCAGTTATTAAAGCAAGATAGAAAGAAGTAGATAAACAGAATAGAACTAACATTAACAGCAGAGTAGTAAAGGAAAAATTCTTGAATTTCTGCATCTAAAGTTTCTAGAATGAGCTTGAATTCAAAACCAATTTCCTGCTTCAGTTTTTGAATTTCCATGAAATCCTAATTTCCTTTTTATTCTACATGAACTAATTTGAAAGGGTCTTTGTTGCTTGTAGATAAAGAAATAACTAAAAATATTCAGCATAAACTTGTTACATTTGACAGTAATTGTTTTCCTCAAGTGTCGAGAACTCTAAAGAACAAAAACTCTAAAGAGAACTCTTAATGGGAAAAGTGAATGGAAATTATTTGGGGAGTAGTGAAGGATAAAATGTATGTTGCTTAATGTTGCTGCTATTATTTGTTAGGGACTTCTCTAGTGGAGAAGGCAATGGCAACCCACTCCAGTACTCTTGCCTGGAAAGTCCCATGGGCAGAGGAGCCTGGTGGGCTACAGTCCATGGGGTCGCAAAGAGTTGGACACGACTGAGCAACTTCCCTTCCCTTCTCTGGTGGCTTAGCAGTAAAGAATCCACCTGCAATGCAGGAAACCTGGGTTTGATCCCTGGGTCAGGAAAAATCCCCTGGAGCAGGTCATGGCAACCCACTCCAGTATTTTTGCCTGGAGAATCCCATGGACAGAGGCGCCTAGTGGTCTATAGTCCATATGGTCAAAAAGAGACGGACACAACTGAAGTGATTCAGTGTGCACACACACGAGTTACAGAACAGACATTCTTCAAGTATTTCCTTTTCTGAAACCTCTCCATCAGATTAATCACAAATCCTATAAATTCTACCTCTTTATCCTAGCCTTGATCTGGACTCTCACTTGCACTCAGTTCCATTTCATTACTGATCTTGCTTATCCTTCTACAATCCATTCTCCATCCTGCCACCACAGCTATCCTTCTAAAACACTAATTACGTCACGGAGCCTGCCTGCCTAAATTTCTTCAGTTGTGCCCTGCAACCTCCAGGATTAATTTCAAACTCCTTTCCATGGCACAAGCCCTGCTTATTCTCAACTTGGTTCTGCAGCCGTTTTCTCAGCACTTGTTCCCCTGTACCTTATAGTTGCACACAGCACACTATTTGCAGTTTTGCAAAATGATCTTATGCCTCTCCCTTTCCTCTGTGCATCCTCTTCAGATTAATTTTATCTGGAAGCGCCCACCTTTTCTTTCCTCACTCATCTTCATCCTTTTGGTTCTTTTTCTTTCTTTTCTCAGTCTAAGTTAATCACATCTTCTCAGGACAGCCACAGCACTTGTTCATACCACTATTTTAATGCTTTTCATGTTGACTTATAATTGGTTTAACTGTTTACATTTATCACTGGACTGAGTGAAAGTTGCTCTGTCATGTCTGACTCTTTGCAACCCCATGGACTATACAGTCCATGAATTCTCCAGGCCAGAATACTGGAGTGGGTAGCCGTTCCAGGGGATCTTGCCAACCCAGGGATCGAACCCAGGTCTCCTGCATTGTAGGTGGATTCTTTACCTGCTGAGCCCCCAGGGAAGCCGTTTATCGCTGGACTAGAAGTTACTTAAACACAAGAGATATTTCTTTCCTTTCCGTTTCCTTAGCAGTTGGCACAGTGCCTGGCTCATATCATGGGCTCATTAACTGGTCATATGTGCAATCAAGTCTACCTAGTATCTCTCATAGATCTCTCCTCATCTTCATTTCTGCCACCACTGTCTTAAGTCAGGTCAGTGTTGCTCATCTAGATCCTAAAACAACCTTTATCACCACTGTCTTTAGTCCTTGCCAGTGCCAGTTAATTCTTCATACTGTCATACTAACATACTATTTGATACATACTAACATAATATTTGAATACATAGATCTGATCATTTTATTGAATAACTTAAAATTATCTGTGTCTTCTGATTAAGAATAAAGTCTAAAATAGCCAAACTTATAGAAACAAAGAGTAGAATGGTGATGGGTAGGTAAAATGGGGCTATGTTGATCAAAGAGAAGAAACTTCCAGTTGGGAGGTGAAAAAGTTCTAGGAATCTGATGTACAGCATTGTGATTATAGATAACAGTGCTGTACTATATACTTGAAAGTTGCTAAGAACGTGAATCTTAAATATTCTCACTACAAAAAGGGAATGGTAACTATGTGATGTCATGGAGGTGTTAATTAATACTCTGGTGGTAATCGATTTGCAGTTTATGAGTGTATAAAAACAACATGTCACACCTTAAATTTACACAATGTTATATGTCAGTTGTAAGAACTGGATCGTAAAGAAGGCAGAGCTCTAGAGAATTGATGCTTTTGAACTGTGGTGCTGGAGAAGACTCCTGAGAGTCCCTTGGATAGCAAGGAAATCAAACCAGTCAACCCTAAAGGAAATCAACCCTGAATATTCATTGGAAGGACTGATGCTGAAGCTCAAGCTCTGGTAGTTTGGTCAACTGATATGAAGAGCCGAGTCATTGTAAAAGTCCCTGATACTTGGAAAGATTGAGGGCAGAAGAGGGCTTCAGAGGATGAGATGGCTGGATGGCATCACTGATGCAATGGACATGAACTTGGGCAAACTCCGGGAGATGGTGAGGGACAGGGAGTTGTGGCGTGTTGCACTCCAGGGGTCGCAAAGAGTCGGACATGACTGGGTGCATGAACAACATATGTCAGTTATATTTTGATAAAGTGGGGGGAAGAAAAGAATAAAGTCCAACTCTTCAGGAAACCATTCCAAGGCATTCAGGATAAATTCCTTTGTCCTTCTCTAGTCTCATCATCTACCCTGACTCCTCAACCCAGTCACGTGCTGTACTCCAAAAATGCCTTACTTTCTAGCCTCTATTCCTCTACACACTTGGTTACTCTGCTCATGCTTTCTTCTCCCACCCCACAATTTGCCAACTCCTTGTCATCCTCTACGAGATACATCCTTTTAGAAGTTCTGCGGCCGCACCAGTCTGCCCTGCCCCCAGCACTGGACTGTAACGCTTGTCCTCCCAGGCTTTCTCCTGTGCAGTTCTTTCATGCCAGGGATTCTGTCCTGTTCATTTGTCCAATTTGATCAGTAAAGATTTGTTAGACCAGTAAATGAAGGACATATTTGATACAACTGGATATATTAAAATGCAGTTTTATTACTTTTTCATCTCTAGTGTCAATTGCTTTAAAAGACTTTTTGCTGATCTACTCTCAGTGGGTTTTAGGCTCTCAGTTAACCAACAGGCACAGAACAGAAGTGTCATTTTCATATTCATTCAAAGAAATATTTTTTGGATACTAGCTGTGTGCCAGCTAATACACTATATTGCTAAAGCTGATATCATTTTCCTTATCTGTACAGTCTTGAAATTATTCCTGTTAAACTTCCTCTGATCATCTACTACTTACAGTCACTCTGAATTTCTTTGTTTAAAACATTAGCAACCCTTTCACCCTAGTGTTTACAAACCACATAAGCATGCACTTGTTATTGCTCTATCTCATTTCAAGCACAAAAATATTAAATGATATTAGCAAAGGAATGACCTCTGGTTACTGCCTTTTGATCCTTCCTGCCAGTATGATGGTAAGTCAGTGACCGTTTCTGTGCTTTAATTTCTAATCTCTTGTGTTTCTACTCAGTCATACGTTGTTTTCATCCTTTTTTTAAATTTCTTCCAGGTTTGATGCTCGATACTGGATGCTTGGGGCTAGTGCACTGGGACGACCCAGAGGGATGGTATGGGGAGGGAGGAGGGAGGAGGGTTCAGGGTGGGGAACACATGTATACCTGTGGGAGATTCATTTTGATATTTGGCAAAACTAATACAATTATGTAAAGTTTTAAAAATAAAATAAAATTTAAAATACATAAATTTCTTAATAATGATTACATAATTTCCTTATCAAATTCAACAGGAAGTTTTCTTTACTAGAAGTTGCCAGTCTCTATTAGAAGATGATGTTAATCTAGTCATAGGGTGTGTCTAGGACAGTGCTGTAATGAGGCAGTGAGGAACTGCAGCACTCCCCTGCTTGCTCTGTCGGTTATCATTCTGCTCCCCTAATTTAATTTTGAATGGGTGGGGAAACACATCTCTGTCTAGGGTACTGCCCACTTCTCCCCATTTTGTTTTTAAACTTTGTCATCTCTACATCACACCTTTCCAGAATGGCAGACAGGCAGTGGGGAAGGAGGCAAAGTCAAGGCCTGAGCAGGTGTTTGCAAACCATTAAGGCTTCTTTCTTTTTCCTTTAGAGAAATGGCAGCCCCTATGGACTTTGAATGTTCTTGGCTCTAGACTAAGTAGCAGAAGGAAAGAAACTACCTTGGTTGAAAATATTTTCCAGAGTTTTCTTCTGAATTCTCATTCACTCTTTTGTTTTGTTTTGTTTTTTTTTCCCTGGTTGGGCTTCCCTGGTGGCTCAGAAGTAAAGAATCCACCTGCCAATTCAATCCTTGAGTTGGGAAGATCCCCTGGAGAAGGAAATGGCAACCCACTCCAGTATTCTTGCCTGGAAAATCCCATGGACAGAGGAGCCCGACGGGCTACAGTCCATGGGTTCGCAAAGAGTTGGGCATGACCTAGCAACTAAACAAGATCAAGAAGAAGGTGAACTTGGTATGCAAACAGTAGGTCTCAGGTACGAAGCGACGGGCTACAGTCCATGGGTTCGCAAAGAGTTGGGCATGACCTAGCAACTAAACAAGATCAAGAAGAAGGTGAACTTGGTATGCAAACAGTAGGTCTCAGGTATGAAGTCTCAGATACATCAAACAAAGCTTTTACACGTGCAAGTGTTTAATTTCCATTATACCTGGGACCTCGATAGGCCTTTCATATCCTCAGGCTTCTGAGATTTGTTGGTGCAAATATTTTCCATTTTTAACAATAATGTTTAGGAATCTCCAACAACCTATAGCTTATGCTATAACCTGATTCCTGTTCGAATATAACTTAGATTTAATTTTTCTGTATAGAAATGATCATCTGAGACTACTTTTTTCCACCTTAACCAAATGAAAAATATGGAAAGTCTGTGATTTGATATTGTTAAGATTAAATACAAATGGAGACTAGACTTGAAAATTCCCTGGCAGACAAAACTGTTTAAGCCACATAAGCAAAACTAAATCAAAATTACTTTGTGAACACAAGTAAAAATTAACTTAGGTTATCTCTTGTAAATGCCCTGGATAATCATAAAAAATTTTATCTTCCTAAATATGATGTAAAATCACTTTTAATCACCTCCCTACCATCTGAAAACTCTCATTGAAAATAACTAATCATTATAAAAATTAACTTCCTCATTTTCACTTTATTAGCCATCCTGTAACATCATGTCCTTGAGCTTCACGTCAGTTTTACATTTGAAAGTTCCCAGTTCTCAAATTTTCTTATATGCACAATAAATTCTTACTAAATACTACTTACTGATCTTGTGGTTTTAATTTTGCTCTTCCTGGATTTTTGACAGTGTCTTTCCGAAACTTATATATTGAAGCCTTAACTCCTAGTACCTCCGAATGTGACTCTATGTGGAGGTAGGGTCTTTAAAGAGGCAGTCAAGTTAAAATGAGTCAGGTGGGCTCTAATCCAGTCTGACTGGTGTCCTCATAAGAAGAGGAAATTGGGACAGAGACACACACAGAGGGAAGACCATGTGAAGACACAGGGAGAAGACAGCCACCTAGAGGCTCAGGAAAGAGGCTTCAGAAGAAGCCAAGCCTGCCAGCACCTTGCTCTCAGACTCCTAACCTCCAGAATTGTGAGAAAACAAGTTTTTGTTGTTTAAGCCACTCCGTCTGTGGTACGGTACTTCGTTATGGCGGCCCTAGCAAAACTACAGTTGGTTTCCAAGTATGTGCTGAAAGGTTTGTGTTTCCAATGAGACACATTCAAGTTAGATTGAATAGAGTACCCCACCAAAGAGGAAATCCTCAGTGTAGTTTTCCTGATAGCATCAGTTTTATTGCACCAAGGAATAAGTGCTCAGAAATCCAGGGTTATGGTCACTGTTCAGTTGGTGGCAGTTAATGAAGTGTGTGTGGCTTTAAGCCATTTTCTAACCAAAAAAAACTGATTTATCAATAGGTAAAAATGGTAAAATTGCAGTCTTCTCCTTCATGAAGGCTGTAATTAAAGTTACATAAATGGAAACATTTTAATCATAAACTCTACAATCAAAACAAAGTTGGTAATTTGATACTGTTTTTTGAAAAATTATATTTTGGTAATACCTCTTGGACATAAGATGCAAAAAAGTATGGTGTAAGACTAGGGAGAAAAAGAACAGGAAAAGCATTTACTGGATTTTAATTAAAACATTATTTGTTGAGATTTGTACTTTTCTAGAGTGAAAGGAATGTATATGTTACAAAAACTAATTTAAGATTGCTCTATGCTCACAAAGAGAAACAGCTGGGTTTTAGCATTTGTGTGTATTTAAGATCAGTGTTCACTGAGAAAAGGAAAATCTATAGCCATTTGGAGAAGAAAATGAAAAGTTAGCTTGCTCATCATTCATTACAAAACATTCTTTATGTACACATGGAACATAGAGCTCATCAGGTTTATAATCCAGCCACTTCCAGTTCTTAGAACACTTAATCTCTTCATTAGATGACATTTTTAGTTGAATATTTTATACCCAGAGTTAGAAATTTGTACAATATAATCATTTATCCACATTGCTACAAGGCAGCATCACTAAAGACCCGTGAACCATGGACCACACGTTCACTCTGACTTTTGGAATTCTGGGCAATTCTGGGGTAGGATGAAAAGATGGTGACTCGAAGAGCACAGAGCTTCCCTTCACTCCCACATCTTTGCGTTGATTCAAAATCTAATCTAATGACTCTGAGTATCTAGAAAAGGGAAATCCCCACTACACATTTATCGACTGCCTCAAAGGAGATGCTCATGCCTTAATCTTTCCAAATCAAGTCAGCAGGAGTAAAGAGAAAGTAATGATTTTAAAGGACACCTGATTTGTAGCCATGACAGCCTTTGTCAGCAAACACACCTGTGATATTCCAAAAATGATGCAAATTTCAGACTCCCCCTCTAAAAATGGTAGAATTTCTGAATCTCTTCAGCCTCCACTAGAAAGAATTTCTACCATCTGTGAAGCAACAAGACACAATTGAAGAATTCAAATAGTTGACAGACCACCTACCTTATGCTGCCAGAAACCGCATAATCCTAATTGAATGCAGATATGAAGACCCTTGTTTTCCCTCTCTACCATGCCTTGAATGTGCAGGCACTGCTTTCTGAGGCAGCCAGATTGCAGGTTCTCTATCCCCATCCACCTCCACCCCACAAGTCCATCAATATCCATATGTGAATTGCAGGCCCCTGAAAGCAACTGGGCAGGATTTAGGAAGGAACTAAATGGTCCATTGCTTTCTGGGATGTATAGCGCCCACCATGCCCCCAGCTCCAGAGCAGTAAAAGAAGGGACAAGGATAAGGAGGGTCTTTGTGGCAGTGCCCACTGCAGGATGCAGGTTTGTGTACATTACATGCTTTCAGAGGATTTAGAGCTCTGGAAAGTGAAGGAAAGAGAAGATACTGCTTTTTCCTTCAGAGCTGCATTAAATGATATTTTGCTACTAGAAATGGGCCTAGGCCAGGATTTCTCAACCTCTTTTCTATTGACATTTGGGGCTGGGCAAACCAGTAACCATGTCAGTAACCATCCCCACTCCCACACCCCGCCCCACCCTGTGAAGAGATGTCCAACACTGTCTCTAGATTATGTTAAATGTCCCTCAGAGCAAAATCACTCCTGGTTGAGAACCACTGGAAGAAGACAAGCAAAGACATAATTTAAGAATAGGTTATTCAGCAAGAAAAAATGACCTAGGTATGTAGATCAGAACAGATCACTGGGCTCTAGATAAAGATCTTTAACTCCTGATATTTACTGTGAACACATGGTATGCCAGGTGCTGTTCTAACCATGTTGCCATGTTATTTCATTTATCCCCAGACCGTGCTATGAGGTAGGTACTCTTATCTCCATTTTGCTACAGAAGAAATGGAGACACAGGTAGGGCATGGGCCCACTCTCAAGTCAAATTGAGTCAAATCTGATTCAATCCCAGATAATCTGACTCCAGAGGCAGCTTTATAATCACTAAGCTATAACCATGTATGCCTGTACAGTCCTTTATGAATTGTGGGGCACTTTCCCAGTTTAATCCTGCCTCTCTCCCTGATTCACCTATATTCCATGGTGGTTTCTTCCTACAGGCTTAACCTCAGGCAGTTTAAGAGTCTATATCCGCTGGGGCCTGGCACTCATCTCAGTCCTTTTATTTAGACTCTGGAATGTCTGAGTTGAACCACAGCCTTCCCCGACTTTCTTCTACATTGGCCTGTTCCCCTGGCTCCTGTATTATTTTCTTTTTAAGTGTTTTAGACCACCTGAATCCCATCCACTTGGCTGAGATCTTGATCAATCTAGAATCACCTGCCCCAGTGGTGTTCTGTTTCCGTGCCCCCTCAGCAGTATATGAGAGTGTACTCGAGGCATTGCTCCCCTTGTTGGACTGACTTGCCAAAGATGGACACTGACCTTCCTCAAACCTGAAATGGTTGTGCCCCTTGGTCCACAGTATTTAGGGTTAATACTGCCTTACCCTCAGGGACAAACCCTGTTACGCAGCCAGTTCCTCTGGTCTGGTCCTTCTCACCCCAGGCCTCCACTGACCTCCCTAGGGAGCCCTCTAAAAGTTCACGCTTGACCTCTCGCCAGTCAAGGTAGGGAGGTAGTTAGCCTTCAATTTTGGTTTTTGTTGTTCGTTTTTGTTAAAAGTTATTTTGATCTTCCAAATAATTTATATAGCATGCACGGTATATCTTTTGATCCCGTTTGAGCAAAGCAGCGCACTGACTTTACCTAATATGGCAGCGCTATTGAAGTGGTGAAGCCAGCGCTTAAACCCAGGCCATGAAACCATAGATCTTTAGGGCTTGAAAGGCCTTTAAAAGTCATCTAATCCAACCAAGTAAACGAAACTTGGATCTCCTCCATAACATCTCTGCCAAGTAGTTAACTAGCCTCTGTTTGAATGCCTTCCCTCACAGGACAGCTCAGTTTCATCTTTGGTTAGATCTGACAGTCATTTGTTTAATCATTCTCACATTCTTTAACTCATCAAACAAGTATTTCAGGGCCTAATATGTGCATCATCAGATGTTACGTGGGTACTGAAGTAATTTCTGGGAGCAACTTTAGTTACAGATAGAGAATGGAAAGTTCTATACGAGGGCTACTGATAAAGTGCTGTGGAAACTGTTGGAGAGTTTCTTCCTTCCACTGATCTGAAAACTGTCTTACTGTGTAGCTTCCAAAATTTGGTCTTAATTCTATTCTTCTCAGTCATGAGGAAACAAACTACTTTTTTTTTTCAACATTGCTAGTGTGTCATCCTTCAGTTGTTTCTCATAAAGGACTTCTCAGATCCCTTTTTCCTCCTGATTACTCCTCCCTGAACCCATTTCAGTTTGTTTATGATTCTCTGAAAGAGTTTCCCTGTAGCTGAAAAGCATGTGATGTGGACTGGTCTGAAGAGAAGTGGAACTATCATTCTCTCATTCTAGATAAAATAATTCTACAGGGCATTAGAACTATTTTGCTTTTTAGAGACCACATTCATCCATTATTGTTTCAAACTCACCTTACTGTTACCTAAAACCCATGGTGCCAGGTGCTCTGAAGGTAGTGCAGAGACTAAGATCCCACTCTTAGCATGTCTTATCCTGTCAAATTATGATAATATTGCTCATGTGACTGACCACTTACAACTTAAAGTTAGTTATTATTTTTGATTGCGGTAAAATACACAAAAGGTAAAATCTACCATTTAAACAATTTTTAAATGTACAGTCGGCCAGCATTAAATATATTCACTTTATTGTATGACCGTCACTGCCATACATCTCCAGAACTTTTTCATTGTCCCAAATTGAAGCTCTGTGTCCATTCAACTAACTTCCCTTTCCCCTTCCCCCTGGCCTCTCACAGTGACCATTCTACTTTGTCGCCATGAATTTAACTACTTTAAGTAGCTCATATAACTGGAATCATACAATAGTTGATTTTTTGTGTGTGACTGGCTTATTTCATCTACCATACTGTGTTCAGACTTCATCTATGTTATAGCATGTGTGAATTTCCATCATTTTTAAGGCTGTATAATACTCCATTGTACATACATACTACATTTTGTTTATCCATCCTTCTGTTGATAGACACTTGGGTGAGTGAGTTCTAGCTTTTTGCCATTGAAAATAGTACTGCTATGAATGTGGGTGTGCAAATATCTTTTTGAGACCTTACTTTCAATTATTTTGGGTATATACCCAGAACTGGAATTGCTGGATTGTAAGGAATTAATAATTATTTTTAATCCCTTCAGAATGTTTTTTAAAAATGTATTGCTTGGCTCTCCTAGAGCATTTTTGTTTGCTTGTTTGTTTTGTTTTAGATCTCACTTAGACAAGATATCTGAGAAGGCAATGGCGCCCCACTCCAGTACTCTTGCCTGGAGAATCCCATGGATGGAGGAGCCTGGTAGGCTGCAGTCCATGGGGTCTGGAAGAGTTGGACGTGACTGAGCAGCTTCACTTTCACTTTTCATTTTCATGCACTGGAGAAGGAAATGGCAACCACTCCAGTATTCTTGCCTGGAGAATCCCAGGGACAGAGGAGCCTGCTGGGCTGCAGTCCATGGGGTCTCGAAGAGTCGGACATGACTGAGCAGCTTCACTTTCACTTTTCACTTTCATGCACTGGAGAAGGAAATGGCAACCACTCCAGTATTCTTGCCTGGAGAATCCCAGGGACAGAGGAGCCTGGTGGGCTGCCATCTCTGGGGTCGCACAGAGTCGGACATGACTGAAGCAACTTAGCAGCAGCAGCAGACAAGGTATAAAATTTCAGGTCTGGATAAATTTAGCTGAGTTTGTAATCTCCCTTATCAAATCTGATATTTGTTGATGGCTAGTGCCAATTTTTGAAAAGCCTGTCTTGGAATAGTAAGAGCACCAGATGCCAATTATGTATTGAAAAGTATTAAAGATACTAGATACCTATTGGTAAAACACCAATGAAGATATATATTTTTGTATCCTTTTGTATAGGATTTCTCCTTTCCTCACAATGAACAGTCCATATTCTAGTAGTGCTGGGCCACACAAATAGCATGTCAACGTGACTATGCTAAACGTCATGTTGCCCTCGGAGTTTAAAAGATGAATACTGATTTAGTCTCAGTGTCACTTGAGGGCTCCTCCTTACCCTGTCAAATCGGACAAACATCAACAGCTGTCACTGTCTCTCTTGTTTTCTCCCCTGACTACTAAAAGCTAGTAGTGCAAGGCTGATGCCATGTCATTAAGAATCAGTTCTCTAAAACAATATAATTTAAGTACTCAGGTAATAACAAGGAACCTTCATCTACAGTGGAGTTCTTATGACTTTTTCCTTTCTAAAACATCAACTTATAGCATCAGACTTTCTTTACATCAGACATTCTATGAAATTGCTTTACATAAGGCTCATATATGTGAAAGACATAAGCTATTGTCACTTCATACCTTTGAAATATGAATCTTTTCACTATATTCCATGTCTGTTTAATATTTCACTTAAGTGTACTGTATCCCCTTTTATAAGCAGTGAATCATCAGAATGTTACAGGACTGTCAACAACCTTAGTTCAGTTAATGTTCACCATGTCATACAGTGTGCTATGGTTGTTGTTTATTGCTAAGTCATATCCGACTCTTTTGCAACCCCATGGACTGTAGCCCATCAGGCTCCTCTATCCATTGTATTTCTCAGACAAGAATACAGGTTCCTCTGTCCCTGGGATTCCCCAGACAAGAATACTGGAGTGGATTGCCGTTTCCTCTCCAGGGGATGTTCCCAACCCAGGGATCGAACCTTTGTCTTCTGCATTGGCAGGCAGATTCTTTACCACTGAGCCCCCTGGGAAGCTCTTCAGGCAGTGTTCTGGGTGCTGGTATATACTGGTGAGCAAAGTTTAAACATAGCTGCTCCCATAAGAATCTTATACTTTTAGAGGACGGTGTTTACATTCTAAAACCTGTTTGTCTCTCAACCTTCTTCACCTTAGTAAGTGCATCACTGCCATCTAACCAGCTGCTGAAGCCAGAAATCTAGGACTTCTCTTTGGTTTTCCTCTCTCAACCCTCCAGATCCCTTCTCTGCTACCTCCAAAATAGATCGTGGCTACATCTACTTCTCTTAACTTGACTGCCATTATCTGAACCCAAGCCACTACTGTTTCTAGTCTGGATTCCTATAATCACCTCAATAACCCCCTAACTGTTCTAGTTCTAGTTCTAGTTCTAGTTCTACTGTTGTTCCCCTTCCATTCTTTGCCATCTCCCCAGGAACTAGTGATCTATTCAAAACCTTCCAGGGGTTTCTCATTGCACTTGTAAGAAAATTAGAACCCCTATAAAGCTCGGCATGATATGTCCCTGCCTTTTCCTCTGCAGTGATCTCCTGCCCCTCCCCTCTCTGCTCACTCTGCCCCAGTCACATTGGCAATCTGGCACTCCTTTCATTGCATAACAACGACAAGCTCTTCTCAGCCACACAACTTTCACATATGCTCTTCCCTCTGCCAGGGATGCTCTTACCGTATTTGGCATCTCTTTACATCCTTAAAATTTAACCTTATAGGTTTTCTCTTCAGGGAGGAATTCCCTGAAAATGCTGGATAGGTCTCTCCATTAATGTGTTTGTGTGTGTGTGTGTAGGGGAAGAGTGTAGAGATCAGTTTAATTGGAGTGAACAATATTGGGCCAAAGTAAACTAAGGTCAGGGTCTTGGAATGGGTGAAGAACAGGATGAAGAACTAATTTTTGCTGAATATTTATCACATCTAGAATGACCAAAGGAACTGGGAGAGAAACGAGGGTCAGGAAAGCCAATTAGGAAAATGTTGACATATTCCAGGGGTACAGATAAGGACCAAAACTGGGGCTGAGGAAGAAACAATGTAGAATATTGTCCCCCAAAGATGTTCGTGTCCTAATGCCCAGAGCCTGTGAATATGCTCTCTTACATGGTAAAAGGGACTTTGCAGATGTGATTGCATGCATGTGTGCTAAGTCACTTCAGTTGTGTCCAACTCTTTGCGATCCCATGGACTGTAGCCTGCCAGGCTCCTCTGTCCATGGGATTTCCCAGGAAAGAATACTGGAGTGAATTGCTATTTCCTCCTCCAGGGTGTACTCCCAGCCTAGGGATTGAACCTGTGTCTTTTATATCTCCTGCCTTGGCAGGCAGGTTCTTTACCACTGGCACCACCTGGGAAGCCCCACAGAGGTGATTAAGAATCTTGAAATGGGAAATTACCCTAGACTATCTGGATATTTCTAGTGTAATGACAAAGGTCTTTATAAGAGAGAGGCAGTTTGGTCAATGTTAGGAGAACTTTATGTTACAATGGAAATAGAGATTGGAGTAATGTGGACACAAGCTCAGGAATGTGAGCAGCTTCTAGAAACTGCAAGAGGTTAGAAACATTCTCCTCCGGAACTTCTAGAAGGAATCAGCCTTGCCAAAACCTTGATTTTATCCCTATAGAAGAGAATAAATTTGTGTTGTTTTAAGTCACTAAGTAGCTAGCAATTTGTTATAAAAAAGGGGCTCAAAGAAATAGAAGCAATAGGAAATTAATACATGGAGGAAGAGATGGATATGAAAGACATTATAAAGAAAAATGGTTTCTGATGAATGACTAGATGAGAGGAGAAGTTCTGAGAATCAAAGTAATTCCAAGATTCTGAGTCTAGATTATGGTGGTGTTAATTTCTGGGGGAAAACATGAGTCAATTATATTTTTTTGCCTGTGTTCCAGGAAGGGTATGTAAAATCAAGCTTACCTCATATGAGGGTTTGATTTGGGGGCTTTGGGAAGGGGCCTTAGGAGGAAAATGCAGCCCCCACATTGCCCAATGATGCTTATATCCTTTAGATATGTTATATTAGTTAGAGATGAACTCACTTCATTTAAAATTCCCTTCTGGGAGAGAATGGCCAAATATTATTACATATTACATGTATTATTATTACATATTAGTATGAATGAGCTTAGAAGATTCTTAGATTTGGTAAATGGTTGAGGTAAAGAGTCCATGAACAATCTAGAAATCTTTTGTGAGTTATTATTAAATCTTATGTGAGTATATGCACCAATTTTGTGGGGACAGCATGTAAGTTTCATCAGATTCTCAAAAGGATAGGTCAAAAAAGAAAATTGAGAATCATGCATTAATGGTATGTGATATAAGAGGGCAGAAGGGGATAGGCAAAGAGCAAGAGGAAACAGAAAGGGCAACATATCAGAAATAGATTCACAGACACTGAAAAAAAAATTATGGTTACCAAACACAAGACCCCGAATAGCCAAAGCAATCTTTTTTTTTAATTAATTAATTTTTTAATTGAAGGATAATTGCTTTACAGAATTTTGTTGTTTTCTGTCAAACCTCTACATGAATCAGCCATAGGTATAAAATATTCCCTCCCTTTTGAACCTCCCTCCCATTTCCCTCTGCATCCCACCCCTCTAGATTGATACAGAGCCCGTTTGAGTTTCCTGAGACATACAGGAAGTTCCCATTGGCTATCTATTTTACATATGGTAATGTAAGTTTCCACGTTACTCTCTTCATACATCTCACCTTCTCCTCCCCTCTCCCCATGTCCATAAGTCCGTTCTCTGTCTGTTTCTCCATTGCTTCCCTGTAAATAAATTCTTCAGTACCATTTTTCTAAATTCCTTATATAGCCAAAGCAATCTTGAGAAAGAAAAATGGAGCTAGAAGAATTAACCTTTCTGACTTAAGACTATACTGCAAAGCTACAGCCATCAAGACAGTATACTACTGGCACAAAAGCAGAAATGTAGCCAATGGAACCAAATAGAAAGCCCAGAGATAAACCCTCACACCTTATCTTTGAAAAGGAAGCAAAAATATACATTGGAGAAAAGACAGCCTCTTCAATAAGTGGTGCTGGGAAAACTGGGCAGTTACATGTAAAAGAATGAAACTAGAACACCTCCTAGCGCCACACATAAAAATAAACTCAAAATGGATTAAAGACTTAAATGTAAGGCCAGAAATCAAAAAGCTCCTAGAGGAAAACATAGATAGCACTCTCCTTGACATAATTCTCTATGACCCATCTCCTAGAATAATGGAAATAAAACCAACAACAACACAAAAAGAAAAAATAAGTGGAACTTAATTAGAAGCTTTCACATAGCAAAGAAATTATAAACAAGGTGAAAAGACAACCCTCATAATGAGAGAAAATAATAACAAATGAAACAACTAACAAAGGATTAATTTCCAAATTATACAAGCAGCTTATGCAGCTCAATACCAGAAAAATAAACAACTCTATGAAATAGTGGCGGAAGACCTAAAAACATATTTCTCCAAAGAAGACATAGAGATGGCTAGTAAGCACATGAAAAGATGCTCAATGTCACTCATTATTAGAGAAATGCAAATCAAAACTACAATCAGGTATCACCTTAGACTGGTCAGAATGGCCATCATCAAAAAATCTACAAACAATAAATTCTGGAGAGAGTGTGGAGAAAAGGGAACCCTCTTGCATTGTTGGTGGGAATATAAATTGATACAGCCACTATGGAGAAAAGTATGGAAATTCCTTAAAAAACTAGGACTAAAACTACGATATAATCCAACAATCCCAATTCTGGGCATATACCTTGAGAAAACTGTAATTGAAAGAGACACATATACCCCAGCGTTCACTGAAGCATTAATTACAATAGCTAGGACATGGAAGCAACCTAGACGTCCATTGACAGATCAATGGGTAAAGAGGTTGTGGTACATGCATACAATGAAATATTACTTGTCTATAGAGAGGAAAGTATTTGAGTCAGTTCTAATGAGGTAGATGAAACTAGAGCCTATTATACAGAATGAAATAAGTCAGAGAAAAACAAATATTGTATATTAACACATATATATGGTATCTAGAAAGGTGGTTCTGAAAAACCTATTTTCAGGGCAGCAGTGGAGACGCACACATAGAGAACAGACTTGTGAACACTTTGGGGGAAGGAGGTGGAGGGACAGCTTGAAAGAGTAACATTGAAACGTGTACATTACTATATGTAAAATAGATAGCCAGTGGGAATTTGCTGTATGATGCAGGGAGCACAAGCTGGTGATCTCTGACAAAATAGAGGGGTGGGATGGGGTGGGAGGTGGGAGGGAGGTTTAAGGGGGAGGGGACAAATGTATACCTATGCCTGATTGACACAGATATAGGGCAGAAACTCACACAATATTGTAAAGCAATTATACTCCAATTAAAAATAAAAAACTTATGGGTACCAAAGATTGCAGGGGTAATGAGAGATAAATTAGGAGCTTAGGATTAACATATATACATTATTATATATATAATAGATAAACAACAGGGATCTACTGTATAGCACAGGGAATAATACTCAATATCTTATAATACCCTATAAGGGAAAAGACCTTTGCCAACAAAGGTCCGTCTAGTCAAAGCTATGGTTTTTCCAGTAGTCATGTATGGATGTGAGAGTTGGAACATAAAGAAAGCTGAGCGCTGACAAACTGATGCTTTTGAACTGTGGTGTTGGAGAAGACTCTTGAGAATCCCTTGAACTGCAAAGCGATCAAACCAGTCAATCCTAAAGGAAATCAGTCCTGAATATTCATTGGAAGGACTGATGCTGAAGCAGATGCTCCAATACTTTGGCCACCTGACATGAAGAACTTACTCACTGGAAAAGACCCCGATGCTGGGAAAGATTGAAGGCAGGAGAAGGGGATGACAGGATGAGATGGTTGGATGGCATCACTGACTCAATGGACATGAGTTCAAGCAGGCTCTGGGAGTTGGTAATGGACAGGGAAGCCTGGTGTGCTGCAGTCCATGGGGTTGCAAAGAGTCGGACATGACTGAGCTACTGAACTGAATTGAAGGGAAAAGAATCTAAAAAACAATATGTGTATATCTATATAGGTATTACTTTTGTAGCACAAACTGGATGGCTTAAAACAGCAGAAATGTATTATCTCATGATTTTGGAGGCTGAAGCTCAAAATCAAGGTTCAGTTCAGTTCAGTCGCTCAGTCGTGTCCGACTCTTTGCAACCCCATGAATTGCAGCACACCAGGCCTCTCTGTCCATCACCAACTCCTGGAGTTCACTCAAACTCACATCCATCGAGTCGGTGATGCCATCCAGCCATCTCATCCTCTGTCGTCCCCTTTTTCTCCTACCCCCAATCCCTCCCAGCATCAGAGTCTTTTCCAATGAGTCAACCCTACGCATGAGGTGGCCAAAGTACTGGAGTTTCAGCTTTAGCATCATTCCTTCCAACGAACACCCAGGACTGATCTCCTTTAGAATGGATTGGTTGGATCTCCAAGGGACTCTCAAGAGTCTTCTCCAACACCACAGTTCAAAAGCATCAATTCTTTGGCGCTCAGCTTTCTTCACAGTCCAACTCTCACAAAATCAAGGTGTTTGCAGTTGGTTTCTCCTGGAAGCTCTGATGGAGAATCTTTGCTCTGTGCCTTTTCCCTCACTTTTGGTGGTTGCTTGGCATTCCTTGACTTGGTCACTCCAGTTTCTGTCTCCATTGTCACATGATGCTTTACCTGTGTGTTTCTGTGTGTTCACATGGCCTTCTTATAAGGATACCAGTTGTTGGATTTAGGGCCTTCCTAATCCAGTATGACCTCATCTTAATGGACTCTATTCCAAATATGTTCACATTCTGAAGTTTTTATGTAGACATGAATTTTGGAGGGAAATATTTAATCCACGACACCCTCCAACCCATTTACCCTCAGAAATATCAGTACATTTCATCAGAACTTAGTGCTAATAAGGCCCAGGGTGTATGTTTCATTTCAGGTACTGGACAGGTCAGTTTAGTTGGTTCTAGCCTGACAGATATTTACCTTGAAATTTTATCCAAGTAATTAAAAAGGCAAGAACTTGGATGGAATGATACAAACCTACCCCTAAAGGCTATGAAAGTGAATGCCTACCTGATGGTTGGTAAGTAAGAACACTTTCTTCGATAACATGTGGGACACACTGGTACATGTAACAAGGCGGTTGATGGCAAACGTGATTGGGCCATAATGGATGCTAGAAATCATTACACTGAGGTTTCTTTTTTTTAGAAAGGGACAATAAATACCTTCTCCAGCTACCGTTCTATTGCTGAATGACACAAATTCTGACACTTTGCTTTTTAGTTTGCTATGAAACTCGGTGAACCATCAACCCATTGTTACTAGCTTGTGTGTGTGCACTGAACATGAAAATGATTAACAACAGTTTGAATTTGTACAGAACTTCCTTTCTGGAATCTTTTATTTTTGGCAGATATATGGAAGGATTGGGGGAATCATATGATCTCAGACAAAATTTCAGCAAAAGACCAGCCACTTCAATCATACATTTTTATGCATGTAGCTAATTTTCGATATGACTATTTAGAAACAGTTAAGCTGATTTTAGATGTGCACCACAGGGCTTTTTACTTTACTAGAAGATTTTTTTGTTGTTCTAGTTGAGACTTAAGGTGGCTTACAAAATTAATACCATAAAGAAAAATGTAAACCAAAACAAACCGAAACAAAACAACCTCATTACTGGTAAGTGGACAGAGGCTACTTAAATACTGTATAGGTACTTAGCTGGTGTTATCCTTTGTTAGAGATATATTGGCAATACATTACAAGAACTTAAAGAGACTGTGTTCTGCCTAACTTAGGATTTGCACTTTTAGGAATTTATCTTAAGGAAATAATCAAGACTGAGGGCAGATATTTTGCTGTGTTCATCATGTGTAGTTATGTTGCACTATTGTTTATAATGGCAAAGGATTGAAAATAATTTAAACATTCAATAAGTGGGAAACTGATTAACTTATAGTATATTTTGTGGATATTTGCATTGTTTAAAATGATGTAGAATAGTATTTAAATCTATTGAAGACGTTTAATATATTGTTAAATCCAGAAAAGGCTTCCCAGTTGGACTGGTGGTAAAGAATCTGCCTGCCAGTGCAGAAGACACCAGAAATGCAGGTTCCATCCCTGTGTTGGGAAGATCCTTTGGAGAAAGAAATGGCACCTTTTCCAGTATTTTTGCCTGGAGAATCCCATGGACAGAGGAGCCTGGTGGGCTACAGTCCATAGCGTTGCAAAGAGTTAGACCCAACTGAGTGACTAACACCTTTCACTGCATGCTTGGTTGTGTCTAATGGCACACAAATTCAGAAAGCATGGTGTATACATATAGGATGAAAACAAAATGCCAAAGGCCAATAGAAAGTTATATACCAGTTAATACATTCCCCTTTATATAAGGGGATAGCCATAAGGTTTGGAAACACAAACAATACTGTTTTATTTTATTTTTTTACAGACTTACATTAAGTAAATTACATTATGTTATAGTATACATCAACTTTACAGATGTAACTGCATTGATTACTTATTTCTTCTGGAGTATGCTAAAAGTATAAGTTTATTTAGTAAAAATGAGAGGGAGAAATCAGGCAACACACTGCAGATGCCTCTGCTAGGATTAAGAAAAGTATTAATGAATCACACTCATTGCAACATGAACTATGCAATTGCTCCAAGGTTCTATTTCATGCAATCTTCAGGGACAAACCGAAGCTCACCCTAAAGGCATTCTTAGGAAATGCTCAACCATCAAATCTTGTTAATGTTAATTAATTTCCACCTATATGACAGTAGTGAGTTTTTTATATCTAAGGTGCTTGTGTCTCATCCAAATGGCTTGATAAGAACAAATACAAACATAAATTGTGAATAGTTTCAAGAAAAACAAAGGATTAGTCATAATGACTGTAGGATCTTTGTAGTCAGGAAGGATGCTTCTTGTCCTCTACATATAGAAGACTTTCAATAAATACTTAAGGATTATTTTATTGATGGCAATATTGATTTATCATATCTTTCTTCCAAGTTATTTTTTCACATTAATAAATTAATGTGATGTGTTACAGGACAGTTTTCAATAACCCTAGATAATTTCAGTTCAGTTCAGTCACTCAGTTATGTCTGACTCTTTGCCACCCCATGGACTGCAGCACACCAGGCTTCCCTGTCCATCACCAACTTCTGGAGTTTCCTTAAACTCATGTCCATTGAGTCAGTGATGCCATCCAACCATTTCATCTTCTGTCATCCCCTTCTCCTCCTGCCTTCAATCTTTCCCAGCATGAGAGTCTTTTCCAGGGAGTCAGTTCTTTGCATCAGGTGGCCAGAGTATTGAAACATCTGCTTCAGCATCAGTCCTTCCAATGAATATTCAGGACTGGTTGGATCGCTTTGCAGTTCAAGCGGCTCTCAAGAGTCTTCTCCAACACCACAGTTCAAAAGCATCAGTTCGTCAGCGCTCAGCTTTCTTTATGTTCCAACTCTCACATCCATACATGACTACTGGAAAAAACATAGCTTTGACTAGACAGACCTTTGTCGGCAAAGTAATGACTCTGTTTTTTAATAAGCTGTCTAGGTTTGTCATAGCTTTTCTTCCAAGAAGCAAGCATCTTTTAATTTCATGGCTGCAGTCATCAACTACAGTGATTTTGAAGTCCAAGAAAATAAAGTCTGTCACTCTTTTTATTGTGTTGCCCCATCTATTTGCCATGAAGTGATGGGACCAGATGCCATGGTCCTCATTTTTTGAATGTTGAGCTTTAAACTTGAGCTTTTCATCCTCCTTTTTGACTTTCATCAAGAGGCTCTTTAGTTCCTTTTTGCTTTCTGCCATAAGGGTGCTGTCACCTGCATATCTGAGGTTATTGTTATTTCTCCTGGCAATCTTGATTCCAGCTTGTACTTCATCCAGCTTGGCATTTCACATGATGTACTCTGCATATAAGTTAAATAAGCAGGTGACAAAGAATAGCCTTGATGTACTCCTTTCCCAATTTTGAATCAGTCCATTGTTCCATGTCTGGTTCTAACTGTTGCTTCTGACCTGCATACAGGTTTCTCAGGAGGTGGGTAAGGTGGTCTGGTATCCCCATCTCTAAGAATTTTTCACAGTTTGTTGTGATCCAGACAGTCAAAGGCTTTGGCATAGTCAGTAAAGCAGAAGTAGATGTTTTTCTGGAATTCTCTTGGTTTTTAAATGATCCAACAGATGTTGGCAATTTGATCTCTGGTTCCTTTACCTTTTCTAAATACAGCTTGTACATCTGGAAGTTCTAGGTTCATGTACTGTTGAACACTAACTTGGAGAATTTTGAGCATTACTTTGGTAGCATGTGAGATGAGTGCAATTGTGCGGTAGTTTGAACGTTCTTTGGAAACATTGCCTTTCTTTGGGATTGGAATGAAAACTGAACTTTTCCAGTCCTGTGGCCACTGCTGAGTTTTCCAAATTTGCTGGCTTATTGAGTGCAGCACTTTCACAACATTATCTTTTAGGATTTGGAATAGGTCGGCTGGAATTCCATCACCTCCAGTAGCTTTTTTGTAGTGATGCTTTCTAAGGCTCACTTGACTTTGCATTCCAGGATGTCTGGCTCCAGGTAAGTGATCACACCATTGTGGTTATCTGGGTCATAAAGATCTTTTTTTTTTTTGCATAGTTCTTCTATGTATTCTTGCCACCTCTTCTTAATATCTCCCGCTTCTGTTAGGTCCATACCATTTCTGTCCTTTATTGTACCCGTCTTTGCATGAAATGTTCTCTTGGTATCTCTAATTTTCTTGAAGAGATCTCTAGTCTTTCCCATGCTATTGTTTTCCCTTATTTCTTTGCATTGATCACTGAGGAAGGTTTTTTTTTTAATCTCTTCTTGCTATTCTTTAGAACTCTGCATTCAAATGGGTATATCTTTCCTTTATTCCTTTGCCTTTTGCTCCTTTTCTTTTCTCAGCTATTTGTAAGGGCTCCTCAGACAACCATCCTGGGAATATATAGGCCTCTTTGATAAACTCTATTAAACAACCAAAAAAATATGAGAACTGTTTTACAACCAATTTTTCCGTTGAGTATTGACTTGACTGACAAAATGTGTAATTTGTTGGAGGCTGTGTGGTACCAAGAAACACTGTTGTGATTGTGTACTTCTACAGGGTGCATACCCATTACCTGCTAAATAATCATTGCTGTCCCTTTCTAGAGATGAAGACACCTGTTCCTCAAAAATATGCCTGTAGGACAGAATATTGTGGATAGCCTGGTTTTTTCCCCCTTTTTTTGGTTCTGGCCACATAGTGAGGCTTGTGGGATCTTTGTTTCCTGACCAGGGGTAGAACTTGGGTCACCACAGTGAAAGCTGCCCAGTCCTAACCACTGGACAGCCAGGAAACTCCCTGTTTTCCCACGTGTTTAATCTGATTTACCAGAAGTTTGTCTCTGTCGAAATTTTACCAAGTGAAAGTTTGTGTGCAGTGTAAGTAAACACAGAGAACAATAATTATTAAAGAGTATTCCTACTGCACTAAAATTTCTTTCAATTCAAAAATAGGCATATGCATTCAAGAAGTTGTGAAAAACGGAACAAATCAATGTCCATTCAGGTGGAGGTGCAGCAGGCTTGGGAATGGCCCCTGCCATTGGAGATGCCTTATGTGATGCTCAGTGCTTCAGCTGGACCACGTGATCCCTTCTGCTTGTCAAAGGTTATTTTAGACTCTATCCCACCATTTATTTGTTTGTTTATTTATTTTTGGTGTTCCAACAGTTTTTGGGGGAGCCTCCCTTGTGACTCAACTGGTAAAGAATCTGCCTGCAATGTGGGAAACCTGGGTTCAATCCCTGCGTTGGGAAGATCCCTTGGAGAAGGGAAAGGCTACTCACTCCAGTATTCTGGCCTGGAGGATTCCATGGACTGTATAGGACATAGTCCATGGGGTCACAAAGATTCGGACACAACTGAGCGACTTTCACTTCACTCACAACAATTTTTAATATAAACTTTCCAAACACACAAAAAAGTTGGCAGTAATGCATGGTGAACACCCATCTACCTACCATGTTAATCTATACTTAACATTTTTGCTGTACGTGATTTATCATATATCTATCCATCCCTTCATTCATCTGTCAGTCCATCTTTTAAAATAAAAATATTTTCAGAATAAGTTGCCAACATCAGATATTTCCTCCTAAATACTTCAGCATACATAGCATTAACTGGAGCTCAATTCTGTTTACAGTTCTTGTTGGGGTTAAATATTTTTAACATGAATGTTTTTCTTTTGGACAATTTCTCATGATTAGTGACTGTCTAGTTCTTATTATGACTATTTGGTTAATGTTTGCCTCCCCCTCCAAGGCTATAGGGACTGTTCCATTTTGATGCTCAGTGTAGAGTGTATCTGGTAGAGAACATGTGGAAGTCAGAAAAAAATGGAAGGAAGACAGAGCTACAGAAATAGAAAAAGTAAACCATGGTACCTCTTCAAGCCAGTTTAAATATCTGCTCTTAGGACTATTGTTGTTGCTGGGGTCATTTAAAGCCATTTTGGTAAATGGAGCAGGACATGCTTATTGAGGAAACTGCAATTTTACATTGGTTCAGTTAAGAAATTAAAATGAAGTGGAGTGTGTACAGTCACTGATTATTCTATAAAAGTAAGTTCCCAGGGTTCTGGATGTTTATTTGGTAAGGACCTTTATAGTACCTCAGTTTGTAATTCTGACTACTATCCCAACTCCATACTTGAGCCTCAGGTAACCAACTTTTTTTTCAAGATAAAATTTCATATGAAAAACCACGAGTCAGAGATATTGACCTAAATGCTGACTACAAACCTCATATACAGGACATGAAAATAGACTCTTATTCTTTCCTTCTCGACCATGGGGAAACCTCCTTCCCACAGTGATTTGTTTTTGCCATTCCTCCAATTCTTTTTGGTGATACCATCGCTGAATTGGGATTATGTCTTTGTAAGAGACCTGGACTTTTGTGAAACCGCCACATCTCTGGAGCATAAGGGAATTGTGTTAATCTTGTCCCCGGAGTTTCTAAAGGTATCCAGTGTGATTCAGACTTCAAAGGTGGGAATCATTTTCACAGATGACAGTTAGCTACCTGGTAACTGCGATCTTGCTTTCTTGCCTTGTCACAGCAGTGTATGACAACTTGCCACACGTCAGTGACAGCTTATATGCCAGCCAACAGTGCCCGATCCCCAGGATGTATTACTCCCCAAAACTTCTTTTCTGCTTGGTCAATCTAGTTAATTCTCAAAGATAACTGAAGACCTGACCTGATTTGAATGTCTTTGGGAAGAATCTGGCCTCACAGGATCTTCCCAGTTCAAATGGCAGGTTACAAAAATTCTTCCAGGAGTTAAGTCATTCCTTTGAGTTAAAATAGTACTTTCCCTGTATTTCTGTTCTGTGTTGCATATTTAGGGGTATGGGAGGTGGTGCGGTAGACTCATGAAGTCACTTTTATGAGAATGTTTTCTTCACAAGATTATCTGTGGATCAGACAAGGATCAGGGTAACTCGGAAAGCACTATGACCTTGGGGAGGAGACGGAAGCTCTGAGATTCAGCGCCAGGGAAAGTAGGGGAGGACAAACTTCTTTATCTATTACTGGGTTTTAGGCCACTTAGTGCCTCTCAGATCTCCCGCTGATTTCTTTTCATGTTTCTCAGCAACCCCCCTAGTCTTCCCCAAGTCCGTTGCTGCTGCTGCTGCGCCGCTTTCCTCTTCCACCCCAACTCTCTGCGAGGTTCCCAGGAAAGCGCCGACCTCCTTCCCGCCTGTCCCATTGCGCAGCCCGGCTTTCGGCTTGGCGCTTCCTCCAGTCCTCCGAAGACGAGTGAAACAAGACTCCTCCATTGTGGATGGAATACGGTGCTTAACAACGCACCCTCAATTGTCACCTCTAGCTTTTCCCCTTATGCCCAAGGCTTCTGACCACCTCTGCACAAATAATAAGACTCAGAGCTCAGAACCTGAAAAACCAACCGCTGATTAGCGTCCCTCCCTTCTCCGCCAGTGAAAAGCAATCCAGTTCCAGCACTAATGCTCTGTATCTTGCAGTCGGATCTTCGCCGACACAAACCGAAGCCGCTGTTCCCTCGCCGAGCCTGCGGTGGTCTTGTCACCGTGGGCGGCCCCCGCCTCCCTCCAGGGCCTGGGCCTTTCCCGGCTACCAGCCCGCGGATCTCGCCGCCCCGCCTCCGGCTCCACCGCGGCCGCCATTGGTGTAGGTCCGCCCCAGAAGGAAGCCCATTGGCCGGCCGGGCCGTCCTTTACCCAGCGCATTCCGCCGCCCGCAGGCTTGCGAGGAAACTTCCTTATTATTGTGACGCCGAAATCGGAGAAACCCTGAGCCAGGTCGGTGGAGCTGTCACAGTCGGAATCCCGAGCGGCGGTTCGGCTGCTGCCGAGGTGCGTGGGGCGGGGGCTGGGGTTCTAGGAAGGAGGGCACCGCGGAGCTGCAGCCGCGCGCCCGCCGCGTTCGGCGCGGCTCAGCTGTCAGCGCTTAGCTCCTGGAGGGGCGGCTGCGGCTGCCAGGCGCTTTCCGCGGCGACCCGGAGCCGGGCGCGCGGGGAGGTCGGGGCCCGGCGCCTTCAGTGCCTGCAGGACGCGGGCGGCGGGGATGCGCCGGGGCGGGGCGGGCAGGGTGCCCCTCTGCCTCGTGTACGCCTTCCAGGCGTTTTCAGAGCTCTCCTTCTGACCTGAAGAGCCCAGGCGCCCGGAGAGGCCGGAAGCCGCTTTAAAGACGGGAGCGCCCCCCACCCCGACTAGGCTGCCTGCAAACTGGGAGGAATTGCGACGCAGAAAGTAAAAAAGAGGATCCTCCCCTTCCTCCTCGCCTGCCCCTATTTAAATTCCGGGGCTCGGGTGACACCGTTGCGGTGAAGGGCCCGGAAGCTTCCTGGCGAAATGGGAGCCGCCGAGGCCTCTGCGTTTTGAGGGACTCCGGCTTCGCGAGGAGTTTGCTCTGCGGTCTGGGGGCTCGGCGACCGCGGTTCCCGGCAACACCCACTTCGCCGATTCCGTGCCTGGTTCGCCTGGTCGGAGTCCGCCTCCTGGGCGGAGCTGGGGCGAGGGTGTGTGTGGACACGTGTGTGTGCGTGTGTGTGTGCGGACACGTAAGTGCGCGGACGGTCGCGGGGGTGTCAGGAACTGGGACGTTCGGGGGCAGGTGGCACTTTGAGTCATTTATGAACGTGTGGAGTGGGCACACCGGGCAGGTGTAACCTGAAACAGACCAACCCGGAGCTGCTGTAGAGACAGCACCTAAAGCAAGTGTGGTTTGATTCGGGGTATGCTCCGTGGCACCGGGAAAATGTGTATTTGAACTTTGCTTTTGGTGTCTCAGTGTTTCTAATTGTTTTCTGATTGCACTTCACTTTAGCTTTTAAGTCAGCCCCATTTGGAAGTATCTTAAATTCAGAGCTAAGCCTTCCAGGATTTTGCTTGCATTCATTACGCACGAATGCTTTAGGAAAGACGATTCAAGCGCTCTCTTCCATTTTTGTGTCTCCTGACTCTTTCCACAAATAGGAAGCTATTTCTAGAACCTTTCATCTGATGATTTGATAACATCAAGTGGGCTGCTTTTTAAACTCCAGACTGAGAAGAAAGAAAAGCGAAATAAAATGAGAATTAACACCCTTTTAAAATGCAGTGACTCTGAAGAGAGATGCTGTCTTGTTTTAGTAGGCGATTACTGTGAAGCTGTCTCTCTTCCTACTTTCTTTTACGGGGGGCGGCATTGTATGTTAGAAAAAGGGAGTAATATATTTAACCCCCTTTTAAAGCAAAATAGAAAAATTACACATCATTGACCGCATGGAGGCTAGGAACCTTCTGGAGAAAGGATGCAGAAATCAAAGAGGAAGACTAGAAACCTCTTTGACAGAACTCTTCTGGCATGAAAGAAAGAAACACAGTTGGTTAGCAGCCAGTTTTACTTTTTCAGTGAGTAGTTGGGATCTTATTTTTGAAAAAAGAGATTTCAGAACGTTCCAAATGGTGTGGTTGGAGCCATTGGTTATAGCATTTCATTCTGAGTAACAAATTTAAATTTCTTAAAATCCACGTAATAAAAGCTTTTTTCCGTTTACATAATGAGAGTTGCACCACTATTAGAGATACAAGATAGTTTTGTTTCCATATCAGAAATAAAAGTAATATTCTCCAAATTTCATGGCAGTTTCTTACATTATGTAGAAATAAAGTTATGATTACACTATCACTTTTTTTTTTTGAGAGACTAAGGTGCCTCTTAGATAGTCCCATCTTGTTTTGCATGAAAGAGGATGTGATGAAAAGGAAGGAAAAATAAGGAAGGCTTCAAAACAGTTGTGGCAAAATATGCTATAATATGTGTGGTACATGGAAAAAATTGAATTATTTTTCAAAAATTATCTTTTTTAACCTAAATGGGAGATTTAAAAGTAACTCTATTTTTACTTTTACATCTACTTACAAATGCTAGGAATTTTTAAATCTATGTCTCTAGGTTCACTGTTAGCATTATGCTCTAACCAACTGAGCTAACTGTAAGTTCACTTTTAGAGGTGACATCTTCATAGTTGGTTAGTGCTTATATTATTAGCATTTAACCAAACTCCGGTCCTGAGTTAAAATATTTGGGGCATATTCAAGCTTGCATAATTTAAATATATTTTCTTTTCAGAAGTTTACATTTCCTTTTGTTTTCAGTAACTTGAAAGCGCTTTGTAGCATTCTGTTAATATATTGATGTTCGTTGTTTTTTTCTTTACTTTGCAGATCTGCAGGGTGAGGTAGAACCAGTCTGGCTTAAGTAACTGATGCCAAGTGTGTTACCCGTGGTAAGTTACTTTATTTTTCTGAACCTCAGTTTCCTCATCTTGTACTTGGGATTATATCTAACTCCCAGAACGGGTAAGAGCATTAAAGAGGATAATCTACGTAAAGGACTTAGATTAATATAGCTGCCTAGAGAGGGACCTTAACAAATCCTGACTGGCTTCTTCCACTGTGATTGAGAGAAGAGAACAAGGTGAACCCAGGAAGTAGGAGACCTAGTTTCTGGTCTCAGCTTCAACCAGTTACTTCTCAGAGGACCGAAGTTAACTTCAGCTGCCATTAAAATGAGGTTAAAAATGTCAGTCTCTTGCCTAGAGGTTGGATCAAATGGACTTTTAAGTTCTCTATAAGAAGATGATCCCTTTGATGGGATAACTCTGTCCCCTTTAGACATTTATAACATTTAGAAATAGTACTTGCTGGTGTCAAGGGCGTGTGTTTATGTGTATGAGCCAGTAAGTGAACTAATTTTATTATGAGGTTGGGTGGACATGGAGAGAAGCCTGGCTAACTGTTGAGATGGCCTTGCTCATCCCTTCTGTCTCTGGCTGACACAAGTTCTAATTCAAGTTGCCTGTAAACATCACCGTCAGCTAATATGAGTCAGCTAATATGAACTCACTTACCGTGTGCAACATCTTCTTTTAATGTTTGTTTCTAAAATCGGAGAAGGAAGATAGCTTGGCTTTGTTTTATTTGAGTGGTGATATAGCATTGCGTTTAATAAGAGCATGGGCTTTGGAGTCTGGGAGATGATATTTGAGTCCTGCCTTTGTCACTTTAGGTAAGTTGCCAGCACAGCTAGAACTTATCTACCGTAGCTAGTACTTATCTGTATGTTCCTGGGCAAGTAACTTAACCTTGCTAAGTGTTGAGGTTATTGTAAAGGACAAATTAAATACTCTATGTGAAGTTTTTTAGTACAGACTCAGGCACACAGTAGGCTTGCAGTAGTGGTAACTATTGCTTTTTCTTCATTCAACAGCTACTTATCAAGCTCTTCCTGTGTGCCAAACACTATTCTAGCCTCTAGGGCTAGAGAAATGAACAGAGAGACTCAGTCCTTCCTTAATGGAGCTTCCATTCCTCAGCTTTAGCATTGAGAAACACCGCTTTTTAAAGACAGCTTGGATTGTAAAAGGCATTCTGCTTTCAGATCTGTGAGGGAAAGCACATTTAGAATGGAGGAAATACATTTTTTTGGTTACAGCTTAGGGAATGTGTATCTGATATTACCTGGCAGACAAAACCTAGCAACTTTAGATTGTGAGAACTCTGGTTTTCTCAGACTTGGGTTCTGTTCTTGAGGCGCTTAAGTAGCATCTACTGTGCTCCTTTGCTCTGCTGGGTACTGGAGATGTACAGATAAGTGAAACCTGGTTCCCTTCATGGAGTAGCTCTCAGTCTACACATGGATGGGGAATTGGTGGGTGAAATGCAGGAAGCAGTGATCCTACCTTAATAGTACTTTTCTTCTTATTATATTGTGACGTATCTGAAAGCATAAAGCAATGTGTGTAATGTATGTGCTGCAAACAACAATAAAAGGGCAGAAGCAGAACATCAGCCATGTCACTGAAGCTCCCTCTATGCTTCTTCCAGATGGTACCCTCCATTGCTACATATATTAATACAGAAATCTCTCTTGGTCTCTGTATTAATACTGACTGTTTTTTATATTTTTTTAACTTCAGCACCACTAATGTTTTTCTTCAAATACTTGTTACACTTGTGTTTGGACCTTGTAAAAAATGCATCACATTCTGCATTCTGAATTCTTTTGTGACTTTTTCCCTGCCTCAGAGCCATTTTTAAGATGCAGCAGAACTGATGCTTATAGATGGAATTAATTTCTTTTTCACTGGTGTGCAGTATTCTATCTTATGCATGTGCTGCGGCTTATCCATTTACTTACAGGTGGACATCTGGGTTGTCTCTGTTCTATGTATCTCAAACAATCCTGAAATGAGCATTCTTGTGCATATGTCTTGGGGTGTATATTATGAGTTTCTTGCTGCATTGTATATTAGGATAGCCACTAGCCGTATGTGACTGCTTATATTAAAAGTATTAAAATTAAATGAAATTAAAATTTCAGCTCATCATTAGCTACATTTCAAGTGCTCAGTAGTCACATATGGCTGGTGGGTCCCATATTGGACAGGACAGATACATAACATTTCCATCACAAAATTCTCAGTTTCCAGGTTTTATCTCATTTTTGATCTCCAGTTCTCAGCATTGTGAAGGGACACTGTAGGTCTTTGGTAAGTTGGAGAGTGCTGGTCATATATCTAGGAATTTAATTACTGTGCCATGGGGTATGTAACATCTTCATCTTCACTAGGTAATAATGCACACTTGTTTTCCAAGGTGGGTGTGCCAACTTATACTTCCACCAGCTGTGAGTCAGAGTCCTGGTTGCTTTGTGTCCTTGACTTGGCACTGTTAGACTTTTTAATGCTTGCCTGTCTGGTCAAGTGTCTTTTTCTGAAGGCAGCTTATGGCTTATGCACACAATGGAAAGATCATCCTTCTAGTACGAAGCCCAGCACTAGGTAATAAAGAAGGTGCCACCTGGGGCAGAGTCATCAAGGGAGGGGTAGGAATGTTTCCTGTGTTGTCTAAAAGGGTCAGAAGACCAAAGTCCAGTTGAAGTTGGAAACAAGCAAGGAGTGGATTCACATTGTTGAAAACTTCTCTCTGCCTTCTGGGCTATTTCTGCCTGTGGTAGTAAACTTTCTGACAGTAAAGTATGTCATTAGAATAAATCTTCTTTGTTACTGGAGTTAATTGTTCATTTGAGTTTTGGCTCCAGATTTATTTAAAGCTTGGATCTGGGGAGTGCCTGCAGAGCACTGGAGACTGGGACATTCCCTTTTCCTGCTATTGGAAAAGACCCTCCCTTTCCCACATGTCATTCAGGGCAGGGCTCCTGAGTTTATTTGAAATGGAGCTTGTCCCTGTCATAAATGAGATTAGAAGTCCTGCCTGAGTGTTATTTATATTTAGATTTTAGTGATTTTCAAAGAACCAAGAATCAGTTTTTAGGTTGATGTTTGCATAGTCTGATTAGTAAGACAGAGTTTAGGAGTTGCAGCTTGTCTTTTAGTGTTCAACTCTAAGACTGATAAAAGGAGATTTATGTACCTACCTTGAGCCCCGTGCAGTGGAAGCGCAGAGAAAAAACATGTAAAAACCTTGTCCTTGCAGCCTCAGATTTCCCATGTGAAAGTTCTGCCTGCCAGCGGTGGTGCAGCCTTGGCGGAACAGCAGATGCTAACCACAGGAAGAAGGCAGTCACAACCCCAGCCCACTGGGGGGCTGCCCTGTGTTCTGAGGCCTCCGAAGAGCACGTGGAGTAGGAGTCACAGTACCTGCAGCCTCTGACAGTTACCCTGAGTGCTGAGCGCCAGGCTCAGCACTCGCTACAGCCCTGTTGCTCTTTTTGCCATTTTAGGGACAGGAAATGGCCTTAGAGTGTTTAAACATCTTCCCCAAAGTTTCACAGCTAGCACATGGTTAATTCAGGACTTGAACTTTGATCCTTTTGACCCTTGTGAAAGTTGCTCAATCGTGTCTGACTCTTTGTGACCCCATGGACTGTATAGTTCATGGAATACTCCAGGCCAGAATACTGGAGTGGGTAGCCTTTCCTTTCTTTAGGGGATCTTCGCAACCCAGGAATCAAACCCAAGTCTCCTGCACTGCAGGCGGATTCTTTACTGTATGAGCCACCTTAACCAAGAATAGATGAGGAGAGGCACTGGGAAAAGTAGGAGGTGTGATGTGGAGGAAACAGAAGGTTCACCTTTCTTCCTTTTGTGTTGTGATAGAGAGAGGTAAGAGGCCAGGCTGAAGTGGCACAGGACAGCCAAGGTAGCTGGTTTGGGTGCTGAGCCAGCGTATAGCCCTATATTCTTCTGCGGCCTTTTTTTTTTTTTCTGACTGTGTGGCATGCAGGATCTTAGATTCCTAACCAGGGGTCAAACCCAAGTCCGCAGAAGTGCAAGTGCAGAGTCTTAACCACTGGACAGCCGGGGAACGCCCCTGCACCCCCGCCCCTTTTTTTCCAGCAGCACCTTTTGTAATGGTATGTTTTGAAGAGAAGTAAAAGATTCTACTCCTCTAGAAGCAAGGGAGAGACAATGAGCGAGGAAAAATGGGAGGAAGGACACAGGAGATCAAAATGCGAATTTATGAAGAACATTGCCAAAGGCAGACTTTTAAATCCATGGACCCCAGTAGCTACTAGATATGAGGTTTCCACCAGAGTGTACTTTAAGTGAAAGCTGTGTTAATGTCTGGCATCTCTTGGACACAGTGAACTTTTCTCCTGATAGCTAGATGATTTTAGTACCTCCTGCTCTAGTTTTGGCAGAGCATTGTGATGAGCTGGACTGTATCTCCAATGAAGGTTAATATTTCATTCATAGAAATATATCTTATCTGTGGTTGCTATTTAGTCACCCCTGAATTAGTAGTTTTCATTTGACTACTTGAAGATTGCATTACTATAACTCAGGTAGGAAGAATTTTAACAATAGCCCTGTTTATCTTTTTCCATAAATGGTTCCTACTAGTCAGTAAGGGATGAGGCCATACCTCAGGCTGCTTACCGAGGCTTGCGCTTGTCCAGAGCACCCAGAGTTCAGCTGACTCTCAAGGATTGAATCCGTGGTGGCTCAGATGGTAAAGAATCCACCTGCAATGCAGGAGACCTGATTCAATCCCTGGGTCAGGAAGGTACCCTGAAGAAGAGAATGGCTATACACTCCAGTATTCTTGCCTGGAGACTCCTGTGGACAAGCGGAATAGCCTGGTGGGCTATAGTCTGTGGGGTCTCAAATAGTTGGACATAACTGAGAAACTAACACTCTTACTTTCACACTTTTAAACAAACTTGTAAGAGACTGATGGATACAGGATGCCAAATTAATAGTGGAAAGTAGAAACTTCAGGAAGGCTGGGATGCTTTGGTCAGCTGCTCATGGTATTCTTTTCCCATACTAGGATCTGCTTTGGAAATCAGTTATTTGAGCTTGCTTATTAATCATGGAATCTATGTGGGCAAGTGGCTGGGTAAATTTATTGATTAGTGTTATGGAGTCTCATCTACCCATCTCTACTACTGGAAAGTAATTACTTAGCAGATCAGTCAGCTTGACTGAATATGGTACCCTTTTTCCCTGGACAGTGCTGGAGATACTGGGGAGTTCTGACTGTCTGGTTGTCCTTTTTCTAGGCTCTAGCATACTAGTCAAGAGCATATTCTCGGACTTAAATTCTAGTTCTGCCACTACCTTGTTTTGTGATTTAGGCAAGTCACTTCAGTACTTTCTGTCTCACTTTCTTTATCTTTATTCTTTTTTTGTCTTCACTTTCTTCATCTACAAATTTGAGGTGATAATGGTAGTACCTACCTCATAGGAGATTAAATGATTTAATACCTGTTAATCATGTAGAAAAGTACTGGACTCAGCATAAGGTCAGATGAAGTGTTATCTGCTATTATTATTAAAGTATAATTTTTCTACTCTCAGTCAGGAGTTTTTTTTTTTTTTTTCTCAAGTGACAGAGATCCAATTCAAACAAACTTAAGCAAACAAAGAAGGGTCTCATTGAACTGTATAGAGTTGATTCTTGTAGTAGTTAACTTGTATGAAGTTGCTGCAAAGACCAAATTAGTGAAGACTGAGCCATTTTGCTCCCAGGGAGACACAGGGTTAGTTAGTTTCCTGCTGAGAGCCTCTATGTCTAAGATCAATACATAACTTTGTATTGTGTGAATTTAAGTGTGTTTCTGGGGAGAATTCCCTAGCAACCCAGAGGTTAGGACTATGTGGTTTCACTGCCCAGGTTTAATCCCTGGTTGGGGAACTAAGATCCCACAGTCTCTTGGTATGGCCAGTGGTGGGAGTGGGGGGGTTTCTGTTTAGATATCTTATTCGATGAATATTTCTTACAAATGATTAACTCTATACAGTATTTCTTTATAATAAAACACTAGTCAGGAAGAGTTTTTGTTTCTTTTTTAAAAGATGTTTTCCTGAACGCTGGGTAAATTTCTTTGGGTTTCAGCCTTGCAACGCTGCTGATGCACTCTATGATCAGGCATCATCTCATGAATCTACAGATTAAGTTGCTTTTCTATCACTTGTGTGGCTTCATTATGCACTATGGATGTTACTTTAGCACTTTCCTAAATGGTCACATGTACAGATCGGTGAATTTCCTCTTTTTTTTTTTTTTTTTTTTTTAAATTAGCCCTGACTCACAGGCAGCAGGACTGGAACTCATGCATGAACAGAGCTCATCTATCACATATATTATCTTTGGCCTTCTCCGAGTGTTTTGGCCAGAGTCATGCGCACCTCTGTGCAGGAGGACATAGGGTTGTTATCAGATAAAGAGAGACAGTTCAGTTGAGTTGCTCAGTTGTGCCCGACTCTTTGCGACCCCATGGACTACAGCACGTCAGGCTACCCTGTCCATCACCAGTTCCTGGAACTTACTCATACTCATGTCCATTGAGTCGGTGATGCCATCCAACCGTCTCATTCTCTGTCTTCCCCTTCTCCTCCGGCCTTCAATATTTCGCAGCATCAGGGTCTTTACCAATGAGTCAGTTCTTTACATCAGGTGGCCAAAATATTGGAGTTTCAGCTTCAGCATCAGTCTTTCCAATAAATATTCAGGACTGATTTCCTTTGGGATGGACTGGTTTGATCTCTTTCAGTCCAAGGGACTCTCAGGAGTCTTCTCCAACACCACAGTTCAAAAGCATCAATTCTTTGGCACTCAGCTTTCTTTATGGTCCAACTCTCACATCCATACATGACTACTGGAAACACCATAGCTTTGACTAGATGGACCTTTGTTGGCAAATTAATGTCTCTGCTTTTTAATATGCTGTCTAGGTTAGTCATAGCTTTTCTTCCAAGGAGCAAGCATCTTTTAATTTCATGGCTGCAGTCACCATCTGCAGTGATTTTGGAGCCCAGAAAAATAGTCTCTCATTGTTTCCATTGTTTCCTCGTCTATTTGCCATGAAGTGATAGGACCAGATGCCATGATCTTCATTTTTAAATGTTGAGTTTTAAGCCAACTTTTTCATTCTCCCCTTTCACTTTCATCAAGAGGCTCTTTAGTTCCTCTTCACTTTCTGCCATAAGGGTGGTGTCATCTGCATATCTGAGGTTATTGATATTTCTCCCGGCAATCTTGATTCCAGCTTGTGCTTCATCCAGCCTGGCGTTTCTCATAATGTACTCTGCATATAAGTTAAATAAGCAGGGTGACAATGTACAGCCTTGATGTACTCCTTTCCCAATTTGGAACCAGTCTCTTGTTCCATGTCCAGTTCTAACTGTTGCTTCTTGACCTGCATACAGATTTCTTAGGAGGCAGGTCAGGTGGTCTGATATTTCCATCTCTTTTAAGCATTTTCCACAGTTTGTGGTGATCCACACAGTCAAAGCCTTTGGCATACTCAATAAAGGAGAAGTAGATGTTTTCCTGGAACTCTCTTGCTTTTTTGATGATCCAACAGATGTTGGCAATTTGATCTCTTGTTCCTCTGCCTTTTCTAAATACAGCTTGAACATCTGAAGTTGACTTTTCCCATACTGTTGAAGCCTGGCTTGGAGAATTTTGAGCATTACTTTACTAGCGTATGAGATGACTACAATTGTGTGGTAGTTTGAACATTCTTTGGTAGTGCCTTTCTTTGACATTGGAATGAAACTGACCTTTTCCAGTCCTGTGGCCACCGCTGAATTTTTCAGATTTGCTGGTGTATTGAGTGTAGCACTTTCACAGCATCATCTTTTAAGATTTGAAATAGCTCAACTGGAATTCCATCAACTCCACTAGCTTTTTTGTAGTGATGCTTCCTAAGGCCCACTTGACTTCACATTCCAGGATGTCTGGCTCTAGGTGAGTGATCACACCATTGTGGTTATCTGGATCATGAAGATCTTTTTTGTATATTTCTTCTGTGTATTATTGCCACCTCTTCTTAATATCTTCTGCTTCTGTTAGGTCCATACCATTTCTGTCCTTTATTGTGCCTAGTTTGCATGAAATATTCTCTTGGTAGCTCTAATTTTCTTGAAGAGATCCCTAGTCTTTCCCCTTCTATTGTTGTCTTCTATTTCTTTGCACTGATCACTAAGGAAGGCTTTCTTATCTCTCCTTGCTATTCTTTGGAACTCTGCATTCAAATGGGTGTATCTTTCCTTTTCTCCTTTGCTTTCGCTTCTCTTCTTTTCACAGCTATTTGTAAGGCCTCCTCAGACAGCCATTTTGCTTTTTTGCATTTCTTTTTCTTGGGGATGGTCTTTATCACTGCCTCCTGTACAATGTCACAAACATCTGTCCATAGAGCTTCAGGCACTCTATCAGATATAATCCCTTGAATCAATTTGTCACTTCCACCCTATAATCGTAAGGGATTTCATTTAGGTCAGACCTGAATGGTCTAGTGGTTTTCCCTACTTTCTTCAATTTAAATCTGAATTTGGCAATAAGGAGTTCATGATCTGAGCCACAGTCAGCTCCTGGTCTTGTTTTTGCTTACTGTATGTAGCTTCTCCATCTTTGGCTGCAAAGAATATAAGGAATCTGAATTCGGTATTGACCATCTGGTGTTGTCCATGTGTAGAGTCTTCTCTTGTGTTGTTGGAAGAGGGTGTTTGCTATGACCAGTGCGTTCTCTTGGCAAAACTCTGTTAGCTTTAGCCCTGCTTCATTCTGTACTCCAAGGCGAAATCTGCCTCTTACTCCAGGTATCTCTTGACTTCCTACTTTTGCATTCCAGTCCCGTATAATGAAAAGGACATCTTTTTTGGGTGTTAGTCCTAGAAAGTCCTGTAGGTCTTCATAGAACCGTTCAACTTCAGCTTCTTTAGCATTACTGGTTGGAGCATAGACTTGGATCACTGTGATATTGAATGGTTTGCCTTGGAAATGAATAGATATCATTCTGCCGTTTTTAGATTGCATTCAAGTACTGAGTTTCAGACTTTTTTGTTGACTATGATAGCTACTCCATTTCTTTTAAGGGATTCTTGCCCACAGTAGTAGATATAATGGTCATCTGAGGTAAATTCACCTGTTCCAGTCCATTTTAGTTCACTGATTCCTAAAATGTTGATGTTCACTCTTGCCATCTCCTGTTTGATCACTTCCAATTTACCTTGATTTATGGACCTAACATTCCAGGTTCCTATGCAACATTGTTCTTTACAACATCGGACTTTACTTCCAGCGCCAGTCACATCCACAACTGGGTGTTGTTTTTGCTTTGGCTCCGTCTCTTCATTCTTTCTGGAGTTATTTCTCCACTGTTCTCCAGTGGCATGTTGGGCACCTACTGACCTGGGAAGTTCATCTTTCAGTGTCCTCTCTTTTTGCCTTGTCATACTGTTTATGGGGTTCTCAAAGAGAGACAGAGAGTAGACAAAAGGGCAGTCGATAACACCTTTGAGGAATTTATTTTGAGCAAAGCTTCCTTCTTCAGAAAGGTTGTACCATCTTGGGTTGCAGCTTTCTTTTTTGCTTTTTAGCCATGGCCTCTATCCCCTTTTTATTTGATGCATAATGTTCTTTACATTTTATTGATGAGCAGTGTCTGTTGATGGATATGTGGGTTGTTGCTGTTTTAGTTTCATATGAGTAAAGCTGCTGTGAACATTGTGTATAGATCTTTGCATATATAGACGTACAGTCATGCTTCTTGATACCATATTTCTAGACATATTGTACTTGGCTGGTTAAGAGGATGGGTTAATGCTGCTGCTGCCTAATCTCATCCTGTATCTCTCAATGCAGAGTACTTTCACTCTCAGAGGGCAATTTTATTTTTAAGTTTCTAAGACACCTTGTGTTGTGTACTGACTCCATATGTTTTTGTGCGTGTTCTTGCTTCTTTAGGTGACATATAAATCTGCTTGGCTGGCAGTGTAACCCAGTGGGTAAGAGTGTGCACATTAGCATCAGGCCTAGATTCATAGCCTGGTTCTGTTCTTTCCAGCTCTGTGACCTTGGGAATGCTTCTTAATCTCTCTGAGCCTTGCTTTATCTGAAAATGAAGCTAAAAATAGTGCTTAGGACAGAGTTGTTAAGATGAAAAGAGATAATGATATGAAAGGCTTATTAGCACAGTGACTGTGGTATGGGCAGCACTATGATTGTTTATATAATTATTGGTAGGAGAGAGAAGATAAACTCATGAAACATTAAAAATGAAGAAAGAAATTAGTATAAATACAGCAGCTGAGCAGACTGGGAAAATTAAATTAATGACTAGATTATATGATCTTGCTTCTCGTTTAAAATGTCTGTCCTACCTCCTCTCCATCCCCATTCTCTCCCTAGTTTGCATTTTATCTCTCCTCCCATCTTTCCCATCACTGCATTTAACTCAAAGAATAATATTTAAGTTTAAGATTTTATTTTAGTTTTAGTCTCTACACAGAAATAAAAAACAGAAGCAGAGCTTCCTGATTAAGACAGTAAATTAAGATGCAGTTTTATATTTTATTTTGGGTCTTTTTATGCCTTTCCGGAAAGCCTGAGGAGTTCAAACAGTCATATAGTATTATATAGGTAGTCCGATAACATTCCATTGTTTGGAAACCTCACACTTCACTTCATCAATTGATGGGAATTTTTGTTATTTTCACCTTTTGGTACTATGAGCAGTGCTGCTGTGAGCATTCATGTGCCAATTTTTTGTGGAAATATGTTTATAATTCTCTTGTATATATACCTCGGAGTGAAATTATTGGATTTTAAGTGGTGTTGGAGAAGACTCTTGAGAGTCCCTTGGACTGCAAGGAGATCCAACCAGTCCATTCTAAAGATCAGTCCTGGGTGTTCTTTGGAAGGAATGATGCTGAAGCTGAAACTCCAATACTTTGGCCACCTCATGCGAAGAGTTGACTCACTGGAAAAGACTCTGATGCTGGGAGGGATTGGGGACAGGAGGAGAAGGGGATGACAGAGGATGAGATGGCTGGATAGCATCACTGACTCGATGGACGTGAGTTTGAGTGAACTCCGGGAGTTGGTGATGGACAGGGAGGCCTGGCGTGCTGCAATTCATGGGGTCGCAAAGAGTCGGACACAACTGAGTGACTGAACTGAACTGAAGGTAACTGTGTTTAGCCTTTTGAGGAACTTTGAGACTGTTTTACATTTACATTCCTACCAGCAATGTAGGAGGGTTCTAATTTATCCACATCTTCACCAGCATTTGTTATTATCTGTTCTTTTCTGATGATAGCCCTCTTGTTGTTGTTTGTTTAGAAGTTAGTCATGTCTGACTCTTTTACGACTCCTTGGACTGTAGCCTGCCAGGCTCCTCTGTCCATGGGATTTCCCAGGCAAGAATACTGGAGTGGGTTGCCATTTCCTCCTCCAGGGAATCTTCTCTACCTAAGAATCAATCCCGAGTCTCCTGCACTCCAGGTGGATTCTTTACCACTGAATCACCAGGGAAGCTCTATAGCCCTCCTAGTGGGTGCAAACTGGTAGAGAGAGAGATATGAGCTTTTGTTTTTGCTTGTATACAAGGGAAACATGAATTTTTAAATGGTAGCAAAACGTTGGGGGTAGTCAGCTATAATCAGCCAAAGGTTGAACACCTGCTAAATCAGAGAGGTATATGTTGTGATGTGGTCTGTGCCTGAGGCAGTTAAAAATCTGGCTGAGGAGTTCAGTTGTAAAACACAGAGAAAGAGTCCATCAAGGCAGTATAGTAAATGTGTCAGAGGGATGCAGGCTGACTGTGGCTGGAATGGTCCCCAGAGGCTCTCAGGTAGGAAGTGAAGCTTGACCCACATCCTGAAGCATGTGTGAGAGGGAATGGCAAAGAAGATAATGTATTTTTTCTCATTGCTCATGTTTGAGTGGTGAATTATTACAAGCTAACAATTGGCTACATAAAGGAATTAGTTCAAACTTAATTAAAAAAAAAAAGACCCTCCCCCACCCTCCGCCAGAAAACTCAAAGGAAAGGTACAACAAGAAAGAGCAAGGTGAAGTCATGAGGGTAATTTCAAAATAGGTATTGCCATCGTGCTCTGCAAAGATTGTTTCAGCAAGTCACCTGAACTCAGTTCTTCATCAGTGATCCGAAAACCACATTCTGTGTTCACTGTTCCTTGACAGAAAGCAGAATTTATTTAGAAATTTTAAAAACTCTTACCAAAACACAAAATGGCATTATTACTATAACTACTGAAGCAATAGTAATATGTTTTATTTTGAGATCCAAGGTATATGAAGACTATTAAGGGGAAAGCTTTTTAAAATTGATGATGTTTATTCCTTAAAGTGACTTTTTTCTGACCCTCCATCCCTTTTTTTTAAAGCTTTCTTCTAGGCTACATGACTTCCTGAACAACGAGAACAATGTTATGTTGGGGATATTGGTCTCTGGGCCAACCTGGGATCAGCTCTAACCTGCAGGGCATTGTGGCTGAGCCACAGGTGTGTGGATTTATATCCGACAGAAGCGTCAAGGAGGTGGCCTGTGGAGGAAACCACTCCGTGTTCCTGCTGGAGGATGGCGAAGTTTACACGTGTGGTGTGAACACCAAGGGGCAGCTGGGCCACGAGAGGGAAGGAAACAAGCCGGGTAAGTGGCCCTTGTCGGCCTCGATGACTGGGGAGTCAGGCTGAGAACCTGAGGAGCTGGTTGAAGATTTTCTTATCGAGTGTTGACCTTTTAGGGAAGCTCTCCTTATGGTGAGAAATGGTGAGGGAGGTTCTTAAATTGTGACTTGGTAGTATTTTTCACAATAGCACGTGCCGTTTTCTTATTTGCTGTCTTTTTTAATTCAATCCAAATCAAGATTCCAAAGCTTCATGAAAGAAGAGCCTTGGTGTTTTTAGTCTAGATGCTTTTTCTCTTTTGTGTTCTTTTAGGAAAGTCAGTTTGGCAACAGGATGTGACTGCTTCCCTCTTTTTTCATATTTATTCCCTCCCACGGCAAAGTGGCTATGTTCTATAATTCCCCTGTTCAAGTGTTAGTATTAATTTACATTTGTTAATTTTTTTGTTGACCCTTGGTTAAAGGGCTGCAAGGCTGGTCTTAAGGATAGATTATGAAGTGTGTGAAGCATGGTTTCTGGGCTCTTACCCCATTCTTTGCCTCCAGGTTCCCTCATTAGAACCTCCCTGAGAACCATCCTCCAACCCCTAGGCCTGCCCACCTGGAGCAACACCCAGCGTTCTACAGGGGTTCCTAACCACTGGGCCCTGGACTCGGGGGAGTTCAGGGAAGGGGTTTGTAGTGTGGACCACGCGTTTGTACACCTTTATGTGTACAGCCCACCTGATAACTACGTATTTTCAAATGGAAGTAAATCCTGTTGTTCACTGAAATAATTCAATTAACAGTGCTACCGGTTCATTATTTGAGTTAATGAATCCTAATCATTATGTGTTTAACCAATTAATATAATACAAAATCATAATATATAGCTATTATGGTGGTGGCAAAGTTTTTGACTTTTAAAAACACTTTTCATGTTGGAAAAAAACAAGAGGTCTTTTTCCCCACTCTTCCTGTAATAACTTGTGTTTTACATGAAGCTTCTCTGCTTGCCCTGTTCCCAGGTGAGAGCCAGTATCTAACAGCTCACACCTGCAGAGGGGTTGATGGGCGGTCCCAACCCAAAGGCGTGCTCCTTCGTGGGGGAATGTCTGCATTTAAGACCCACTTTATCTCTGGGTTGGGAAGATTCCCTGGAGGAGGAGAATATTAAAACCACTCCAGTATTCTTGCCTGGAAAATTCCATGGGCAGAGAAGCCTGGTGGGCTACAGTCCATGGGGCAGCAAAGAGTTGGGCATGGCTGAGCACACGTACACATTAAAAGATACATAAGGCCCCCTTTGTACCAGTGAACCTGCACGGACTTGTGCTCACCCTGGCCAGCCTGTGAAGGGCGTGTTTTGGGATCAGGAGGAGATCTTTCCAGTAACTCCTGCAGAGACACCATGGTGAGTGTGAACCCTGGAGTCAGACACACCTCGTGCAGGAGGCATTACCTCTCTCTGACTCTGTTTCTGAGCCCAGGCTCTTTTCCTTTAAAAGGAGACTTCCTACCGTTCTGTGGCTCTTGATGAAGTAGATTCTAATGATAAAGAAGTCTCCCCAAAGCCACTTTAGCCTGTGTGGTTACCGTCCCCTCCGTCTCCTTCTACCCCGCTCTAGTCTGTTTTCTCTGTGACTGCCTTCTGTCAGGCCACCAGCACTCAGGAGTGCCTCACTGCACACCTTGGTCCTAGGGGCTGGAGCTGGAGGATTGGACCTGCGGTGGCAGCTGAAAAAGGAAATGAAACCCTTGCAGGCCAGCGATAGCAAAGATCTGCAGATGGCACCCTGGTGAATACACCTGAGTGCCATCTGCCATTCTTCTAGCCAACCGTCCGGCCAGAGCCCCCGGGGCTGGCGCTGGGCGGCTGGTGGGGCTCTGGAAGCTGGTGGGCGACCTGGGAGCGGTCAGCCTGCGTCCTCCTGCACTTGGCTTGGCCTGTACCCACTCCCTGGAGGCTAGGCTAAGTGATGGCGAGAGACTTGAGCTAGAGGTGTGCCAAGAAAGCTTTCGGATTAAATCATGGAATCCAGCCCGTGCTTGTAATCCAAATTTGGAATAAGCCAGGTTCTAGTGTAAATTACAGTGGACTCCAGAAATTTCTGTTGCTGGTTAAGCTTGCCTGTTATAAACTCCGAGGCAGCTGCAGAATGGTGCCTCTTTGAATGGAAAGATTCTGTGGGTGGGCACCTCCCTTTCTTTAATTTTTTCTTCGGTAGGTGTGCTCTAAATCTGGGTGCCGTTGGGTTTATTTTTAAGGAGTGGGGAAAAGAGAATGAGCTTGTTTCCTGTATGTGTGTATTGAGAACCATGGCCTGGGGTGCTGCTAGGCACGGAAGGCACGTCAGTGACAGAGGGGCCCTGTTGCGGGAAGCCTGCGCTGGCCGGGCCCGCGGGAACGCCGTTCCTGAGTCGCCCCTGCGATCCTCGGGAGGGAGCTTGCGAGAAGGCCACCTCCCCAGAGAGTCTGCTTCTGGGCGCAGCGGGCGGCGGGTCTGCGATTTCAGGTCAGCATCAGTACCCAGTTCAAAGGGTTTAGCAGTAGGAAGGGTTAGAAAGAGCGAGGGGCAGGAAAGGTGGGAGAAGGTGGTGCTGTTGGGGATGCACAGGGACAGAACCCTTCCAGGTGAACGTGTGCTGTGAGTCTGTCCTGCCAGTCGTGAGATACCAGTTTCTCCACTTTGTCTCTAGCTGGCAAAGTTGCAGGGTACCTGAATTCACTTTTGCGGGGAGGAGGAATCCTGTCCTTGTCAGCAGAGCAGTGGCATAAAGCCCTCCACAGCAGTTTTGAAAGTTTTTTTCCCCCCTCTCTTTGAGAACATCGGATTGTTTCCTGTGGCTTTTGCTGCTTCTGAGGCTGCTGTGCTTTCTTTGTACTCGGATTTCTTTCCTCCCTGACGCGGCCTTTGTGTGACCTGTCAGTTGTGTGTCTGTGCCTGGCGCAGGGAGGGTGTTTCCAGGCCACCTCAGTACTGGAACTCCAGGTTATGCAGGCCCAGGTGTCTTCCCAGTGTGTCAGACGGCCTGGGGTTCTAGCTCGGGTGTGTCCACGATTCATTCATTTGTTCTTCGGCCAGAGGTAGAGGCCTGCGTTTCCCAGAAGCATTTTTTATCAGCAGGATCTCAAAGCCCCATCTAAACTCAATGTCCAACTTTTAAAAATAAGTGTCAGGCTTATTACTGTGGTGCGTACTCATCTCCCATAGGACTGTTTTCTCCTTGATTCTCTCCCTCACATTGTGGTATCAGCCTGTCTCCTCCCCAAAATCAAGGAGTTTCAGTGCTTAGGACAGCATAGGATGATTACTAATTTCCTCATGTTTTTGTCCATGAAGTCATCGCAGCTTAGAGCGACGTTACGGGAAGATGTGTGTGCCTCCTCGTTTTCTTAAATAAAGCAAGCAAACAGAACATGAGTTTTCTTCTAAATGATTTTTTAAGTAATTAATCCGTAACTGAACATTAAACAAATCTTGAAGTATTTTACTAAATTAAAGTAGAAACTAGTTGCCCACAGAAAAATGTTCAAAAATTTTGCCTCATTTTACTGTGCTTCTCTTATTCCCGCCCATCCACGTTGTAAGGGACAGTTCTTTTCCCGCACACACTCTGATTTCCCATACTGGGATTTTTAGCATAAGCTAATCCTTGTGTTATCAGGAATGTCTGAATTTATGTAAACCTCCTCTAACCTTTCTTCCTGTCTTGAGTAGGCAAAAACTATGGTAGATGTAATTATTTAGTTTCACCTATGTTAAATTTAAAAAATTCTGCATAGATACCCCAGGAAACCTTTCCATAGCAAACCCAAAGGGTAACTAATTATAAACAGACTAACATCTCTGTGCAGCGGTATTTGATTCATACTTGTGACTGGTTCCTTTTACCTCCTCCTCAGTTTCTCTCCTTGTAGGTAATTTAATCCAGTTCACATTTTGTATTCAATCAGAGTATTTCCATAATGCCCATCACCATATGTAACAGCTCTCCCGCTGTTTGATAAATGAGGTTTATAAAGCAGAGCATCTCAAAAGCCTCAATTCCCAGAGCTGTAGTTGCTGCTAACCCCGGAGAAGTAGCACTTTGAACCAGCTTATCAGGTTGCTCTAGGGCATCTGAAGGACGCAATAACTCTGTCATGTTAATCAGCTTTTGCCAAAAAGCAAACTAACTGAGCTGAAAGGAAATAGAAGAAATCCTGTGGTGACTTTGTAATATTGAAACACGTGTTTCCGTGGGCATAACTCTGATATAAAAAGCAGAAGGTGCCGTAGCAAATATTCAGATCTCAACTCTGTCCTTGTTAGGAGCCCATCTCTTTCTCATTAGGAATTGCAGGTGGTTGGGGCTGGGAGTGGGGCTGCACAGCCCTCTCTGATGAGGAGGAGAAGGGTAGTTATCAACCTTCGTAGGGTCTGTTGATTTGTTGACTGCTTTCATAGCTGAGTGGACAGCTTTCTGGTCCAGAGGCCTAGGGATCGGGAGCAAATGTCAATACTTTTTATTTCCTGGTGTGGTTAATGAAAAGTCACTTTTTTTCTGTCTGTAGTACTCTGCCTACTTTCTTGAAAGACATTTTGAATGTTTTAGAAAATACATACTTATTAATGAGCATATTCTTCAATGTGAGATAATGTTTGTGTTCTAAATATTTGTAGTTTACTTTTAAGTAGTTAACACAGTGGTTTGCATCATGACATAAGTGTCAATTCATGTCAGTTTTAAAAGTGGTTAAGTATACATACTACAAACTCTTTTCATCTCAACATGCTGAGTATTTTTAAGCTGATACTTCTCACGATAGTCCTGTAAAGTAGGTCAGTATTATCTCAGGTGTATGTAAAGAAGAGGAAAGAGAGTTGACTGTGAGTCATGGTCGGGTACCAACAGTTTGGTTTTAATAATCCTAGAATTTTGTTCACAGACATCTTTTTAACCTCAGGCTGTTTGGGAAGGCCCAATAGAATTTTATTTCCAAGGTGTCTTTCTTGTTTATATTTAATTTCCACTTAGTCCTTGTAAAAAGAAACAAAAAGAGAAGTTGGCCACCAAGAAGCTTGTATCTTTAATTTACAGGTTGAATACCACATCTGATCAAGGTGTTTTGATTAAAGGTGTGGAGAAGCAGTTCCTTTACATCTTTAAAATCATTAGATGACTGTTTGTCAGCTGACAAAAAGGCTTTTGTGCTTTTTTGGGTATCATAATCTGGGGAAAAAGAACACCTGATAATTGGAAGATAGATTTTTGCCTTGAAATTTACCTCTTGTTCTTCGTTCCTTTATTTCCTCGAATTACTTACTTCTCGTGAAGTCATGGAGTTAGCAGACATTTACGGAGTGGTTAGACTGCCAAGTCCCACGTTTGTTCTAGACGCTGCCAGGACACAACATGCTCAGTGCACAGCTGCCTTTTGGTAGTTGATAGGCCAGGTGGGAATAAGGTGTGTTCCTGTGAAGCTTTCACAATGCAGTTCCCCTTGTGCCAAGCGAGTGATCGAGGTCCCAAGCGTGTCCAATTTAGAGTTGCGGTGGAGACTTAGGTCTAAGTCGGGTCACCAGCAGTGCTGAATTCTGATTTCTAAGAATTTTTTTTCCACCAACACACATATGAAGTTCAAGTTTACTGCAGATTTGTGAGCTTGCAGGAGGAGTGAGCTTTACAAGAGCTTTACAAGGTGCCAAAGACAGGGCACCTTTGGTAATGGCGTCAGTGCTCCAGGGATGTTTCGTGATTTTAGTAAGTCCGCCCTTGAATGTTTATGTTGTAATAATGACTGCCTTGTCTGGCACTCTTGATGAACTCTTGTCTGGCTTGGTGATCTGTGATCTGGACTGATCAAGGATAGGTAAATGGTTCTAAATTTATCAGTCTGGATGGGGTATATCTTGTCAGCTGGTGTTTCAGTGGTTTAGGAGCTACTGCAATCTTCGAGTAAATGCCCTTTGATGGCATGTAATGTTGAAATCTTCGGCAGTTCTGCAACGGATATGGTCTCATATCCTTACAGATTTAAAATAATTTTTCTCTAATTATTCAGATATGTTTTTCAATTTCTATTATACATAATTACTAACTAACTCAGAGCAATTGAAGTTGTTATGTGAGTGATTTTAGAGTGTTAGCTAACTATGCAGACAATATAATGAATAAGAGCATGGACTCTGGAGCAACTTATGGGTTGGAATCAACTCGCTGGCTGTGTGATTCTGAGAAAGTTGCTTAACCTCTTTGTGTCTCAGTTTTCTTAGTTGTAAAGTGTGGATAATGTTAATAACATCTACCTATTAGGACTGTTGTAAGGATTTAGTAAGCTGTATGTCAGTCAGATGTTTGGAATAATGTCTGGCTGAAAGTAAACATTTAATTAGTCCTAGCTATTTGGAGAAGGCAATGGCAACCCACTCCAGTACTCGTGCCTGGAAAATCCCATGGACGGAGGAGCCTGGTAGGCTGCAGTCCATGGGGTCTCGAAGAGTTGGACACGACTGAGCGATTTCACTTTCACTTTTCATTTTCATGCATTGGAGAAGGAAATGGCAATCCACTCTAGTGTTCTTGCCTGGAGAATCCCAGGGACGGGGGAGCCTGTTGGGCTGCTGTCTCTGGGGTTGCACAGAGTCGGACACGACTGAAGCGACTTAGCAGCAGCAGCTATTATTACTGCTAGGCCTCCCAGGTGACTCAGTGGTAAAGAATTTGCCTGCCAGTGCAGGAGACACAAGAGACGTGGGTTTGATCCCTGAGCCAGGAAGATCCCTTGGAGAAGAAAATGGCAACCCACTCCAGTATTCTTACCTGGGAAATCCCATGGACTATAGCCCACCAGGCTCCTCTGTCCCTGGGATTGCAAAAATTGGACATGACTTAGTGACTAAACAACAACATCATTACTTCTGGTAGTAGTAATTTGTCTTAACATATTCTATTAGAAAATTTTTTTGATCCTGCTATTCCAGCATATGAACAAATTCATAAATTAATTACATATATGTTCAATTCAGTTCAGTTGCTCAGTTGTGTCCTACTCTTTATGTCCCCATAGACTGTAGCACACCAGGCTTCCCTGTCCATCACCAACTCCCTGAGCCTGCTCAAATTCATGTCCATTGAGTCGGTGATGCCATCCAACCATCTCGTTCTCTGTCATCCCCTTCTCCTCCTGTCTTCAGTCTTTCCCAGCATTAGGGTCTTTTCTGATGGGTCTGTTCATCCCATCAGGTATCCAAAGTATTGGAGCTTATTCTTTGGCATCAGTCCTTTCAGTGAATATTCAGGACTGATTTTCTTTAGGATGGACTGGTTGGATCTCCTTGCAGTCCAAGGGACTCTCAAGAGTCTTCTCCAACACCACAGTTCAAAAGCATCAATTCTTTGGCGCTCAGCTTTCTTTATAGTCCAACTCTCGCTTCCATACATGGATACTGGAAAAACCATAGCTTTGACTAGATGGACCTTTGTTGGCAAAGTAATGTCTCTGCTTTTTAATATGCTGTCTAGGTTAGTCATAGCTTTTCTTCCAAGGAGCAAGTGTCTTTTAATTTCATGGCTGCAGTCACCAACTGCAGTGATTTTGGAGCCCAAGAATATAAAGTCTGTCACTCTTTCCATTGTTTCCCCGTCTATTTGCCATGAAGTGATGGGACCAGATGCCATGATCTTCATCTTTTGAAAGTTGAGTTTTAAGCCAGCTTTTTCACTCTTCCTCTTTCACTTTCATCAAGAGGCTCTTTGGTTCCTCTTTGCTTTCTGCCATAAGGGTGGTGTTATCTGCATATCTGAGGTTATTGATATTTCTCCCAGCAGTCTTGATTCCAGCTTGTGCTTCATCCAGCCTGGCATTTCAGATGATGTACTCTGCATATAAGTTAAATAAGCAGGGTGACAACATACAGCCTTGATGTACTCCTTTTCCAATTTGGAACTAGTCCATTGTTCCATGTCTGGTTCTAACTGTTGCTTCCTGACCTGCATACAGATTTCTCAGGAGGCAAGTCAGGTGGTCTGGTATTCCCATCTCTTGAAGACTGTTCGACAGTTTGTTGTGATCCACACAGTCAAAGGCTTTAGTGTAGTCAGTGAAGTAGTAGTAGATGTTTTTCTGGAATTTCTCTTGCTTTTACAATGATCCAACGGATGTTGGCAGTTTGATCTCTGGTTCCTTTGCCTTTTCTAAATCTAGCTTAAACATCTGAAAGTTCTCACTTCATGTACTGTTGAAGCCTAACTTGGAGAATTTTGAGCATACTTTGCTAGCGTGTGAGATGAGTGCAGTTGTGCTGTAGTTTGAACATTCTTTGGCATTTCAGTTCAGTTCAGTCGCTCAGTCATGTCTGACTCTTTGCATCCCCATGAATCGCAGCACGCCAGGCCTCCCTGTCCATCACCAACTCCCGGAGTTCACTCAAACTCACGTCCATCGAGTTCGTGATGCCATCCACCCATCTCATTCTCCATCGTCCCCTTTTCCTCCTTCCCCGAATCCCTCCCAGCATCAGAGTCTTTTCCAATGAGTCAACTCTTCGAATGAGGTGGCTAAAATATTGGAGTTTCAGCTTTAGCATCAGTCCTTCCAAAGAATACCCAGGACTGATCTCTTTTAGAATGGACTGGTTGGATCTCCTATACATAAATAAATAACTGTTAATCATTTTTATGGGTTCTCTTAACTCTGTAGGATGTAATAAATGCTACATATATGCAGGGGAGGGAGGTGATATAGGTTAGGGATGTTAAGAGAGACTTATTTTGAGTTTTGAAGGACAGTCTGTTTTATTTTTCATTTTTTTTTTTTTTTGGCGGGGGGTGTCTTTTACCTTACTGGTCCCAAGAAAAGTACCTTAGATACATTCAGGAACTCTGTAAAAGCTGCTTTTCCACACGTGGAGATATATACATGTATCTTATCTCTACACCATGGTTTACATTGCCTCCAGCATTCTGGTTCAAAATTGCAAAGATGAGGGAACCAAATGAGGCCACTGTGGACATTGTGGCCTACCGGGGGTACTTAGTGATGCTCCTAGAGGACTTGAAGTGGTTTGCCAACATGTGGACAGGTGATACGATCTTACCACAGTTTCAGAAAATAGACTACAATCCATTGATACTGAGTCCAGGCTGTCACTTTAGGCTTCCGGTTAGCTTTGATGGAGGTGAATCTTTGGACAAGAATATCCATGACCTGAAGAAAGGTAAGTGGTTTTCTTTCTGCATTCTGCAGTTGCCTAAGAAGCAATCACCCTGGAGTCTGAATTTATCTGATCCTTGTTTTACTTATTTTTAATGGCCTCTGTCACTCAGGATGCTTTTATCTGCAAGTAGCAGAATACTAAACTAAATGTGGCTAAACAATGAGTGAAATTTCTGATCTCAAACCCAGAAAGGTCTATGGAGAGGTACAGGGCTGTTAGAGCAAGGGCACACTGACGCCGTCCAGCCGCCCAAGCAGCAGGTGCTTCTCACCTTGCTGTTCTGCCATCTTCATTAACTGTGCTGATCACACTTGGGCTTGGCCCCTCATGGTCACAAGGTGACTGCCAAAGCTCTAGGCATCACATCCCCACACAGCTGTGTTCAGAGGCAGGCAGGGAGGGGAGTTGCTTGTGTCACCTTTCACAATGCGGAAAATCTTTCTCAGGAACCCCCAGCATACATCATCTTTAGTCTCATGGGCCAGGCCTGATAAGTGAAATGAGAATCATCTGATTGGTTTAGGGCCCATCGCCTAGGCCTGGGGAGGGCCCAGTAGCCGTGAGGGTTCTGGTGCAACGAAGAGGGGGACAGTGGCTGACAAGTAAGCAATACATAGTGTGTGATTTCATATTGCGTGCAAACTTGTTTCTTTGAGCCATTCAGTCTATGTTTTGCTCTGTGTTATGATCTGTAGTTCCTTTTATGAACTCAACACCCTCACATCTGCTTTTAGAACAAAAATGGCTACTATCATGAGGCAGGGCTTTCTCTGTAGTATTTATTATATGATATATGATACGAAATTGTGTGTTTCTGAAAAATTAGTATCTTATTCACCTATGTATTTTAGTGCTAAGCATCATGTGGTAGGCACATAGTGTAGGTAATTTATTAAATGTATGCAGTGCTTCATGGGTTTTATTATTTAGTTACGTTACCATGCTCTGTGTGAGCTCTGGGAGATTGCTAGGGTTAGGTCAACAAAGATTAGAGTGATTTGTGTTTAAAGAAATTCGCTGAATTTCAAGGATGAAGGATAGAAGAGTTTACTTGAATGTTCTACCCACCCTTCAATTTTTCATTCTTCCCTGAAAGTAACGGAAGCGCTTTGGTGACACCTTTAGTGTATGCAATGCAGAGACATTCATGATGAACAGTGTCTCGTCATTCTGTCCCACGCTTTCACTGAGGGTATCATTCAGACTGGCGGGTGCCTGTCTTCTTTCTTCTTGACTGTTCTGATTCATTATAAAGCATTTCAAATGGAGGGGGATTCATCTTTAGGTTTTATATAGGTTTTGTAAATAGCTTTTTTTTTTTTTCCTTTCCCATGCTGCATGACTTGTAGGATCTTAGTTCCCTGAACAAGGATAGAAGTTGGGGCTTCAGTAGTGAAGGCACAGGCTCCCAACCACTGCACTGCCAGGGAATTCCCAATAGCTGCTTTTTATATATGTAAATTGACAAAATGTGATAAGGAGTGGGAAGGGGTGGACCAGAGCAATGAGCGATATTTCTCTTTCCCTCTGCCTTCTTTTCCTTTCTTCCCCTCCCCCCCGTCTCTCTTTCCCTCTTGTCTCTCTTTTCCTCTCTCTCCCTCTCTCCCTCTCTCTCACATGCACACACACAATTACCAGACATAGGTTGAATGGAGGGGAGAGTGTCAGTTCATTTCACCCAGCGCTGGGCAGGACCCCTGACCTACAGAGTTTTCTCTTCTTTATTTCATGAGCTCAAGAAAAACTAAACTCTTATTTCATCTCCTCACTGCTGTCTCTGTTAAGGCATGTAATGAATACCATTTAACTGACCTGATTTAGACATTTTGTGTCAGAAAAACGTCTATTTCAAGTTTGTCCACAATTAAAAGGAACAGTTAGCTTTGGCAATGTTGAGAAGACACACGTTGCAGCCAAACAGTGCTGTCTGGAGCTTTCCTAGAACTCATCCGTACGTGTCTAGCTGAGGAGGGCTTCAGGCTTTAGTGCCTGTGGATGAAACCGACCAGTGAAAACATTTTGACAGGGGAGACTGGAAGGAGTCAAAGACTTCAAGATAGAGGGAATCTTTTCTTCTGTTTTCAGTTTAATTGCCTGTCTTCTGTCCCTTCCTTTGATTGGATCATCACAGTGAGGCCAGAGCCAGCAAGACAAGAAGAAGCCGTGCTCTTTCACTTTTGCTGCTGTTCTCCTTCCCTTACTGCATTCTTGACTCTGAATTTTATGCCACTGCTCTGTGTAATTTGCATATTTATATAAAGTACTGGGGCGCTTTGACTTCCCTTATGCTTTTATGCAGAATTTTTTTCTGGTCGAGATTGCATGGCTACGCAGGCAAGTCAGGCCTATGATCAGGCACTTACTATGTGGGAACGAATGGACGGTTTCCTTAATAAACTGCCCATCAAATTGGCAGTTCACCTCCAAATACACCTAGACGCCTTAGCTCACTCTGGAATCAAAAGTAACTTCCAGATGTATGAAAGACATACATGTAAAAAGTAAAAGTACAAAAATAATAGGGGAATGTATTTCGAACCCTGGGACTTCTAAAGTGAGACAGGTGGTTTAGAAGCCATAAAGTAAATGACTTGTATGAACATAAAATTTTTTCTATAAGGCATTTGTAAACAAAATGGCAAGTGGTAGACTGGGAGAAACAATTACCACAAACTACCAGATAAAGATTTCATATTTGTGATATATCAGGGCATCTTCAAATCGAAAAGAGAAACCATCCTGTAATAAAATGAACATTTTACAGAGGAGCACTTGCAGATAGCCAACAAATATATGCAGATATGTTCAGAAAAATTAAAACAAGATAGCATTTTTTTTTTTTTCAGCCATCTGGTTGACCAGAAATTTAAGAGTAATATCCACTGCTCACTGGTCTTGGAAAAGGGGCAGTTGTGTCCTAATTGAGGAAGTATGAGCTTCTATAATCCTTTTGTAAATCAACTGGCTGTTTTTAATAAAATTTAACATGGTCATACCTTTTGAATCAGCAGTTCCATTTTTAGGAGGCTTCCTTACTCAAAAATGTCAATATATAGCATAAGGAAATATTTCTAGGATGCTTATTGCAGCAGTGTTTTTAATGTCAAAATATCAGTATCCGCTTATTCATCCTCTAGGGAATAGTTTGAATTATGGATAGTCATGAGATAAAGCTCTAAGTACTGTCTTGACACTGTTGACTCACTAATTATTTCCAGCCTCAACTTTACTGAATTTCAAGCTTTATGTCCACTTAAAATCTTCACTTAGATGTATAATTGGCATCTTAAATTTAATATCCAAACCAAACTGATTTTTTCCCCTTAAACTTCTTCCTTACCTTGTTTTTCTGTTTGTAAATGGCAGTTCCATTCTTCAGGCGAAAAACTTGAAAGTCATCTTTAATTCTCTGCTCCGTCCTCCTTTCCTCTCACTACCCTGTGTATTTCCTACACCTCCCCCCTCCCCCCAGCACTTCTTATTTGTATTCCCTGCTTTGTTTTGCTTCACGGTTTATCCCTATCTGATATACTATATTCAGAATTTGTTTATATCCCCCTCATATTTGTTTAGGGTCCATGAGAGTCATAACTTTGTTTTGTATCCCCATTATCTAGAATAATTGCACATAATATATTTTTATATTAAATATATATTAAAATATAATATATAAAAATATATTGCACATAATAAATGCAATATTTACTAATTATTTTTTGAATAAATGACTATACTTTGACAAGAAAGAAGTTACTAATTGTGTATAGAATCTCTTTTTTGTATAAATAAAATCAAGCCCAAACAACTGTATACCTCTCGTTTTTCCTTCCCGTGGCTGGTATGTGGGATTCATTTGTAGACAGCTGCAGCTATCAGACCTTTGCTTGGTGGCTGTGATGATGTGCAGGTCTTCACATGTGAAGGACCTGAGACAGAAAGGTCTCCCCTAGAAATCTGGCCTGCTCTATCCTGCATCAGGTTCATTGGGTTTGCTGTTGGGGTCTGCAGTGTTCGTGAGTCAGTTGCAAATACATTGTTGGTGCTATGCTAGGGACGTAAATACATTGAGCACGGATATGCTGCGGTGTGTTAGTTCCTTTACCCAAGTATGTCTGAAGCTGCTTTCGTAACCCGAAAACTGTAAGTATTCCGAGTGAGAAGCACGTATGATTTCATCGGTAGTAGATTATTGCTATGACAGCCTGCTGACTAAAGTTTGAAACCATTCCCCACCCTGAGGTATTTTTGTTCTTTAATAATAGCTTTATTGAGATATGATTCACATGTTAAACAGTTTACCTACTTAAAGCATACAGTTCATTTTTTTTTTAATTATGTTTGAAGAGTTGTACAATCAAGTTTAGAACATTTTAATCACTCCATAAAGAAATCCCATACTCATTAGCAGTCACACAGCTCTTTTCCCCCAACCCTTAGCCCTAGGCAACCACTAATCTACTTTCCTGTCTCTCTAGATTTTCCTGTTCTGGACTTTTCATGTAAATATAATGGAATCATTCAGTATGTGGTCTTCTATCATTGGTTTCTTTGAGCATGTTGTTAACAAGGTTCATCAGTGCTTTAGCATGTATCTGTACTCTGTTCCTTTTTATTGCCAAGTAATATTCCATTGTATAAATATACCACATTTTGTTTCATCAGTTGGTTGACGCTATGGACATTTGTGCACAAGTTTTTGTGTTAGTATAGGTTTTCATTTCTCTTAGACACATACTTTGGAGTGAAATTGTTGAGTTATAAGATAACTCGATGTTTAGTCTTTTGAGGAGCTGCCAATTATCTATATTGTCCACAGTGGTGGTTGAACCATTCTACATTCTTGCTAATAGTGTATGAGGGTTTGAGAGTTTTTTAAAATGCAAATCTGTTCCTAAGAGTGCCTGGCTAATAGGATTGTTGTGGAGATAAAACATATAAAGCACTTAAAACAGTTCCTGGCACATAGGAAGCAGTAAGTGCTGGCTATTTTACTGTTACTGATACAGTGGGTACTCCATGTATATAACAAGTTCATAATCAATGCAGTGATTCCTTTTTTTTTTAATTGTGGTAAAATATACATAACATGAATTTTACCGTCTGAGTCATTTTAAGTATACAGTTTGGTGGTATTAAATACATTCCTAATGTTGTTCTATTATCACCACCATCTATCTCCAAAACTCGTTACTTTGTAAAACTCAAACAGTAGCTCTTCATTTCCTTCCCAAGCCACCTACCCCCAACCACCACTCTATTTTCTATCTCTATGAATTTGAATACTGTAACTATATACTTCATATGATCTATATTGTAGCATGTGTCAGAAGTTCCTTAAAGCTGAAAAATAGTCAGTCTATGATATACTGCATTTTTTTATCCATACATCCATCAATGGACATTTAAGTTGCTTTCTCTTTTTAGCTATTGTGGTACCTCCGAGAGCATGGATACACCAATCTCTTGGAGACCTTGCTTTCATTTCTCTTTGGTATATACGTGCAGGTGGACTTGCTAGATATTGAATTTTGATGGGGGCTGCCATACTGTTTTCTGTAGGGGCTGTCCCATTTTACATTCTCACCAGTACTGTGCAAGGATTCCAATTGCTGCATATCCTTACCAACACTTTTATTTTTTAATATTTCTGACAGTAGCTGTCCTAATGAATGTGAGGTGGTATCTCATTGTCCTTTTAATTTATATTTCCCTAATGACTAGTGAGGGCTTCCCGGGTGGCTCAGTGGTAACGAGTCTGCCTGCCAGTGCAGGAGACATGGATTCGGTCCCTGGGTCGGCCAAATCCCCTGGAGGAGGAAATGACAACCCACTCCAGTGTTCTTGCCTGAAAAATCCCATGGACAGAGGAGCCTGGTGGAACTACAGTCCGCAGGTTTCCAAGTCAGACATGATTTAGCGGCTTAGCATACATGCAATGATTAGTGATATTGAGAATCTTTTCATATGTTCACTGGCCATTAGTATATGTTCTTTGGAGAAATGTCTTAAGTCCTTTGCCAGTTTTTGAATTGGGCTGTTTTTTGTTGAATTTTAGAAGTTCTGTATATATTTTGGATATTATTCCCTCATTAAATATGTCAGTTGGAAAAATTTTCTCTCATTTTGTGGGTTTCTTTTTGACTCTGTTGATAGTATCTTTTGATGCACAAAATATTTAAATTTGTCTCTTTTTTTCTGTTTTGTTGTCAAAGGTAGTGTTGTAAAGCTTTTCAGTGCATTGTTTCTTAATATCAGAATCACATGGGCAATTTAAAAAGGAAGAAAACAACAACACCAGGTGTCTGTTCTTCTTCCCTGAATTTTCTGATTCTGGAAGCTGGGATTGATGCAGGTATATGTATTTAGAAACATACACTGAAACTTCCTGAGGGCTTCTGCTGCTCATTTTCTGTTGTGAATCACTGCTTTAGAGACTCGACTCTGACTGCTTACTCCAAGAAGCTTTCCCTAGGCCCTCTCAGGCTGATTTTGTTACTCATCCTTTGTCCTCTCACTACGTGCTTTGCACATTTTTGTCTTTGGACTCACACACTAAATGTAATCTTTACGTCTACTATTATAGACTTTGGGTCACTTGGAATGGGTAGGTGAATGAATAAGGAACTAGCTCTTTATTACTCAGGGCACATCTTGGATGTTACCTCTTCCAGTGAGCCTTTCCTGACTCTCCCCTGCCCTGAGGCTGGATTAGATGCCTCTCACGTGGGCTGCTTTTAGCAGTTTGTGCGTGTGTCTTTCATCACACTGTGCTGTAACATCAGTTCATATAACTTGTTTGCCTCTAGTCAGAGTGAACTTGAGTGCAGAACCAATCTTGTTTATTTTCTGATCCCTGATATCTAAAAAAACTTTGAAAAACTCGTACTTTTTCTGGTGTACTGTATTTTTAACAGCTCTAAAGCTGTAATTTACATACAGTAGGATTAACCCATTTTAAATGTGCAATTTAATGAGTTTTGAAGTCATGAGAATCAAATAACCACCGCTGTGGTCATCACACAGAATGGTTTTTGATCCACCAAAACTTCTCTTATGCCCTTTGTAGTCTATTCCATTTGCACACCAACTACTTTCCCTGTATCTGCTTTTTGTCCCCATAGTTTTGACACACTGAGAATTTTATGTAAATGAAATCATGCATAAAGTAGGTTTGTGTCTGGCTTGTTAGAATAATGATTTTGAGATTCTTTCTACATTGTTGATTCAGTGGTTTGTTTTTGTTTGCTGAATATTCTTTGTTACAGACATGACATTGTTTATCCATTAACCAGTTGATGGACATTTGGGTTTTTTTCCAGGTTTGGGCTCTTTTGAGTAAAATTGCTATGAACATATGAGTACAAGTCTTTGTGTAGATACGTGTTTTCATTTTTCTTGAGCAGTTTCCTAGAACTGGGATTGCTGGTTCATATAGTAGGTATATGTTTGACTTTATAAGAAACTGTCAGTATTCCAGTGACTGTGTGATTTTCATTTATCCTCACAGTTTATAAGAGTTTTAGTTGCTGCAATTTCTCCCCATCACTTGGTGCCATCAGTCTTTTTAATTTCAGCCATTCAAATTGATATATAATGAAATCTTGTGGTTTTAATATGCATTTTGCTAATGAGGAACAATCTTGAGCAACTTCTCATGAGACTATTTTTAGCCATTTGTATTGAGAGTCCCTTGGACTGCAAGGGGATCCAACCAGTCCATCCTAAAGGAGATCAGTCCTGGGTGTTCATTGGAAGGAATGACGCTAAAGCTGAAACTCCAGTACTTTGGCCACCTCGTGCGAAGAGTTGACTCATTGGAAAAGACCCTGGTGCTGGGAGAGATTGGGGGCAGGGGGAGAGGGGGACGACAGAGGATGAGCTGGCTGGATGGCATCACCGACTCAATGCACATGAGTTTGGGTGAACTCCGGGAGTTGGTGATGGACAGGGTGGCCTGGCGTGCTGCGATTCATGGGGTCGCAGGGTCAGACACGACTGAGCAACTTAACTGAACTGATGTCTTATTTTTGGCAAAGTATGTGTTCAGATATTTTGCCTGTTTAAAAAAATATCAAATTGCCATTGGAGGAGAGTAATAAAGACTCAAATTGCATTTTCTACCTACCAGGCATTCTTTTAAGAGTTTTACTTGAATAAATTCATTTAATATTCACTACAGAAAAATCAAATTGCTTGTCTTACTTTTGAGCTGTAATCATTCTTTATTCAGCATGCAAGTCTTCTATCAAAGAGATCTTTTGCAATATTTTCTTTCAGTCAGTGGTTTTCCTTTTCATTTTCTCAATAGTGTCTTTTGAAGAGCAAAAATTTTATTTTGGTGAAATCCAGTTATTAGTTTTAGCTTTTATGATTCATGTTTTCTGAGACCTAAGACTTTTGCCTAACTCAGGATTATAGTGATTTTTCTCGTAAGTTTTCTAATTCAGATTTTATTGTTTAGCTCTTACATGTAGGCCTGTGATCCATTTTAATATGGTCAATGTTCAGTTTTTGCTTGTGGATATCAAGTTTTCAGGACCACTGTTGAAAAGACTATATCCTACTCTGAATTACTTTGGCACCTTTGAAATCCAATTGGCCGTATGTGTGGTAGTCTATCTTGAGACGTTTTATTCTTTCTATATGCATGTCTGTCTTTAGTTCTACACTGTTGACTACTGTATCTTTTTGGTAAATCGTCAGAGTATGTAGTGCAATAATATAAATCTTGTAACTTTATTTTTCTTCTTCTGAACTGTTTTGGCCATGCTAGGTCCTTGGCTTTTGCATATAAACTTGAGAATCAGCTTTCCAATTTCTATCAAAAAGCCTGCTGGGATTTTCCTTAGGATTACATTGAATCTATAGCTCAATCTGGGGGGAGAATTGATATCTTAATGATACTGACTGTTGTGATTTATGAACATGGTATATTTTCCATTTTGGGGTCTTTAATTTTTCTTGGCAATGTTTTGTACTTCTCTATACAGCTCTTGCACATAGTTTTTTCCTAATTTATAATATTTTGAAGTATTTTGAAATAATTTATAATCTTTTGTAGTTTATAGAAATATGGTTAATTGTTTGTGTATTGGTCTTGAATCACCTTGCTAAATTCTCTTAATAGTCCTGGTTACGTTTTCTGTAAGCTCCTTAGAAATTTCTACATCAATGATAATGTCTATAAATCAAGTCAATTTTATTTCTTTTTTCCCAGTCTGTGTATGTCTTTTACTTTCTTGCCTTATATTACTGAATGGACTCTAGTCAGTGAAAGAGGTTATAAAAAAGGACATCCTTACCTTGTTCCTTTTTTTAGAGGGAAAGCATTAGTTTTTAACCATTAAATATAATGATTTTCTATTAAAAAATATGACTTGAATTTTGTTAAATGCTATAGTGAATCTATTGAGATGATTGTATTATTTTTCTTTTTTCTCTTTTCATTTTTAGCCTTTAAAGTGATAAATTGTATTGATTATTTTTGACTGTTAAACCAACCTTAGACTCATGGACTAAATCGCACTTGGTTGCTTTTGATTTCTAAAAATTTGATAAGGATTTGTGTTCATAAGGATTATTGTTTCCTTTTCTTGTAGTGCCTTTGGTTTTGTTTTGTGGGTCATGGTATCCTTATAAAATGAGTTGGGAAGTGTTCCGTCTTCTGTTTTCTGGAAGCGTTTGTCTATATTATATATAGGTTTATTATAGGTTATTATCTTTTACTTAAATGATTGCTAGAATCACTAGTTAAAGCATCTGAGGCTACAGTTTTCTTGTGTGGACATTTTTAAATTACAATTTCAAATTTTAAAAAAGATGTAGTACTAGTTAGATTATCTGTTTCATCTTAGATGAGTTTTCATAGTTTATGTCTTTTAAGGAATTTGTCCACTTCACCTAAGTTGTCAAATTTATTGGCAAAAAATAGTTCATAATGTTCCCTTATTATCCTTCTCATGTTTGTAAGATTTGCTTTTCTGATATGGGTAATTGGTGTCTTCTCTGTTTCTTGATTAGACTGGCTAGAGGCTAACCTCTTTTATTAATATTTCAAAGAAATTTTTATTTCAGTCATTGTTTTTAATCTTTCTTGGTTTTCTCTGTTTCATTGATTTGTGCTTTTATATTCTTAATATTTCCTTTTGTTTACTTTGTGTTTAATTAGCTGTATTTTTATAGTTTCTTAATGTAGACATTTAAATCAATGATGTGCCATTTCTATTTTAATAAGCATTTCATGCTAAAAATTTTCCTTTAAGCATCACTTTAGGTGTATTCCACAAGTTTTCATTGGATGTTTTTTATTTTATTCAGTTCAAAATATTTTGTAATAGTTTCTCTTATTTGACCTATGGGTTATTTAGAAGTGGGTAGTTTAACATCCAAATATACAGGAATTTTACTGATTTTTTCAGTTAATGATTTCTAGTTGAATATTCTGTGGTCAGAGTACATACTTTATATAATTTCAGGCCTCTTAAATTTATTCAGATTTGTTTTATGGTCCAGAATATGGTCTATCTTGGTAAAATACTTTGTGTACATTTGAAAAAAATGTGTATTTTGCTGTTGATGGATAATGTTTTATAATGTCAATTAGATCAAGTTGGGTGATAGTGTTAAGATCTGCATATTTATTGATTTTGTGTTTACTTGTTATAATTTACTGAGAGAATAGTGGTGAAATCTTTGACTGTCATTACTGATTTGCTTATTTCTTCTGACTCTTTGAATTTTGCTATATGCATTTTAAAGCTTTGTTGGTAGGTGTGCACACAATTAAGATTGCCAGATCTTCTTGAGTAATTGTTCCTTTTAACATCATGAAATATACTTTATCCCTGATGATATTCATTGTTTTTAAATCCACCTTGCCTGGTATGAATATAGCAGTTTAGCTTTCTTTTGATTGGTGTTAGCATGCATATCTTTCTCCATCTGTTTATTTATTTTTTATTTTTCTATGTGTTTATATTTAGACGTTTTTTTTTTTTTTTTTTTTTCTTTTTTAAAGACTGAATAGAATTGGGTCTTGCAATCAATCTATTTCTATATTCTGATTTGTGAGTTTATATACACCTATGTTTTTAAGAGAAAATGGACAGAGGGCTATAATTCCATAGATTGATCTCAGTGCAGGGACGTTTTGCCTGCTGTGATAAAACTTTACTCAGTCTATAAAAGCAAGTGGGATTAAGTGTGTTTATGAAGCCTCTCCAGAAGCAGCTTGTCTTGTGTTGTGATTACACAGTGATACTGTTTATAAGGTGGCATATAGTCTAAAACAGTAAGCAATGGCAGTCTTGGAAATGGTCTCCTGTTGCTATATCACATTGAATGAAAAAGATTTGAGTTGTTGAAAAAAGATATGCATAAGAAGGGAAGTGGTAAAAAGTTCGTTTATAAAAGTTAAAAAATTTTCCAGTTACAAAAATAATACATGTATATTGCACACAGTTCAAATACCCATAAGCAAGGAGAAGCAAGTAAGAGTGTTTTACTCATTAATTCTATCACTCTGAATGATAAAACATTACTTTGAAATATACCTTTCCAATATTTTTTAAACATCAGTGTAATTTTCAAATGAAGTCACTTTGTAATACTTCTTTGTAACTTTCTTTTCCACTTAATATGAATATTTTTCCATGTTGGATGTTCATACTGATCTATATCAGTCTTTTTAATGGCTACATATTTCAATTTATAGTGTATAATCCCAATTGATTTCTATATTTTTTGTTAGTAGCAATGCAGTATATAGTATTTCTTTAGAATACATTTAGAAATTTGACTGTTGGATTAAGGAACATGGAAAATTCTAAAGTTTCTGGAGTATTGTCAAAATGCTTGCCTTAAAGTTTATACTGATTGGTAGTGTATTAGTGTTAGTTGCTCAGTCATGTCCAGTTCTTTGCGACCCCATGGTCTGTAGCCCGCCAGGCTCTTCTTTCCATGGGATTGTCCAGGCAAGAATATTGGAATGGGTTGCCATGCCCTCCTCCAGGGGATCTTCCCGACTCGGGGGTCCAAACGTGTGTCTCTTATGTCTCCTGCATTGGCACATGGGTTCTTTACCACTAGTGCCGCCTGGGAAGCCCATGCTAACATCGGTGTCTACTGATTACTTTTTTGGGAGATATAAATTGGATTTGTACCATAAATTTGATTTTCTGGTCCTTCATTTTTTTCCCTAAAAGCTGATCAACTTATTTCTATTATTTTGATTTAATCAAAGACAGTTTTTACATCTACCACAGTTTAAATGATGAGTAAAAAAGAGAGACTTTTAACACAGCGTCTTGGAAAAGAAAGGGAGTGGAAAGTATTTTGTTGTGGTTGCACAGGTAAAACATGTCAGCTTCTCAGTGTATTTTGTGATTTCCTATAGAGGGTTTTTTAATTCTCTTTTGGATCATCCATGGGTTTTGGCTGCCTTGCAGGGAGTTGAAATATTTGAGCTCTAAGGAGTAAAATAGCTAGTGTTAAGTGTAGTATGTGGTGAAAATTGGGAGGATGAGAATATATATGTGAGATAATAGAAAATATATACGTAAGAATGTTTTTTATATATATCTCTGTTCCTTGGCACAGGGCTCCTAAAACCCTTGTAAATTTCTAAGTGATAAGAGAGTACTATGATACCAGGAGCATCTTTTTTGGTGGAGGAGGGGACATGCTGGGGGGCTTGAAGGATCTCAGTTCCCTGACAAGGGATTGAACCTGGGCCCCCTGGAATCCTAACCAATAGGATACCAGGGAACTCACATCTTTTGTTTTAATGTGGTGATTTTGGTTGGACTTCTGGGCCGGGATGGGTCACCAGAACGACCCAGTGATGATTAGAGGCTTGGAATTTTTAGCCAACCCCGTATTCTCCAGAGGGGAGAAGGGCTGGAAATGGGGGTCGTAATTGATCACACCTATGTGAGGAAGCCTCACGTAGTAAAGAAGACATACATAAAAGGCTTGGGGGAGGGCAGTGGGGACGGTGCTGGGTTTTCTTAACAGTCTTCTATTTAGTGAATCTGGTGCAGATTAATTTTATTTTTTCTGAGTGGATCTGTCACGGTTCTGTCACTTCTCTGATTCATGTATCTTTTGAAACTATTTTATTTTCTCCATTCCCCCATAAAGGGTGATGATGATGATATCCCTTACTCCCCTTGTTATTCAGTTGCTAAGTTGTGTCCGACTCTTTGCAGCCCCGTGGACTGCAGCACGCCAGGCTTCCCTGTCCATCACCAGCTCCCGGAGCTTGCTCAAACTCATGTTCGTTGAGTCGATGATGATGCTATCCAACCATCTCATCCTCTGTCACCTGCTTCTCCTCCTGCCTTCAATCTTTCCCAGCATTAGGGTCTTTTCCAGTGAGTCAGCTCTTCCCATCAGGTGGCCAAAGTATTGGACCTTCAGCACCAGTTCTTCCAGTGAATATTCAAGGTTGATCTCCTTTAGAATTGACTGGTTTGCTCTCTTTGCTGTCCAAGGGACTCGCAGGAGTCTTCTCTAGCACAAAAGTTCGAAAGCATCAATTCTTTGGTGCTCAGCCTTCTTGTATTCATATATGACTACTGGAAAAACCATAGCTTTGACTGTATGAACCTTTGTTGGGAAAGTGGTATGTCTGCTTTGTAATACATTGTCTAGTATTGACATAACTTTTCTTCCAAGGAGCAAGCAAACTCCTCTAGTAATTTGAAATAACTAGTTTGTTTTCCTCTCCTTTAATAGGAACAATAGCACCAGAATTTGTAGGGTTTTTGTTTTTTTTTTTTCGGTCATCTGAGACATCTTAAAGCCTGACTTTGCATTTTGCTACCTGAGACTTTATATATTCAACAGGTGTTCGCTAGCATTTCTTTAATGAGAGACAGACTTCTTGGAGCTTACATTCTAATTGTTGTAGGTACCCAAACAGATGCTCTGGGGCCAAAATGCTTTGTGAAAGAGAAAGCATCCATGGTAAGCTGTGAGCTGAACTCGGAGAGACTGTTAATATTTTGAACTGAGGATTAAGATTTCAGTCTTCTTGGAGTGATCTTAAATTATCACCTGGAGGACTTAGGCATTTAACTACACAATGTTACATGTAGTGTCTCACCATTTCAGTGGTCCCTTGTGCTTTTAGGATTTCCTCTATCAGAGCTCTCAGGTAGTTTCCTAATTTAATCTTTCTCTATTAAAATCGTCTTACAGCATTAGAGTATGCCATAGTTGGCAATTCTGAGTTCTTGAAAATAACTGAGTCACAGATTGCAACTGATATTATTCTGACTAGTGAAGTGCTAATGACTCAGACTCACAAAGTCTTCTCCCCTCCCATGGCCCGTGACAGGCCTCCATATGTTTTATTTATTTTTCTCCATATGTTTTAATTGACTTAGTCATTGATTTTGGCTTATTGCATCTGAAAACATACATGGTAAACTTAGATTTATGGCTTTAAAAAGAAACTATTCTCAAACATGTTTCATAGTGTATAAGTGTTTTCAGGCTTTGTATGTGAGGATTAAAGCCCAGGATTAAAGTCATCTGGTCCTGAACTGAGACCTACTGCTCTAAAGTCAATAGACTTTAATTACAATAGACTCTAATTATAATAGTAATTAATCTTTTCTCTAATTCTTTAGTTGAAAATATTTGGTTGAATGATTGTTTAAACTTGGGCAAACATAAGATTATGCAAATAAGTGTTCAATATGCTCAAATAATTTAAATGGAAGCGTCAACTGCTCAAAGATACTGCCTGCCATTGGGAATCAAGCTTTTAGGTTAAACACAATTGTAGTTGGAGCATTTGTGGGAGAGCTGTGCCTTTGATTGATTTATTTATTTTTTCTAGCCAAGTGGAACAAATCAGTTTATGGACACACACACATAGTAGGGAAAAAAAATATTATTTTAAACATCACACTCTGGGTTTCCAGGTCCAGTTCACAGACTAAGCACCTTCCTTCCTGTTGCTCCTACTGAATGCAACTGTAAAACCTGGATAGAGTGCATGGAGCAGCCTTTTGAGGACTCCGAAAAGCAAATAATGGCAGGTGGATTGGGAAAGAAGACCAGAATTTAAAGTGCCATTGAATTGGCAATGAGTTTACCATTTTTCCCCTCTGGTCCCCTTGCCATTTGGCCTGAGGGAGCTGTGGAAGCACAGTATGTAGGCTGGAGAGCTAAATAGAGAGCCCCAGGAAACCTGAAAGTATCTGAGAGATGGCAGAGGAGGAGGAGCGTGGGAAAGCAACTCCACATAGTTATCTATGAACTCTTGGGCTCATCCCTGAGGTACATGTGTGAATCTGAACCTGCTTAGCATATAAATGACTTTGAGAACTTACCTAACAAGTAGACAACCACTCAGGTTTCAGGCTAGCCACTGTGTGGCACACGCAGGAGGACACAAGCCCAATTAACATGCAAAGACTGAAAATTAAAACAAAATTGTTAACATTCTCCAGAAGATTTAAATGAGACCCAGAACCTTATAATATTCAGAATGTTCATAATATAATCATACTCAGCATTGGAAAACCCAGGAAAATCTCCACAAACATGTGAGACAACAGATGCTGAAATGACATAGGTATTGGGACTATGTAAAGACTTTATTTAGAGTAGCTATGGTACAAATTTTCCAAGAAGTTGGCTCACACTGTTGGAAAACAAATGGACAAATGAAATTCTTTGCTAAGAAATAGATGATATAAAGAAGAACCAATACCATAATAAAAATGAAAAACTGGATGGTTTCAGTAGCAGCATGAAGATGACAGAGGAAAGAATCAGTGATGTTGAAGATCAATAGAAATTATGCAAACTGAGTAACAAAGATTAAAAAGGCAGAGAAAAAAACAGAATTTCAGGGGCTTGTGGGACAAGAACAGAAAGTCTGACATTCATGTCATTGGAAACCTAGTAGGAGATGAGAGAAAGAAGGTAGTGCTAAAAATAATATGGCTGAAAATTTTCCAAATTTGGTGAAAGACATAAATATACAAATTCAAGAAGTCAGTAAACCAGCAAGATAAATCCAAAGAAATTCATATGACAACAGACCATAATCAAACTTCTGAAAACTACAAAGCAAATACTTGAAAGGAGCCAACGAAAAACGTTTTACTTACAGGGGAATGTGGATTTCACCCCAGAAACTATGGAGGCCATAAGTGGTTCAGTGTTTAAGTGCTGAAACAAATGAAACCAACCCAGAATTCTATATTCAGCCAAAAAAAAAACAACAAAAAAAAAACAGGTAGAACAAAGTCATTTTCAGACAAAGGAAAAGGCAGAAAATTCACAGCCAGCAGACCTTTACTAAATAATAGTTAATGGAAGCTCTTTGGACAGAAGTGAAATGATACCAGAGGGAATATTGTTACATGAGTAATGAAGGAAGATTCTACACATAGACATCACCAGATGGTCAATACCGAAATCTGAGTGATTATATTCTTTGCAGACAAAGATGGAGAAGTTCTATACAGTCAGCAAAAACAAGACTGGGAGCTGACTGTGGCTCAGATCATGAACTCCTTATTGAAAAATTCAGACTTAAAGAAAGTAGGGAAAACCAGTAGACCATTCAGGTATGACTTAAATCAAATCCCTTACGATTATACAGTGGAAGTGGCAAATAGATTCAAGGGATTCGATCTGATAGAGTGCCTGAAGAATTATGGACGGAGGTTCGTGACATTGTACAGGAGCCAGTGATCAAGACTATTCCCAGGAAAAAGAAATGCAAAAAGGCAAAACGGTTATCTGACGAGGCCTTACAAATAGCTGTGAAAAGAGAAGCGAAAGGCAAAGGAGAAAAGGAAAGATATAACCATTTGAATGCAGAGTTTCAAAAAATAGCAAGGAGAGATAAAGCCTTCTTCAGTGATCAATGCAAAGAAATAGAGGAAAACACTAGAATGGGAAAGACTGGAGATCTCTTCAAGAAAATTAGAGATTTTCTTGAAGTAAACAAGGGAACATTTCATGCAGATATGGGCTCGATAAAGGACAGAAATGGTATGGACCTAACAGAAGCAGAAGATATTAAGAAGAGGTGGCAAGTATACACAGAAGAACTATACTAAAATGATCTTAATGACCCAGGTAATCCCAGTGGTGTGATCACTGACCTAGAGCCAGACATTCTGGAATGCAAAGTCAAGTGAGATTTAGGAAGCATCACTATGAAAAAGCTAGTGGAGCTACACAAAGCCAAGAAAAAGAAAAAGCTAGTGGAGGTGATGGAATTCCAGCTGAACTAGTTCAAATCCTAAAAGATGATGCTGTGAAAGTGCTGCACTCAATATGCCAGCAAATTTGGAAAACTCAGCAGTGGCCACAGGACTGGAAAAGGTCAGTTTTCATTCCAGTCCCAAAGAAAGGCAATGTCAAATAATGTTCAAATTATTGCACAATTGCACTCATCTCACATGCTAGCAAAGTAATGCTCAAAATTCTCCAAGGCAGGCTTTAACAGTACATGAATTGTGAACTTCAACATGTTCAAACTGGATTTGGAAAAGGCAGAGAAACCAGAGGTCAAATTACCGACATTCGTTGGATCATCGAAAAAGCAAGAGAATTCCAGAAAAACATCTGCTTCATTGACTACGCTAAAGCCTAAAGCCTGTGTGGATGACAACAAAGTGGAAAATTCTTAAAGAGACTAGAATATCAGACCACCTTACCTACCTCCTAAGAAATTAGTATGCTGGTCAAGAAGCAACAGTTAGAACCAGACACGGAACAACAGACAGGTTCCAAATTGGGAAAGGAGTACATCAAGGCTGTATATTGTCACCCTGCTTATTTAACTTACATGCAGAGTACATCATGTGAAATGCAAGACTGGATGAAGCACAAGCTGGAATCAAGATTGCCGGGAGAAATATCAATAGCCTCAGATATGCAGATGATACCATCCTTATGGCAGAAAGTGAAGAACTAAAGAGCCTCTTTATGAAAGTGAAAAAGGAGAGTGAAAAAGTTGGCTTAAAGCTCAACATTCAGAAAATGAAGATCATGGCATCTGGTCCCATCACTTCATTTCAAATAGATGGGGAAACAATGGAAACAGTGACAGACTTTATTTTTTGGGGCTCCAAGATCACTGCAGATGATGACTGCAGCCATGAAATTAAAAGACGCTTGCTCCTTGGAAGAAAAGCTATGACCATATTAGGCTGTATTAGTAAAACATATTAGAAAGCAAAGACATTGCCAACAAAGGTCCACATAGTCAAAGTTATGTTTTTTCCAGTAGTCTTATATGGATGTTAGAGTTAGACCATAAAGAAAGCCGAGCACTGAAGAATTGATGCTTTTGAATTGTGGGTTGGATAAGTCTTGAGAGTCCCTGGACAGCAAGGGCGTCAAACCAGTCAATCCTAAAGGAAATCAGTCCTGAATATTTATTAGAAGGATTGATGCTGAAGCTCCAATACTTTGGCCACCTGATGTGAAGAACTGACTCACTTGAAAAGACCCTGATGCTGGGAAAGATTGAAGGCAGGAGAAGGGGGTAACAGAGGATGAAATGGTTGGATGGTATCACCGACTCAATGGACATGAGTTTGAGCAAGCTTTGGGAGTTGGTGATGGACAGGGAGGCCTGGCGTGCAGTAGTCCATGGGATCGCAAAGAGTTGAACAGGACTGAGCGACTGAACTAAGCTGAATGAAGGAAGAGCAACAGAAATAGTAGATATCTCAATAACTATAATAAACTATTGAATTCTTTAAAAATGTCTTGATTAAAATAAAAATTATAAAATTGTTACAGAGATTTCAGTATATATAGATGTAATATTTAAGATGACTGTAACTTAGAGAGAGGTAAAGAAAGCTATATTGTGGTAAATTTTCTCAATTCCACTTTAAATGGTAAATGGTTGATTTTAATTACACTTTGAAAAGTTAAATACTTATATTGTAATCTAGAGCAATCACAAGTAACTAATCAAAGTGATATAATAAAAACACAATAAATAAAAATGGAACACTAGAAAATGTTTAATACAGATGGAGAAATGAGGTAAAAGGGTGAAAAACAGGGAAGAATGGCAAATTAAAAAAGATCACAAAATCAAACATATCAATAATTATTTCAAATCTAAATAGTCTAAGCCAAACAATTAGTGCAGAGATCATCATATTCGGTTTTTAAAATAACCCGACACTGTACAGGAAAGTTAAAATACCCACTCCTGAGTGTTTACTCCAGAGAAATGAAAACTTATTTTCATACAATAACCTGTGCACAAATATTAATTTCATCTCTATAATTTCTTAAAATGGGAAAAAGTCTTTTGTGGTACATCCATAATACAATGGAATACTACTGACTAATATTAATAAAAAGGAACAAACTGTTGATCCATATGACAACTTGGATGGATCTCAGAGTTATCATATTGAGTGAAAGAAATAATTTCAAAAGGTTAAATGCTATATGATTCTATTATGTGAATTCTGTGATTCTGTTATATTGAAAATATAAAACTAGTGATCGAAAGTAGATCAGTAGTCACCAGGAGCTAGGGATGAGGAGAGAATGACTAAGGGATAAAACTCGTTGTCCTTCAGAGATAACATTTTAAGGGACTTTCTTGTGTGATGGTACCATTCTGTATCTTGATTGTGGCACTGATTACATGTGCTTAAATTCATAGAATTGTACACTAAAAAAGGTTCATTTTACTGTATGACAACATAAAAAGGTTTTTAAAAAGTTGACTCTAGTTTGAGTGCTTTGGCTCAGGAACAAGGTAGAATCTATGGTAATAACACTCTTATGGGAGGGAGTGGTCACTTGAAAGTGAGTTGTGTTAACATTGAGATCCCACTAAGCCCAGATTGCCCTAAAATGTTTAAATGAAAATTAGAAAGTAGTTGGAATATGGCTTGGAAATAAGACCTTTCAGACACAGAAGCAAAGAAAATGAGGGCGAATCTTGCCAAGTTGTAGGAAGCCAGGGGCCCCTGGGAGGAAAGATGGGCACTAGGAAATTCTCTTTGTTGGGATCTGCAGGGAACTTGGTTATATTCTATTTTGAGTGGTTTGCTGAGTTCATTTCCATTATCCCAAACTTTCAGTAAAAGCCTGCTGTACCCCTCAGACTAGGTTGATAGTACTTTGGAGAAAAACTGTCCAGGAAGAGCAGAGTATAGCAGCAGAAGGCAAGATGTGAACTAGAGAGTTCAGTGGGAAATGAAAATCAGAGTTGGGGTGAATATGAGGACTTGGAATCCACAGAATGGGAGCTCGGAGCGTGGGTTTCCTACAGTGTGGTTCTGTCTTTGTTGACCAGTATTAAAAAGAAAGTGTAGATAGTTTGGGGCAACTCAGGAGACATCTAAGTGATGAAAGTTTAATCCCTTTTGTCATGCTAACTGCTGACACTTAACTTACTTGACGGTTAAGTTTTATGAAAAATTGAGTACCAAATATTGATTACTAATTTTATATATTCTGTATACCTTTCACCCAAACTGCTCATACTGTTAACTGTAAACTACTCGATAACATTTCTCATTGGAATAGACAGTAAGAGTAGTGACTGTTACTGATTAAAATCACCTAGTTCTTTTCCATGAGGGAAGATGATACAGACTTTTGGGTATAATGGGCTTGGAAGTCAGGAAGACCTGGGATCCAGTCCTAGCTCCACCACTCATTTAGTTGTGTACTCTGACCAGATAACACACTTTTTCTCAGCAGGGGTTATTAGAGAGGTGGAACCTTACAGGATTGTTGCAAGGATTAAGTTCACATGAGCAGCATCCATCTACCCTCCAGGCACATAACATCCTTCTTTATTACCACTCTTATGGTTCACTGCCCAACTTACTGTTAGTTTGAAAACACATTAAAAAATTACAATGGGCTCAAAAGCCAACTAGCAGTAATCCTAAAAAAACTGAGTGCAGTTGAATTGCTGCCTTGCCCTAAGCATCATTCCACATTTGCTGCTGTTCTGCCCTATTACCTTGGCTCATTCAGAGTCGGTAACCTTGCTGAAAACTTCTAAAGATCTTAAATTGCTTCTTGTGAAAGGATCAGAAATAAAATATACTTTTATTGTCAAAAAATGCCAAATATTTCCTTAGTGTGTTTAATTATCTAAATGTGTGGGTTGAGTTTCTGTCATGATCTGCAAAATATAGCATACAGTCTTGACAGAATGAATCAGAAGAGATTACGTGTGAACATGTGCACTGCAGCCTGAGTGTTCCCAACTGGGGCAGGGGTGTATTCGTGAAAGCTGTGCACGAAGCATTCCCAGTTGACTCAGGGAGTAGATTCTAGAAGAGCAATTAAAATTTTACTGTAACAGATTCCTAGTATGAATCAGATGAGCTTAGTTTTCTGGCTAGGAGAAATGAAAATAAATTGGACTTGATACAACTAGGATTTAATTCTCTACAAATCTTTGCGTTACTGAATGGAACCTCTGCCTTTGGGGCTGCAAGTTGTGTTGTGGTGAAATAGGGGTTCCTTCCATGTCTGTTTTGGTGGCTGATGTGTGATGAGACAGGAATTGGTTTGCCTAGGGCTTGCTCCTTGGAAGAAAAGCTGTGACAAAGCCTGCTGCTGCTGCTAAGTCACTTCAGTCGTTTCCGACTCTGTGCGACCCCATAGACGGTAGTCCACCAGGCACCCCTGTCCCTGGGATTCTCCAGGCAAGAACACTGGAGTGGGTTGCCATTTCCTTCTCCAGTGCATGATAGTGAAAAGTGCAAGTGAAGTTGCTCAGTCGTGTCCGACTCTTAGCGACCCCATGGACTGCAGCCTACCAGGCTCCTCCATCCATGGGATTTTCCAGGCAAGAGTACTGGAGTGGGGTGCCATTGCCTTTTCCGGTGACAAAACCTAGACAGTGTATTAAAAAGCAGAGACATCACTGTCAACAAAGGTCCGTGTAGTCAAAGCTATGGTTTTCCCAGTAATCATGTACGGGTGTGAGAGTTGGACCATAAAGAAGGCTGACAAAATCCTCCTTTCCAAGTTTAAAGATGAGTTTGTTGTCTCTTGACTTGACTTTGCTTACTTACTTCATCAGGAAAGTTTCCAGTTTCATCAGGATTGGCAGGTAGTTGAAGACTCGAGAGTCTCCTGGATAGCAAAGAGATCAAGCCAGTCAATCCTAAAGGAATGTAATCCTGAATATTCATCTGAGGGACTGATGCTGAAGTTCCAGTAGTTTGGCCCCCTGATGAGAAGTCCAACTCATTGGAAAAGACCCTGATGCTGGGAAAGATTGAGGGCAGGAAGAGAAGGGAACAATAGAGGATGAGATGGTTGGATGGCATCACCAATTCAATGGACATGAGTTTGAGCAAACTCTGGGAGATGGTGAAGGACAGGAAAGGCTGGTGTGCTGCAGTCCATGCGGTTGCAAAGAGTCAGATGTGACTTGGCGACTGAACAACAACCATAACAATGCTGTACATTAACATCTAGGCAGGAAAGGCTAATGGTTGGCATAGGAGGTCAGGTATCAGGGGCACAGGTCTTGGTTCTGGCTGAGGTATCAGGCCTGGCATTCAGGCACAAGAGAACGTAAAAGCTGCCGAAGTCCTAGAACTACAGTACAATGTAGAAATTTGGTGAAGGAAGAAAGAATCTGATTCACCTGAGCTACTTTGGTAGGAGTTTCTTAGTTTTCCCAAAGTAAATACAGGGCTGTTCTTAGTGTGGGGGACAAGGGTGAGTTGGGAGTTAGGGCCTAATGGCAAGTAGAGGGTAAAGGAGACAGTCATGGGAATGAAAGAAGTTGAGATAATTCAGGAGATTTCTCTAACATGAGCATGTTTTCAGCTGCTTAATTAAAAAGAAATATTATATGTTATTTGACCTCTGTTTAGGTTAAATAACACCTCCTTACCTCTCCTGTCCCCATTCTTGAGTCTCACTTGCAGAGGCCATCACTTTCAATTCTTGAAACTTTTTGGGGGTAGTTTGCCTTTATATTTATAAATAACATGCTTATAATGCTGTTTCTTGATTTTTTTCAATATTGGACATGATCTAGAGGCTTCATACTGGGAAAGATTACTCTGCTTTTATATTCTCTGCCCAGCCTTTCCTCTTTCTTACTCCTAGATGCTCATCTTTTCCCATATAGTTGATTTTTTAAATTGATTGGCAGATTTAACTATGTAAATTAATAAATAATATTTATTTTGTTATTATGACTTTGTGTACCATGGTTGTTCTTATTGCTGGTAAAGCGTTTAGTGTTCCCTGGAGTTAATTATTTCATTTTTTTCATTTGCATGTAATCTTTATTCTCTGACAGAACTGTAAAACTCATGTAATATAAACTCATCAGATTGTATGTCATTTTTCACTTTGGAGACATTCCTTCCAATTTTCCTTCATTGGCTGCTACATGGCTGTCATGGAAATAGTTTTTACCCTTTCCTGAATCCAAAATCTTGTTGTTGTTCTGAAGGCATGATATTATGTAACTGAGATAGGCATGGGAGGTAAAATATTTTGAGAACCTTACATCCCTGAAAATTGTTCTTTCCCCTCTCCTCTCAGATTTTTGGTTGGCTGTTGTTCTTGTTTAGTCGCTAAGTCATGTCCAATTCTTTTGTGATCCCATTAACTGCAGCCCATCAGGCTCCTCCATCCATGGGATTTCCTGGACAAGAATACTGGAGTGGGTTCCCATTTCTTTTTCTATGGGATCTTCCCGAGCCAGGGATCAAACCCATGTCTCCTGCATTGCCATGTAGATTCTTTACCACTGAGCCACCAGGGGAAGCCCTTTTGGTTGGCTAGATATGAAATTCTCTGTTAGAAGTCATTTTCCTTCAGAATTATGAAGGCATTGCTCTAGTGTCTTTCTAGCTTTTATTATTGCTTCTGAGAAATATGATGCCATTCTGATCCCTGTTCAATTGTATATAAACTGTCCTTTCTAGAAAATTTTAGAATCTATTTTGGTGTTGTGAAATTTCAGGCTGTAGTGTTCTGAAGTAGTTCTTCTTCTTTTTAAAATTCAGTCCTTATTCTCTTTATTCTGAGGTTTTAAATCAATCTTTTCAATGTGAAACTCATGTCTTTCAGTTATGAGCAATCCTGTCTTTGAAAATTTCTACTTTGTTTTTTTCCATTCTGTTTTGGGGATTCTTATTTTTCCATTGTTGAGATTCTTGAAATAGTCTCATTTCTTTCTTCTTTTTCCACCTGTTTTGCTCTTTGACTTCTTGTTCTATTTCTTAGAATATTTCAGTTATTATTCCCCATCCTGCTCTGAAGCTTTTCCCTTTAAATTTGTGCTGTTATGTTTTCATTTTCCAAGGTAATTTTGTTTGTTTTCTGAAGGTTGGAATCTTCTTGTCTTATGTTGCTAATGATCTAAAGATTTTTTTTTTCCTGTTCCTTGCTTGATCATTTTCTTCAGAGTTTCCTTCCTTCTGTTTTCTTTGCTATTTAACTTTTATGTTAAATTGTCTTCACATACGTGATTGTCCTTGTCCAGCCTTTTGTTTTTTAAAAGTGAGGTACTAAAATGTAAGCAGAACAGTGTACGGGCAAGTTTCATTAACTAGTGGGAAGCGGGACATTTCCTAGGGGGATCCAGGATTGCCAGTAGCTGTGGGTCTTTTCTTTTGGGCCTGAGAAACTTTCTCAGTTTTCTCAGAGAAATCCTCCTGGCTAGCTATATGGACAGATTTGTGTTACAGAACTGAGGAGAGAAGAGTGTTTTTGTGGATGGGGAAGGGCTCATTGCTCCCAGGCAGACTCTCCCTCAGTCCCACTGCTTTTAGTAAGAAGCCTCACTCCTATTTACACTGAGTCCTCTCTGGTCCCACACCTCCAAATACTGAACCGTTAAGGCATCTCTCTAGGGAGAAGCCCCAGACAGCGGAGAGAACCTCTGGAGTGTGGGCGCTGCTCCAGCTCTGTGCGCCACCTAGTGTAACTGGGGTCTGGATCAACGGCTTTCAGCAACGTAGGATTTTATATTCTCTATACAGATGTAGTGGTTCTCTTTAAAAAACGCAACTGCCTAGGATGCTAATTCTGTGTAATACCTATTTCTGGGCTTTACATTTTCCTCCTTTGATTTTTTTTTCTTTTTTTCAGAGCAAATTGGAGCTTTGGCAGATCAGCACATTGTCCATGTGGCATGTGGCGAGTCCCACAGTCTGGCCCTCAGTGACCAGGGCCAGCTGTTTTCCTGGGGTGCAGGTAGTGACGGTCAGCTGGGACTCATGACTATTGAGGATTCTGTGGCAGTACCCAGGTAAGAATGTCAGTTACTGTAAAGGTTATTTCCTGCTAGTTTCTTTGTTAGACTCCTTGGTTTGGGTTCTGCTTTCTTCTTTAATTAATAATTGTTGTTTCCTTTGAGTCACTGTCATGACTTATACTGTTACAACACTTGTCCCCAGAATTGTTATTGTAGAAGTGTTTGAAAGTGAAAGTTGCTTAGCTGTGTCTGACTCTGTGAGCCCATGGACTACACAGTCCATGAAATTCTCCAGGCCAGAATACTGGAGTGGGTAGCCTTTCCCTTCACCAGGGGATCTTCCCAACCCAGGGATTGAACCTAGGTCTCCCGAGTTGCAGGCGGATTCTTTACCAGCTGAGCCACAAGGGAAGCCTGATAGAAGTGTTTATCTCCAGTTAAAAAATGTGAGTTGTTGGGGAAATATACTTCATTTATTCTGATAGCCTGTTGCTGGTAGTGTTTGGAGCTCATTAAATGTTTGAATTAAAAAACCTCTTTTTACACGCTGCACTTATTAACCTTTAGCTTAAAATTGCAAGCCTAAATCAATTATTCAGTTAGACGCTTTAAAGTTCAGTCACAGAGCTGACCTGTTACTCTTTAATAATAGGCCAAATTACCTTCAGCATTATCAACAGCTAGTATACCAAATATACATAAGTTCTTTAACACAGAAGTACTAATACAATGGTTTTTAATCCCTTAAGTATTTACTTAATTCTAAATCTTAGAATGAGGGCTTCACTGGTGGCTCAGTGGTAAAGAATCCATCTGCCAATGCAGGAGACTCAAGTTTGATCCCTCGGTCAGGAAGATCTCCTGGAAAAGGAAATGGCAACCTACTCCAGTATCCTGGCTTGGAGAATCCCATGGACTGAGGAGCCTGATGGGCTACAGTCCATGAGGTCACAAAAGAGTCAGACACCACTTAGCGACTAAACAACAACAAAATCGTAGATGATTTGGCTAACAGATGCTTCACCACTAAGAAAATGTCTGTAGTATTGAAGTTACTCTCAAGTGGACATTTTGGGGGTGGCGTCTCTGTTTGTTGAGGGTTCTTAATGATCAAAGAGGCCACTGGTTTAAATCCTTCATTTAATTCCTATTCCTTTGTACTTCAAATGTACAACGTTTTCCTGTTGCAGTACTAGTCACATTCATTGCAATTTTTAATTTAATAACTAACTTTAGTACAAAGCTGGGAGCTCTTGATGCCAGGATAACTGGATTATTTATTTTAGCATCACCATTGCTAACGGTGCTCTAGCACATGCATTGCTCAATATAGGTCTGGTTAATAAATGGCCTCTCCTCTCCTGCCCAGGAGAAGGCAATGGCACCCCACTCCAGTACTCTTGCCTGGAAAATCCCATAGATGGAGGAGCCTGGTAGGCTGCAGTCCATGGGGTCGCAAAGAGTCAGACACGACTGAACGACTTCGCTTTCACTTTTCACTTTCATGCATCGGAGAAGGAAATGGCAACCCACTCCAGTGTTCTTGCCTGGAGAATCCCAGGGACAGGGAGCCTGGTGGGCTGCCGTCTCTGGGGTCACACAGAGTCGGACACGACTGAAGCGACTTAGCAGCAGTAGCAGCCTCTCCTGCCCAAGTATTGTCCCTTTTAAAGCACAATACATTCTTCCTCCTCCTCTGTTTTGCCCTTCTTAGATTTTTGTCTCTTTAATCAAAAGCTGTTTTAGGGAAAAGAGAAACACGGAGAAGGTAAGAATAATTTGACTCATGTCTTGGGTTCATTACTTTCAAAAATTAATTTAATTTTGGGAGAAGAGGGTGAGTGGAAATATAAAAAAAGGGATGGCTTATTTTAGTGAAATTGCATGTAATATTAAGGAAAAGATTTATAACATTCATGACAAAAATATTTCATTTGTTGAATGAATACTCAAGTCATTAGTGGCGTTTCATTTCAAAAAATGAAGTAGTCTGTGTTACAGTAGCAATTTATTATTATTTCTATTCAGTTCAGTTCAGTCACTCAGTCGTGTCCTACTCTTTGTGACCCCATGAACCAACTCCATCACCAACTCCCGGAGTTCACTCAGACTTACCTCCATTGAGTCAGTGATGCCATCCAGCCATCTCATCCTCTGTCGTCCCCTTCTCTTCCTGCCCCCAATCCCTCCCAGCATCAGAGTCTTTTTTGTTTTGTTTTGTTATTATTTTATTTTTTTAATTTTATTTTTTAACTTTACAATATTGTATTGGTTTTGCCATATATCAAAATGAATCCGCCACAGGTATACAATGTGTTCCCCATCCTGAACCCTCCTCCCTCCTCCATCCCCATACCATCCCTCTGGGTCGTCCCAGTGCACTAGCCCCAAGCATCCAGTATCGTGCATCGAACCTGGACTGGCGACTCGTTTCATATATGATATTATATATGTTTCAATGCCATTCTCCCAAATCATCCTACCCTCTCCCTCTCCCACAGAGTCCAAAAGACTGTTCTATACATCAGTGTCTCTTTTGCTGTCTCGTATACACAGTTATTGTTACCATCTTTCTAAATTCCATATATATGCATTAGTATACTGTATTGGTGTTTTTCTTTCTGGCTTACTTCACTCTGTATAATAGGCTCCAGTTTCATCCACCTCATTAGTACTGGTTCAAATGTATTCTTTTTAATGGCTGAGTAATACTCCATTGTGTATATGTACCACAGCTTTCTTATCCATTCATCTGCTGATGGACATCTAGGTTGCTTCCATGTCCTAGCTATTATAAAGAGTGCTGCGATGAACATTGGGGTACACGTGTCTCTTTCCCTTCTGGTTTCCTCTGTGTATGCCCAGCAGTGGGATTGCTGGGTCATAAGGCAGTTCTATTTCCAGTTTTTTAAGGAATCTCCACACTGTTCTCCATAGTGGCTGTACTAGTTTGCATTCCCACCAACAGTGTAAGAGGGTTCCCTTTTCTCCACACCCTCTCCAGCATTTATTGCTTGTAGACTTTTGGATCGCAGCCATTCTGACTGGCATGAAATGGTACCTCATAGTGGTTTTGATTTGCATTTCTCTGATAATGAGTGATGTTGAGCATCTTTTCATGTGTTTGTTAGCCATCTGTATGTCGTCTTTAGAGAAATGTCTATTTAGTTCTTTGGCCCATTTTTTGATTGGGTCATTTATTTTTCTGGAATTGAGCTGTAGGAATTGCCTGTATATTTTTGAGATTAGTTGTTTGTCTGTTGCTTCATTTGCTATTATTTTCTCCCATTCTGAAGGCTGTCTTTTCACCTTGCTTATAGTTTCCTTTGTTGTGCAGAAGCTTTTAAGTTTAATTAGATCCCATTTGTTTATTTTTGCTTTTATTTCCAATATTCTGGGAGGTGGGTCATAGAGGATCCTGCTGTGATGTATGTTGGAGAGTGTTTTGCCTATGTTCTCCTCTAGGAGTTTTATAGTTTCTGGTCTTACGTTTAGATCTTTAATCCATTTTGAGTTTATTTTTGTGTATGGTGTTAGAAAGTGTTCTAGTTTCATTCTTTTACAAGTGGTTGACCAGTTTCCCAGAGTCTTTTCCAATGAGTCAACTCTTCGCATGAGGTACCCAAAGTACTGTAGTTTCACCCTTAGCATCATTCCTTCCAAAGAAATCCCAGGGCTGATCTCCTTCAGAATAGACTGGTTGGATCTCCTTGCAGTCCAAGGGACTCGCAAGAGTCTTCTCCAACACCACAGTTCAAAAGCATCAATTCTTTGGCACTCAGCTTTCTTCACAGTCCAACTCTCACATCCATACATGACCACAGGAAAAACCATAGCCTTGACTAGATGGACCTTTGTTGGCAAAGTAATGTCTCTGCTTTTGAATATGCTATCTAGGTTGGTCATAACTTTTCTTCCAAGGAGTAAGCATCTTTTAATTTCATGGCTGCAGTCACCATCTGCAGTGATTTTGGAGCCCAGAAAAATAAAGTCTGACACTGTTTCCACTGATTCCCCATCTATTTCCCATGAAGTGATGGGACCAGATGCCCTGATCTTTGTTTTCTGAATGTTGAGCTTTAAGCCAACTTTTTCACTCTCCTCTTTCACCTTCATCAGGAGGCTTTTTAGTTCCTCTTCACTTTCTGCCATTATTTCTATTAGTTATGCCTAAATTATGGATGACTTCTGAGGCTTTAGTTTGTATAAAATTTTATAAGTTAATTAAGATAAATTCATCAATTCCTATCTTAGTATTGTGGGAAGTAACATAGCTTTGATGTCAGACAGCCTCAGATTCCAGTATTGGCTCTGTTCGTATTAGGTGAGTTGCTTTGGGCAAATTGTTTTAACTTATCTGAGCCTCAGTTTCCTAACTTAAAAGTGAAATTATGTAGTATTGTGTACCTTTACCAAGTTGTTGGGAGGATGGAGTAAGATGAGTAGGTAAAACACAGTGTATGCTTGTGCATATATATCCTTTTCTCCATCTTATGGTACAATTTCTTATTGTCTTTTTTCTTTTGACCTGCTGTTTGTTTTTTTGTTTTTTTTTTTTTTGTAACTGTGGTTGTGAAGGTTGTGATAAGGGTAATGGTGACCCATAAAGGGAGAAGTGTGGGGAATTTGATTGGAAACTGGCCAGGAAAAGGACTCTTTTTGCATAAAGTTCTGAAACATTGGTCCCTAAGACAGGATGAATTTTTTCAGTTTTAAAAAATAGTGGGTTTCTGGACTTCCCTGGTGGCTCAGTGGTAAAGAACCTGCCTGCTAGTACAGGAGACAGGATTCGACCCCTGGTCTGGGAAGATCCCACATCTGCAGAGCAGCTAAGCCCCTGTGCTACTACTGTTGAGCCTGTGCTCTAGAGCCTGGGAGCCACAGCTGATGAACCATGCATGTCCTAGAGCCTGTGCTCTAGAGCCTGGGAGCCACAGCTGATGAACCATGCATGTCCTAGAGCCTGTGCTCCGCGACAGGAGAAGCCACCGCAGTAAGAAGCCTCCACACTGCAACTGGAGAGTAGCCCCTGCTGGCCCCAACCAGGGAGGACCCAGCACAGCCATAAATAAAATAAATATTTTTTGAAAATAGTGGAATTCTACAAGCTATTGATATATGCAGCGAAAAAATTGCTGTGTGTATATTAAATGGTCAAGGAATTATTCTGAGTGAAAAAGAACCCAATCCTAAAAGGCTACCTACTATATGATTACATTTACATAACATTCTTGAAGTGACAACATTTTGGAAATGGTGGGTAGAATAATGATTGCCAGGGGCCTATGATGGAGGAGGGGAGGGGTGGTTATAAACAGGAGGAATCCTTGTGTTGGAAACGTTGAATATGGTGGTGGATGCATGAGCCTACATAGGTGACAGAAATACTACAAACACAGAAATAAGTACAAATAAAACTGGGGACAAAGAAGTGAGATTGGTAGTTTGTATTTTTGTCAGTATCCCTGTTATGATTTTTTTTCTATAGTTTTGCAATATATCATCACTGGGGGAGACTGAATAAAGCCTGCAAGGGATCTCTGTATTATTTCTTACAGCTGCGTGTGAATTTACAATTATCTCCATAAAAAAATAGTTGGGTTCTATTTGATAGTAAATGTGTATGTGAACTCTGTAAACTTTTTTTATATCCGAGAAAATAAACTGTTAAAGCAACATTTACCTGTTACTCTAAATAACCCCCACTTCCCTGTTGGACATCTATCTTGTAAAATGCCCCTCTGAGTCTTTTGTTCCCATGAAATACACTTAATGAAGAGGAACATGGCAACCTATGAATTATTAAAATAGGAAGCAGGAGATATTTCTCAGGCTGTCCAACTCTATTGGGCAGTGCCAGACATTTTTTTCACTTAATTCGCACCACAGCCCTGTGAATAGGTACTGTTCTTATCTATTTCACATAAGCAAGCAGAGGATCAAGTTTTAAAAAGTGATCATATGATCTTCCTCTTTACCATCCTAGGGAATTAAGAGTTTTAGAAGCATTGCCCTTAGTAATTTTTAAAAATTGTGGCAAAATACACATAACATAAAATTTACCATCTTGGGCTTCCTTGGTGGCTCAGTGGTAAGGAATCCACTGAGTGGAAGAATCTACATGGCATGGAGCAGCTAAGCCCATGGGCCACACCCACTGAGCCTGTGCTTTAGAGCCCAGGAACTGCAACTGCTGAGCCCATGCACTGTAAGTACTGAAGTCTATGCATCTAGAGCCCATGCTCTGCAATAAGAGAGGCCACTATAATGAGAAGCCCGTGCAAGGCTATGAAGAGTAGCCCCTGTTCACTGCAAGTAGAGAAGAGCTCTCGCAGCAACAAAGACCCAACACAGCCAAAAACACATAAATAAAAAATCAAAAGAATTTACCATCCTAACCATTTTAAGTGTACAGTTTAATAGTGTTATGTATATTCACACTGTTGTGTGACCAGTTTCCAGACTGTTTTTCTTGTAGAAATAGAACTCTACACTCATTAAATGAAAACTCCTCATTTCTCCTCGTCTAGCCCCTGGCAGGCACCATTAGACTTTTGATTTGTATGAATTTGGCTAGTCTAGATACGTCACATAAATGAAACCATAGACTGTTTCTCTTTTTGTTACTGGCTTGTTTCACTAGGCATAATTCCAGGTTTCATCCATGTTGTAACATGTGTCAGAATTTCCGCTCTTAAAGAGTGATGAATATTCCAGTGCATACATATTCCAAATGTATATACCACGTTTGTTTTTCTGGTCATCGGTTGATGGACAGTTGGGTTGCTTCCACCTTATAGCCTTTGTGAATAATGGTGCTGTGAATGTGGGTGTACAAATATCTCTTTGGGACCCTGCTTTCAGTTTACTTGGTTATATACCTGGAAGTGAGATTGCTAGATCATGCCATTGGTCTCATTTGAAAGCCATTTAGATATCAGCTGTGTTCTTAGGGTATGTCTTTGGCTGCTTACTCCTTTTGTCTCTGAATTGGAGATGACAAGGTAGACATTAACACAGGGTTGTGGTAATGGGTTTAAGTGCAGAGCAGGGTTTCTTCCTTTTAAGTGGTAACTACCAAAGATGCAGGAGGTTAGTGAAAGACTTAATAGAACTTTATCATGTAAGATCATATATTTGATTTTAAAAAGTGTTTTGTGAAATATGTTATTTATTACAACTATTTTATTTAGTTGGGAATATTTCCAATCATTGTGAATGCCCTTCTTAAAAGGAAAATCTTTTCTGTTTTAGGTTAATACAAAAGCTGAACCAGCAGACAATATTACAAGTTTCCTGTGGCAACTGGCATTGCTTGGCTCTTGCGGCTGGTAATGTAACATTAAAATCTATGCTAGTGTTGGGTTAATTTGGGAACCATTTCTCTTCGTATTTTTATGTGATGTTATGTAACCAGATACATTTCACTAGTTAGGGTCTATGCATTTCTGTTGGACAGCGACAGTTCTAAGATAGCCCTTGTGTAGCTCATACTTTTCTCAGGGTGTGGATGATGAAAAAGATGGTTATCACTGCTGTTCCACCTCTCTCGGGGAAAATCAGCAGGAGGCAAGACTGTTCATCAGTGTACTTGAACAGAGGATTGGTTTTTCTTAGCTACAACTCATATGGCTATTCCACCATGCTGCTGCTGCTGCTGCTAAGTCGCTTCAGTCGTGTCCGACTCTGTGCGACCCCATAGACAGCAGCCCACCAGGCTCCTCCGTCCATGGGATTTGCCAGGCAAAAGTACTGGAGTGGGGTGCCATTGCCTTCTCCGTATTCCACCATAAAGCACCCAAATAAATGAAGAAGGAAAAGTTAGGAAAACCTAAGCCAACATATGCTGCTATATTCTGTTAGCATAAATTTGTGAGGAAGTCAGCACTAACACGTCCTGCTTGATTCTCTGTGGTGTTGTCCAGGTCATAGCTGGACCCTGTGAAGTCCCGGTCTCTTGTAGTCCTGGTATGGTCAGAACTAGTTCCCTTTGCTTAGTGGATCTAAGCCTGATAATTGGCCTATTCAACACTGAACTGATTTAAACATTTAGTTTTTTCTTTGCATAAATATTAATAGCCTTTGAAGGGTGTTGATCTCTGTGTTGTCATGACAAGTGGGAGTTCTGATTGTGAGAGTCTCACACCATGCAGTGTGTCTGCTTCCTTGCTCTTGGGTATGTGTTGTGGTGGGGGGTGGGGTGGGCAACTAACAAATGAGCCCTACGGGAATTCCATTGTTCTAATAAGTTTATATTTGTGAATGAAACTTGTATCTTTCTGGTAATACCAGTTATCTTCTTCTGATTTCAGATGGCCAGTTCTTCACGTGGGGGAGAAACAGCCATGGGCAGTTGGGCCTGGGGAAGGAGTTCCCTTCCCAAGCCAGTCCACAGAGGGTGAGGTCCCTGGAGGGGATCCCACTGGCGCAGGTGGTCGCAGGAGGGGCCCACAGCTTTGCCCTGTCACTCTCAGGAGCTGTATTTGGCTGGGGGATGAATAATGCAGGGCAGCTTGGGCTCAGTGATGAGAAAGGTGGGTGAAGTCTTCACCTGGCCCTCTTAACTTCATTTGTTTGATATGTGCTTCCTGAGGAGCTTCTGTGTCCTCTCCCCGAGTCAGGCACTGAGGGTGCAGCAAGGACCAAAACAGATAATACCCTTGACTTAGTGGAGACTGCATGCTAATGGGCAGACACAGACAACAAACCAGTATGTGTACAGTGGAAACAGTGACAGATTTTGTTTTCTTGGGCTCCAAAATCACTGTGGATGGTGACTGCAGCCATGAAATTAAAAGACGCTTACTTCTAGGAAGGAAAGTTACGACCAACCTAGACAGCATATTAAAAAGCAGAGACATTACTTTGCTGACAAAGGTCCATCTAGTCAAAGCTATGGTTTTTCCAGTAGTCATGTATGGACGTGAGAGTTGGACCGTAAAGAAGGCTGAGCACTGAAGAATTAATGCTTTTGAACTGTGGTGTTGGAGAAAACTCTTGAGACTCCCTTTGACAGCAAAGAGATCAAACCAGTCAATTGTAAAGGAAATCAACCCTGAATATTCATTGGAAGGACTGATGCTGAAGCTCCAATACTTTGGCCACCTGAGGCAAAGAACTGAGTCATTGGAAAAGACTCTGATGCTGGGAAAGATTGAAGGCAGGGGGAGAAGGGGGTGACAGAGGATGAGATGGTTGGATGGCATCACTGACTCAATGGACATGAGTTTGAGCAAGCTCCAGGAGCTGGTGAAGGACAGGGAACCTGGCATGCTGCAGTCCATGGGGTCTCAAGGAGTCAGACAGGACTGAGCAACTGAACAGCAACAAATGTATGCAGTATGTCAGGGGCTTTGAGAGGAAAGTTTCCTATTTTATATAAGGTACCCAGGGAGGGCCTCTTGAATAAGGTGTTTAGCAGAGCCCTGTAGGAAGTCCAGTAGAAGAGGAGGTGTTTAGAGGAGCTGGGTGAAAACTGTTCCAGTCAGAGGCAACAGGGTGTGCAGAGGCTCTGATGTGGGAGGAATCATGGTAGGCTTGGGGATGCGATGAGCAGGGAGAGGAGTACAAAGCTGGAGCTCCGAGAGGAAGGGAGGCCCTGCAGTGTAGGGCCTGGAAGGACAGGGTAAGGATTTTGGCTTCTCTCAGTGAAAGAGGAAGACACTGAGGGTGTTGAGAACAGTAATCTGACTTGACTTTGCCTAGAATCGGTCCACGGGGAAGCTAGCAGACCACTTTGGAGGCGGTGGGAATAAAGATGGATTTTGAATATATTCTGAAGGTGGGGCCAGTTGGTTTTCCTCATTGTTGGATGTACTTTGAAATAAAGAGAGGAAAAAGTGGAAGGGTAAAGCTGCATTTATGAAATGAGGAAAACTGTATGGGGAAGTAGGGAGGAAGGTGGGCAGAGTCGGAGATTATGGGGAATTAGGCCTTAAATATGTTAAAAATGAGATGTCTATTAGACATCCAAGTGGAGGTTCAGGCAGCAAGCTGAAGAGGAGAATCAGGAATCAGGGGGCCCAAAATTGAGGCTAAAAGAACTGTGCATATTTCATCTCAAAGACAGATGATACTGACTTTTTGATATTTCTCCTTTTCTAGATCGGGAGTCTCCTTGCCATGTGAAGCTCCTGCGAACACAGAAAGTCGTCTATATCAGTTGTGGAGAAGAACATACAGCAGTTCTTACAAAAGTAAGAAACTTCAGTATTCTGGTTTGTTCTGTGGTACTTCTATAATAAGGATGATTATCATTACTTGATTATTTTTGATAAGGTCTTTTATAGAGAGTAGGAATAGTGTATAAACATAAAAATAGTTCAATATATATAACCTTGAAATACATATAGCAATATTCTGTGTTCCTAAGCTGGAATCAACATTGCAGGTAGAGATACCAATAACCTCAGATATGCAGATGATACTACCCTTATGGCAGAAAGTGAAGAGTGAGTAAAGAGCCTCTTGATGAAGGTGAAAGAGGAGAGTGAAAAAACTGTCTTAAAACTCAGTATTAAAAAAATGAAGATCATGGCATCTGGTCCCATCACTTCATGGTAAATAGATGGGGATACAATGGAAACAGTGAGAAACTTTACTTTTTTGGGCTCCAAAATCACTGTGGATGGTGACTATAGCCATGAAATTAAAAGATACTTGCTCCTTGAAAGAAAAGCAATGACAAACCTAGACAGCATATTAAAAAGCAGAGATATTACTTTGCCAACAAAGATCCATCTAGTCAAAGCTATGGTTTTTCCAGTAGTCATGTATGCATGTGAGAGTTGGACCATAAATAAAGCTGAGCACCAAAGAATTGATGCCTTCCAACTGTCGTGCTGGAGAAGACTCTTGAGAGACTCCCTTTGACAGCAGAGAGATCAAACCAGTCAATTGTAAAGAAAATCAATCCTGAATATTCATTGGAAGGACTGATGCTGAAGCTGAAGCTCCAATATTTTGACCACCTCATGGGAAGAGCCAAATCATCGGAAAAGATCCTGATGCTGGCAACGATTGAAGGCAGGGTGAGATGGTTGGATGGCATCACTGACTCAATGAACATGAGTTTGAGCAAACCCTGGAAAATGGTGAAGGATAGGGAAGCTTGGAGGGCAGCAGTCCATGGGGTCACAAAGAATTGGACGTGATTGAGCGACTGAATGATGAAAAAAGAAAGAGCAATGTAATTAATGTTTTAAAATTATTCAACCTATTTCTTTTGCTTCTAAGACAGTCACATCTGGAGAGAATGAAAAAGTATTTTTGTGTTGAACAAACTGTTAAAGATTTACTTTAATAAAATGCTTTAGTATTTGTAAGTACAGCTGCTAAAAAAAATCTTAGGAGTCTGTGGAGTATGTAATTTCTTACATATGAATGGTCATGAAAAGTTCATCTCATTTCACCTACCTTTTTCTTCTTTTTTTGTATTCCTGTTTATTAACATTGTTGTACTTTTAAACTACTTTTAAAATTTATATATAGATGACACACATTCCCTTGAGCAATACTGTCTTTGTTCCATAAAGATGTAGTCTTAAATTCTTTTTAAAAATTCTCTTTTCTATTTAGAGAACATTCCAAAGAAGTGATTTGTCTAAGAGTCAAGTGGGCATAGTGTTCTTGTACAGACTGTTGTGATACTAATTTTGTATACAGAAGTTAGAGGAGTGTATCCAAACTCAGAGACACAGTGCACTTATGTGGTGTTTACTCCTTGTTAGAGTGGAGGTGTGTTTACCTTTGGTGCTGGTTCCTGTGGGCAACTTGGACATGATTCTATGAATGATGAGGTCAATCCAAGAAGAGTTCTGGAGCTGATGGGCAGTGAAGTCACTCAAATTGCTTGTGGCAGGTGAGTGCTCCTAAGAACTTCCTTAGATCTATTAAGACTCAGAAATGGATCTTGTCTTTGTAGTGATGTGGCTACTTCTAACCAGTGTTGTTTTAAGAAATCAACTGCATGCATACCTATGGTGAAAATTTGGAGAGAGTTCAATCTGAGCAGAGTGTGGCAAGGAAGGGTTTTAGAGAAGCAGAGCTACATGGGGCCAGTATAGTTCTTTGGGGATAAAGAATAGCATGACATGAGGGAGACATGTAGAAAGGAAAGTGAGAGAGCCTCAAAGAAATCTTGGAAAGTTTGCTGATTTTCCCCACCTCTTTCTGTTCATCCCCAATGCAGTAGGCCCTTAAACTCTTTCCAGGTCTTATCACCATCCCAATGACCTAGGGTATCAGTGAAGGGCAGTATTATGAAGATCCAGGGCTGCAAAAATAAGCACATGTAAACACAAGGGGGTAGGCTTCTGGGGTCACCTGTAGGAATTGCTGTGCTCACGTATGGTTATTAAAAGTCGGTGTGTGTATTCATTCATTATCAGTAGAAACAATGCTGTTGGGTTAATTCACATTGTTTTCCCCTAGACAACACACCCTAGCCTTTGTGCCTTCTTCTGGACTCATCTATGCATTTGGTTGTGGAGCCAGAGGTCAGTTAGGAACTGGACACACTTGTAACGTCAAGTGCCCTTCTCCTGTGAAAGGTTACTGGGCTGCCCACAGTGGCCAGCTTTCAGCCAGAGCTGGTAAGAGTGATGCTTATTGGAATTTAATGGTGTTTTAAGTGCTAAAAACTCTTGTTATAGAACATGTATTATTTTATTTTTTAACCTTGAGGTCTTTTGGAGGGAATAAATACAAGATATTCTAAAAGTCAACAAATATTTGAGCACTTACTAACTACAGTTGAGATTCTAGAGAATAAAGCAAAAATTCTATTTTGGTCATAAGGATTTTGATTGTGGTGTATCCATTTTATTTACTATTGTTGCTGATAATGAAAGTTCATATTTATTGAAGGCTTAACCAAGTTCCATTACCATGTTAAGCACTGAAAACAACCTTAAAAACTAGTGGTTATTATCCCCATGTTGGAGAGGAGGAAACTGAATCAATTGGAGGTTAAGTAGCTTGCCCAAAATGATGTAGATTCTGGGAACAGAATTTAAACCCAGGCCTGCTTCTTTCTAAAACCTGTGTTCTTTTTAATTTTTTAAAATTTTACAGTTTAAAAAAGTTGCACTCCGTTTACAGGTATCACAAAATATTGGCTATATTCCCTGTGTTGTACAAAACATCCTTGTAGGCTATCTCACACTCAGTAGATTGTACCTAGCACCCCCTGCAACTCTGGATTGCCCCTCCCCACACTGCTTGCCACTGGTAACCACTAGGTGGTTCTCTGTGAACTTTAAAGCCAGTGCTTTTAATGCTTGAATTCTTGTTAGCTTCCATTTATGATTGCTATTTTGGTCACAATATGACATGATCTTTTTTCATGCCATTTCTATTTCTTAAAGAATAGTTAAGTAACACAGTGTTCATTTCACTGGAAATCAAAATAAGGCAGTTGTTCAGTAAGAGTGACTTGAAGCAATAAATCCAGAAGCTTAAATGGAGATGGAGAGTCATTACAAAGAACTGTGATTTAATAACTGATTTCGATTTTGAAGACTATAAAGTGGCACAGTTATGGCTTAATCAGAATTTTAACAGTAACAACCATAAGTACCCTTCTGGAGCATGAGAAACTTAAGTACAGGGCGAGCCTCCCTGATAACTCAGTTGGTAAAGAATCCACCTGCGATGCAGGAGACCCCGGTTCAGAGTCATTTCCTGTTTGTAAACCTGGCATATAGCACAGGGTCTGGCACAAACTTTTCACTCAATAAATATTCATGGAATGAATATATGAGCATCTGAGAATGTAGTGGAACTTGAAATGTAAAATAAATAAGATTTTGTTTTGATCATGTTCCCCAAAGTGGAAAAATGGCTAGGTGTCCTCTTATCTATCATTTATAAATTTCTTTTTCTCTAAGGCATTGTACTCATGTTAGGAAAGCATATATTTAAGAAATACACCAATTTTTAAAAACTCCAGTATGTAGGTTAATTTTAAACCACAAAGTTTTCAAAGTTTAATTACAGGATAAAACTTATAATGTAAGTAGGTGAATTTTAATTTGTTATGTAAATGCTGGTTTTAGGAACCTTCGTGGTAATTTGGGAGCACAGTGTTCCATAGAGAGGAAGTTTGAGGTGTGTCTTAAGGGATGGTTTGGAGTTAGGTAGAGGACAATGGAGGGGTAGGCTGTGGTGAGTACCATGGAACTACGGGTACCAGGAGCACCTTTCCATCATGCTCTAGGGGGCGCCATTCCTGGAGAACACAGCGTGCTCTGGGCGTGGTAGAAGGGAAAGGCATGGAGCTATGCTGCCAAGTCGCTTCAGTCGTGTCCGACTCTGTGCGACCCCATGGACTGCAGCCTACCAGGCTTCTCCATCCATGGGATTCTCCAGGCAAGAACACTGGAGTGGGTTGCCATTTCCTTCTCCAGTGCATGAAAGTGGAAAGTGAAAGTGAAGTCACTCAGTCGTGTTTGACTCTTAGCGACCCCATGGACTGCAGCCTTCCAGGCTCCTCCATCCATGGGGTTTTCCGGGCAACAGTACTGGAGTGGGGTGCCATTGCCTTCTCCCATGGAGCTATGAGGTGGTGCTATTAGAGGAGCCATTAGAATTGAGTGAGACGGTGGTGTGAGAGTGTCGCTGTGGGCACAGTGAGATGGGAGGCAAAGCGGAAGCAGGACATGGAGCTTCATCCGGAAGTGGCTGCAGACCTCCACACTCAGATGCTGTAAGTGGTGTCTTAGCTGACGTTACGGTTTATAGTAGTGACTGTTTTAAACTTCAGTGTCATGACAGAGTTAGAATGAAAAAATAAAAACGAGGTCAGGACTAGCTGGCAGTTGGCAGGAGGAAGAGGGGGTTAGAGTGGAAGATACAGTTTTATATGTTTAGTTTTAACTGAGGTAGAAACAGTCCTGGGAAGAGAGCCAGGAGAGGAGGTTTTTTACTTCTCTGACATAATTAAATGGATAGGAAACCACTCGGAAACATATTTGGAATGTTAGAAAAGGGGATCAAGGAAAAAGTTTAATTGTTGAAAAACATGCTCTTGAAAATTTTTTGACAGATCGCTTTAAATATCATATTGTTAAGCAGATCTTCTCTGGAGGAGACCAGACTTTTGTACTTTGCTCCAAATATGAGGTAAAATTTTCTTTTGACTGTTATCTTGGGGGTGGAATACTGGTGAACCAATATTTATTTTAATAAATAATAATTACATGAGAGCAGCATTATTCTTTGTTTCTACCAATTTTATATTATTAAAATACGCTGACAAAACTGAAGTAATCTCCATTTTGTTTCCTTAAAGTGCCAATAATTTTCTTGGTATTTAATCACAGAGTTCTACTTTATAATGGAAAATTATTTATTTATATCTAGATTTGTCCCAAAAGAGATTTAAGGAGGCCTCAGAGAATTCATACTAACTTTGGGATTGTTTGACTTTCTATTGTTTCCTTCCCTAAGTAGCAATAAATGCTAGGTATTTGAGAACTCACTGTGCTTGTTTGATGTGATTGAGTATATACTAAATATAAGAGATGCCATTCAGATATCCTTTATTATTTATCGTCTGCTTATAAAACCACACGAAAATTTCCCTCAGGTTGTCTCCTGCATCCCTGTGGTGGGCAAATGACATTTTCTTAGGGCTGGAGGTGGAAGAGAACGTGGGCTAAGTATCTGTGTTGTTGTTCAGTTGCTAAGTTATGTCTGACTCTACGACCAAGTGGACCTCAGCACACCAGGCTCCCCTGTCCTTCAGTGTCTCCCAAAGTTTGCTCAGACTCATGTCCGTTGAGTCGGTGATGCTATCCGTGACAGGGCTTTAATTCATTCCCCTCTTTCTGGATGAGAAAAATCATTCTGAAATGAACACCACAGGTTTGTTTCCTGTCCTCTACACCCTGCTGCTCTTATGCTCCTCTCCTCTCTCCCTCCCTTCCCTTCAAGCCCTGACCCTTCTTTTATTCAGTCAGCGCTTGGGGAGGATTAACCATATGTAGTGCATTGATCCTCATCCTCCCCTGGAGGAGCAGGGAAGCGCTGGTGGTGATGACAAAGGAATCAGAGTAGGCTGGGAAGAAAAATGAAGTTCTGTGGACACAAGGTGCCCTGTTGGTATTGGAAACTCTCCCCATTACTCTGATACTGTGCCATCTCTCGACATATGATATCCTTGCCTTCTAGTCAGTATCATTCTCTGACTTGGATAGAAAAGGTTGTGGTGGAGTCTGAGGCTGCAGGTTGGATAGCTGATACTGACGTTAGATATTATCCAGGTCAGGATGCTGCAGAAGGTTCTGTTGAGTGCAGCCATCTGGACTGAGTTGGAGCTGTTGCTTCAGACCTATTTTAGGCCCAGCTTCAGTGCTTCACAGAGAAACCTTGAAAAAAGCTGAAACTATTCTTTGTTTCTTTAACGTGCCAATAAAGCAAAATATGAAAAGCCCTGAATCTTTGTAGGATAGTTACTTTGTGTCCACAAGTAGTACAGTCTGAAGTATTCCTTTCTCTAAGAAAGTGGTTTGATTAACCAACTTTAATTTTCCTGTGAAATTCAGCATAAAACTTAGTTTCATTCCTTTTATAAATATGGTATCTGATATATGTAGTTGAATTTTAAATTTAACTGTAATTAACATTGTTGGAACCGGAAAACAAAACATTGATGAGAAGGAAGTGAAAGTAGCATATTGTTGTAGAAAGAGGGCAGGTTAAAGTTTAAACAACTAGAAGAGTGGTATACATTAAATATGTAAGATAAAGAAAAAAGCAACTGAAAATAGAATATGACTTAGAAAGGTATTGCTCTTTCTTATAAACACTGAAACCTGTACACTTTTATTTAAGCTATTAAGCCTAGGTATTTGTTTAGGTACAGAGATTGGTCAAAAAATGTGTTGACTCTGTTACCATGACACATGAAGAATCTCTTAATGACCCAAGAAAAAGCATCTGTGTAGTGACATACTCCATTTTTATAAGACACTCTTAAGATTTATTTCAGTTCAGTTCAGTCCTCAGTCGTGTCCGACACTTTGCGACCCCATGGACTGCGGCATGCCAGGCTTCCCTGTCCATCACCAATTCCCAGAGCCTACTTGAACTCATGTCCATTGAGTCAGTGATGCCATCCAACCATCTCATCCTCTGTTGTCCCCTTCTCCTCCCGCCTTCAATCTTTCCCAGCATAAGAGTCTTTTCCAATGAGTTGTTTCTTTGCATCAGGTGGCCAAAGTATTGGAGTTTCAGCTTCAGCATCAGCCCTTCCAATGAATATTCAGGACTGATTTCCTTTAGGATTGACTGTTTTGATCTCCTTACAGTCCAAGGAACTCTCAAGAGTCTTCTCCAACACCACTGTTCAAAAGCATCAATTCTTCGGCGTTCAGCTTTCTTCACAGTCCAACTCTCACATCCATACATGACTACTGGAAAAACCATAGCTCTGACTAGACGGACCTTAGTTGGCAAAGTAATGTCTCTGCTTTTGAATATGCTATCTAGGTTGGTCATAGCTTTTCTTCCAAGGAGCAAGCGTCTTTTAATTGCATGGCTTCAGTCACCATCTGCAGTGATTTTGGAGCCCCCCAAAATAAAGTCTGTCACTGTTTCCCCATCTGTTTGCTATGAAGATGGGACCAGACGCCATGATCTTAGTTTTCTGAATGTTGAGTTTTAAGCCAACTTTTTCTCTCCTCTTTCACTTTCATCAAGAGGCTCTTGAGTTCTTCTTTGCTTTCTGCCATAAGGGTGGTGTCATCTGCATATCTGAGGTTATTGATATTTCTCCCAGCAATCTTGATTCCAGCTTGTGCTTCATCCAGCCTGGCATTTCACATAATGTACTCTGCATATAAGTTAAATAAGCAGAGTGACAATATGCAGCCTTGATGTACTTCTTTCCCGATTTGGAACCAGTCTGTTGTTCCATGTCCAGTTCTAACTGTTGCTTCTTGACCTGCATACAGATTTCTCAGGAGGCAGGTCAGGTGGTCTGGTATTCCCATCTCTTTTAAGAATTTTCCACAGTTTGTTGTGATCCACACAGTCAAAGGCTTTGGCGTAGTCAATAAAGCAAAAGTAGATGTTTTTCTAGAACTCTTGCTTTCTCAATGATCCAGTGGATGTTGGCAATTTGATCTCTGGTTCCTCTCTCTTTTCTAAAACCAGCTTGAGCATCTGGAAGTTCACGGTTCATGTATTGTTGAAGCCTGGCTTAGAGAATTTTGAACATTGCTTTGCTAGCATGTGAGATGAGTGGAATTGTGCAGTAGTTTGAACATTCTTTGGTATTGCTTTTCTTTGGGATTGGAATGAAAACTGACCTTTTCCAGTCCTGTGGCCACTGCTGAGTTTTCCAAATTTGCTGGCATATTGAGTGCAGCACTTTCACAGCATCATCTTTTAGGATTTGAAATAGCTCAACTGGAACTCCATCACCTCTACTAGCTTTGTTTGTACTGATGCTTCCTAAGGCCCACTTGACTTCGCATTCAGGGATGTCTAGCTCTAGGTGAGTGATCACATCATCGTGGTTATATGGGTCATGAAGATCTTTTTTGTTTATCTTTTTTGTGATCTCTTCTGTGTATTCTTGCCACCTCTTTTTAATCTTTTCTGCTTCTGATAAGTCCATACCATATCTGTCCTTGATTGTGCTCATCTTTGCATGAAATGTTGTCTAGGTAGTTCTAATTTTCTTAAAGAGATCTCTAGTCTTTCCCATTCTATTGTTTTCCTCTATTTCTTTGCATTGATCACTGAGGAAGGCTGCTTTATCTCTGCTTGCTATTCTTTGGAACTCTACGTTCACATGGGTATATTTTTCCTTTTCTCCTTTGCCTTTTGCATCTCTTCACGGCTATTTGTAAGGCCTCCTCAGACAACCATTTTGCCTTTTTACACTTCTTTTTCTTGGGGATGGTCTTGATCCCTGCCTCCTGTACAATGTCATGAACCTCAGTCAATAGTTCTTCAGGCACTCTGTCTATCAGATCTAATCTCTTGAATGTATTTGTCACTTCCACTGTATAATCATAAGGGATTTGATTTAGGTCATATCTGAATGGCCTAGTGATTTTCCCTACTTTCTTCAATTTAAGTCTGAATTTGGCAATAGGAGTTCATGATCTGAGCCACAGTCAGCTCCCAGTCTTGTTTTTGCTGACTGTATAGAGCTTCTCCATCTTTGCCTGCAAAGAATATAATCAATCTGATTTCAGTGTTGACCATCTGGTGACGTCCATGTATAGCGTCTTCTCTTGTGTTGTTGGAAGAGGGTGTTTGCTATGACCAGTGCGTTCTTTTGAGAAAACTCTGTTAGCCTTTGCCCTGCTTCATTTTTTACTCCAAGGCCAAATTTGCCTGTTACTCCAGGTAATTCTTGACTTCCTACTTTTGCATTCCACTCCCCTATAATGAAGAGAACATCGTTTTGGATGTTAGTTCTGGAAGGTTGGTCTGGTAGGTCTTCATGGAACTGTTCAGCTTCAGTTTCTTCAGCATTACAGATTGGGGCATAGACTTGGATTACTGTAATATTGAATGGTTTGCCTTGGAAATGAACAGAGATTATTCTGTGGATTTTGAGATTGCACCGAAGTACTGCATTTTGAATTCTTTTGTTAATTATTGGGGTCGCAAAGAGTCAGACATGACTGAGCAACTAAATTGAGCGCTGTTTTATATTATACACCTAGTATTTATTTATCTTATAAATTGAAGTATGTGCTTTCTGACTGCCTATTGCCAATCCCCGATCCCCCCCACTCCCTGCCTCTGGTAATCACAAATCAATCTCTTTTTTCTATGAGCAATTTTGTTTTATTTTTAAGTATATTAATTTACAACACTATTTTAATTCCTGGTACACAACATAGTGATTTATATTTCTATAATTTTGAAATGATCACCACGAGTCTAGCTACCATCTGTCACCATGCAAATATACTACATAATTAATGACTAAGACCTAGAAGTCTTAAAAAGACACCAGTATCTCCAGAGATTCTGATTTAACTTGTTTAGAGTGTAACTTGGCTGTCAGGATTTTTGAAAGCTCTGGTGATCCAAAGTGCAGCCAGAGTTGGATACACTGACCTACACCAATTTTTTCTTTTGAGGCTGTACGTAATTCTAAGGCATGGAAAACCAGTGCTTTTTCTTGGGTCTTTATGTTTGATTTTGAGATTGTAGTTTATCCAAGGCATCTGTGGTTTGTTGGACTTGGGGTGAAGAATGAGAAAATAGTAACATGTCTATATTTTAAGTATGTGTTTGTGTCTGTGTTCAGCTGCTCCTTGGAATGGGGGAAGCAATTCAAATTTACATAATGACTGGTTTTAAGACCACGGTGGAGAGACAGTCTTGTTTGTGTGTTCTCAAGTGTCTGTTTTGTCTTACAGTTTTTCTCTATGCAGTTCAAGATGGCTTTTGTTCTCTTAACAGATTTCTGTGGTCATTTTTGTTAAAACACTTATCAAAAACCAGATGATCATAAACTTTGGCAAACATCTCGAGTCTGTTACATGCCCTCTTCCTTTCCCCTTATAATGCTGTCTTAACTCATCACTCTGAGAAAATAACCAAGAAAATTTACTTTGATAGTTGTGTTTTTATGATCATCTGGTTAATGTTTTAATATTGCTTTTTTCCCTCTCTTCTAGTGACAAGTACAGGAGACATAAAGCACTTTAAATTTTTCTCTAGTTCTAGATCATGATTAGATTTGGGGAAAATAAGTTGAAAAATAGCAGTTTTAGGAAAAGTGCTTATTATATAGCACTGTGCAGCATTTGGGGATTTAAAGGCCATTATTGATATGTCTTTTGTCTTTCTTATAAATTTATAGCTGTGTACTTTGAGCAAGACATTAAGAGGCATTACATTTTCATAGATTATTTACAATATAGATTGTATAGACGTTTTATAATGCATATTGTTGGAGTTTGGTGAACAGTTAAGCAAAAGATTAGTAATTTAAAAACCTTGATGTTACGGTAATTCAAAGCAGAGGGAGAAAGAAATCTGAAGCAGTCCTCTTGGTTTGGTTTCTCTGGGGAGGGTACTGAAGGGCCATCCCGGCTCCACAGCACCCCATGAGTTCGGCTGAGGCACTGAGCTGCAGTTCAGCTTCCCCTTCTGCCCGATCCTGCCTCCTTCATCCTGAGGAAATATTCTAGAACTCCTCCCAACCCCAAACTTCAAACATAAATCTCAGGTTCAGAGTCTGTTTCCCAGGTGTAAATCCTTCTGGGGGCAGGGGGGCTGAGGCCTGGCACCACATCCCCAGCTGCCACTGACAGGAAGGGAGTGAGGCCAGCGCCCAGGGCAGTTCCTGGAGGTCAGTGCAGCTGGGGGCAGTCCAGAGCTTACACTGAGGCAGCTGGTGGGGTGAGTGGTCCGTTCTGAAGGGAGAGAGGATCTGGATGGTGCACCCCCGCTCCTGTACATAAGTGAAACACAAAGTGGGAGCTATATGGGGAAAGGGAGATGAGAAAAAGTCCCTGCTGTTCCATAATTTTTTTTTTTTTTTTTTTGCTGTCATATTTAATCCCTCAGAATTCTTCTCCTGCTGTTGACTTCAGGATGATGAACCAAGCACATTACACCAGTTTAATAAATGATGAAACCATAGCAGTTTGGAGACAAAAGCTCTCAGAACACAACAATGCAAATACAATCAAGTATGTGGTTGCTTGTTTTCAGTTCTTTTCAAAGTGTATTGGAATTTCCAACTTAGTGATTTTCCCCTACTTCCATCTTGAGGTTGTGAATATAAATGGCGTTTTGCATTTGAGGGGTCATTTTTTGGGCACACATCTGGTGCCCTTAGCTTGAAATAACGTAGTAAGTTCCCCCATTTTCTTACAAGGTGTATTCCTCAATGTGCTTTGTTTGGACCTTAAAATTCCTAACTGATGAAGACCTGAGTTGGCCTTTCTGCCAAGAAAGCTTAGTGTTATTGTTGTTTAATTCCAAGAGTTTTCTTCATATGCTTGTTCTGAAGCATTCCAATCTAAGCTTATTTTACTTAATCAGAATAATTTAGCATTTTCATATTCAAAATGATTAGATGAGATAGAGAAAAAAGTACAGTTAAAGGATTGAGTCCTTTCAGCAAGTGTATTTCATTCTTAAAATTTTTTTTTCTTAATTTTTATATTTTTACACATTGTATTGGCTTTCCTCAGTTTTTCCATTTTTTGACAGAAGCTGATTCTTGGGGATGAATGAATCAGATTGTGTACTGGGTGATAGTTGTTCCCATATATGTATATAAAGCATTTTACTTTATGGAATAGATTGTAGAGGGGCAAATTGCCTGAGCCCTTTGGACACACCAGCTTTTTGAGTGGGGGATCATTGGGAATGCCCTAGAGCATCTCTGTGACAGTCCTCAGAAGCCCTCTAAGCTTGGTGACTCTGCCAGGGAGTTCAGTCTGGAAGGGGCAGGGAACAGGCTGGGGGGACTAGACTCACTGGGAAGATAGGGGTGTGGGGGCACTGAGACTCCCTTGGCTGGGACTTGACTGGTTCTCAGTTTTCTTATTTACAAGCAATAGGATATAAGGAATGATCTCCAAAGATCCTTCCTGACCTGGCTCCTGTGATTAACAGAAGTTACTGTGATCCCCTCCTCAACTGTATATTTGCTTTGTTCCTTCCCTTTTCCTTATACTAAATAAGAGGGTTCGAGCTTCCTGACATGTAGTATCACTGTGGGTCCTCAGAAACTAGCAGTTTCCCCCCAGAAAATCTAAGTAATAGGAATAAAAACTTAACTTCACTCATTTGTAGTTTCTTTCTAAGATGGGCAACAAAACAGAAGGAAGTATTTGTTCAGTTATTAGTTTGCAGAGATACTTTCTGTGTTGGTAAATAAAAGCTGGGCTTAGCTTTTTTGGTTTTATTTTGGGTTCGTGTTTGGAGGTGAGGGGGGGAAGTGTCTTAGACGGTTGATGGGAGGAAAGTCCAAGGTCATTATTATTAGGCCTGAGAGTTTTTTTTTGGCAACTTTAATACTCTTTATTTTAACATGATTTACGGATAATGTAAGTTCTTGTCCGTTTTGAGACAGGACACTGTTTTCCAAGGCTTCACCTGGGTAAGAAGGAGCAGCTATTATGGAAACTCTGGAATAGAGGAGTAATCTATTGCTGATGCTTAAATAACCATTTATTTATACTTATTAAAGACTTCTTTCCCGTTTTTCTTTCTGAGCAGTGGTGTTGTTCAGATATTATCTTCTGCGGCCTGTTGGAATGGAAGTTTTCTTGAGAAAAAGTAAGTGACTTAGTCTTAAAATAACCACGTGTGATGCAGGTGCTTACTCAGCAAAGGCTGAGAAAGGCTTGTGTTCTCTTTGCTGGTGGTTGGCCTTAACTCAGTGGGTAAGCTTACGATTTGCACAGCAACGGAAGTGCCTGATGGTGGTGAGAGGACACCAGGAAGGGCAGTGCTGATTCATGCCTAGCTGGCAGAGAAGCAGATCACCAAGAGAGAGGCAGTATCTCAGAAAGGGTTGGTGTGATCAAAAGTAAGATTTTTCAGGCTATTCCAAAATATTAATAATATTTGTTCTTAAATTCTTTTAAAAATATATATATATTTTATTGAAGTGTAGTTGACTTTGCAATGTTTCAGGTACACAGCAAGGTGATTCAGTTATACAGATACACATATATTATTTTTGAAATTATTTTCCATCATACAGTAGACCTTTCTTGCTTGTTGCATATCTATTTTTTAATTAGAAATCTAACATTCTGTTCATACTAAGTCAGACAAGTCAAATCAAAATGTCAAAATTTTTTTAGTTAGGCAAGAATTCATATATTTTCTAAAATATATATTATACATATTTATATGTATATGTATACAAAAGCTCTTCTACTATACTTAATAAGGGCTTGAGAAAGAACGAAAAAAACAGGAGAGATGGAGAAGTTGGAGAACATAAACTAAATGAAACGGGAGCATTGAATATGTAATAGAAAAAGTGAAACAAACTAGATAAAAGTAAAAAGATCATCATATAGGCCAGTTGTTTATAAACATGACTGCTCATTAGAAACATCTGGAGCTCTGGAGAAAAAAGCGATACCTGAGCATTTGTAGTTTTCCAAAAATTTCAAGCTAATTCTGATATGCCTCTGGATTTTTAAAAGTGATTACAGGTTTTTCTATTAGATCCTAGTTTTGTTGATATAGAATTTTATTATTTTTCTATTGACCAGTCATGATACAATGGTATTAAGTGAGTGATAGTTACATAGTCACAATAGCAAAAGATGTTAATCAGTTTTCACAATTAGTAGCCAAACAAAGAGAAGGAAATGGCAACCCACTCCAGTGTTCTTACCTGGAGAATCCCAGGGACGGGGGAGCCTGGTGGGCTGCTGTCTGTGGGGTCGCACAGAGTTGGACACGACTGAAGTGACTTAGCAGCAGCAGCAGCCAAACAAAAATAAAAGATAATTACAATTGCAAGCCATAATGGGAGCATGATTAACTTAACAATATAAATAATTACAATTTGAGGGGAGTATCAAGCAGAATGATGTGGTAGGTGAAAGTGCATACATGCACTTGTTTTCATCCACCCAGCTAGTGTATGTCTTTTAGTTGGTGCTTTTAATCTATTTACATTTAAGGTAATTATTGATATGTATGATCCTATTACCATTTTCTTAATTATTTTGGATTTATTTTCTGTAGGTCTTTTCCTTCTCTTGCGTTTGCTGCCTAGAGAAATTCCTTTGGCATTTGTTGTAAAGCTGGTTTGCTAATGCTGAATTCTCTTAACTTTTGCTTGTCTGAAAGCTTTTGATTTCTCTATCAAATCTGAAGGAGAGTCTTGTGGGGTAGAGTATTCTTGGTTGAGGTTCTTCCCTTTTATCACTTTAAATGTATCATGCCATTCCCTTCTGGCTTGTAGAGTTTCAAATCAGCAGATAGCCTGATGGGAGTTCCCTTGTATGTTATTTGTCATTTTTCCCTTGTTGCTTTTAATATTTTATCTCTGGTCTTTAATTTTTGTCAGTTTGATTACTGGGTGTCTGGGTGTGCTCCTCCTTGGGTTTATCCTGCCTGGGACTCTCTGTGCTTCCTGGACTTGGTTGACTATTTCCTTTCCCATGTTTGGGAAGTTTTTAGCTATTATCTCTTCAAATATTTTCTCAGGTCCTTTCTCTACTCCTTCTGGGACCCCTATAATGCGAATGTTGGTGTGTTTAATGTTGTTCCAAATATCTCTTAGGCTGTCTTCATTTCTTTTCATTCATTTTTCTATATTCTGTTCTGTGGCAATGATTTCTACCATTCTGTCCTCCAGGTCATTTATTATTCTGCCTCATTACTCTGCAATTGATTCCTTCTAGTGTATTATTCATCTCTCTTTCTTTGTTCTTTCGTTCTTGTAGGTCTTTGGTAAACATTTCTTGCATCTTCTCAGTCTTTGCCCTATTCTTTTCCCGAGATCCTGAATCATATTTACTATCATTATTCTGAATTCTTTTTCTGGAAGATTGCCTGTCTCCACTTCATTTAGTTGTTTTTCTGAGATTTTACTTTGTCCCTTCATCTGGGATATAACTTTCTGCTCTTTCATGGTGATTAGCTTTCTGTAACATGGTTTTTGTTTTAGCTGCTGTGAGACTGTGCTTCTTCTTGCTTCTTCTGTCTGCCTTCTAATGGATGAGGCTAAGAGGCTTGTGTAAGCTTCTTGATGGTAGGGACTTGTGATGGGAAAAACTGCGTCTTGCTCTGGTGGGCAGGACCTTGCTCAGTAAAGCTTTACAATTATCTGCTGATGGGTGGGGTTGCACTCCCATCCTTGTAGTTTTTTGACCTGAGGCAACTTATCCTGGGGTCTAAAGGCTGTATGGTAGGGTTAATAGTGGACTCCATGAGGGTTTACACCAAGGGGGACCTTCCAGTGCCCTTGTCCCTGTGGTGAGCCCCTGCTGACCCACACCTCCACTGGAGGCCCTCCAGCACTAGCAGGTAGTTTCGGTTCAGTCTTCGGTGGGGTCACTGCTCCTCTCCTCCCAGTCTTGGAAGGCATGCATTTTGTTTGTGCCCTCTAAGACCAGAGTCTGTTTCCCCCAGTCCTCTGGAAGGCCTATAATCAAATCCTGCTGGCGCTGAAGGCCATATTCCATGGGGATTCCTAGTCCCTTAGTTGGATCTCCAGGCTGGGAAGCCTCACATGGGGTTCAGAACCTTCACAACAGTGTGAGACTTTCTTTTTTATTGTTGTTCTCCAGTCTGTCGGTCACCACCTGGCAGGTATGAGATTTGATTTTATCATGATCGCATCCCCACCTAACATCTTGCTGTGGTGGCTTCTTTGTCTTTGGACATGGGGTATCTTTTTTTGGTGGGTTCCAGCGTCCTCCTGTTGATGGTTGTTCAACAGCTAGTTGAAATTTTGGTGATCTCACAGGAGGAGATGAGCACATGTCCTTTTTACTCTGCCATCTTGAACTGGAAGTGGACAATTCTGTTCTTAAATTCGTATTTCTTTAAATAATCTCCCTGTTTCTTTGACACCTTTCCCATGGTTTTTTCTTTCTCAAAAAAGAATGAATTTAGGGAAAGTTCCAAGAAGGCTCCAGGGACTCCTTGGACTCAGGGCCAGCCCAGCCCACCAGAAAATTGCATTTGGCCTAAACTCCCAGGTTGTAAATAGTGTTTCCTTGCTAGGCCTTATCCCGTCTCCAGATATTGTGGCCACAGAAGGGTCTCGTCATGGGTTTTGATCTTTGGTGATCCCAAGTCCCAACCTTCTCACCATCCTTTTTCTGTCTGTTGCAAGGCTAATGAAATCCCATGAAGAGAGACTTCAGTTCTGTGTGTCAGTTGCACCCCCTACCCCACCCCCAATTCTGTCCCTAACTGGGTTGTAAGAGGTTGCTTCAGGAACTCTGTTCAGTTACAATTAAAGATTGCAAAGTCATTTGTATCATTAGGGCAACTGAAATGAGCTCATCCAACTAATTTCATAATCAATACTTAGCCTTTTCCTCCAGGGAAAAAATTTTGTGTTGATGTTGGTCTTTTAGAACAGTGATTCTCAACCAGGCTGATTTGTTTCCCAGGGGATGTTCAGCATTGTCTCTTGACATGTTTTGGTTGTTACTGTGGTGGTGAGTATACTACTGGAATCTAGTGAGCAAAGGCCACGGGTGCTGCTAAGCATCTCACAATCCCACCCACCCAACAAAGAATTATCTGACAACCACAAAAGTCAGCAATCCCAAGGTTGAGAAACCTTATTCTAGAAGGACAATTTTTATGAAAGTTGGGAATGGCTCTTGTTAGATTTGTTAGATTGCTGCTGCTGCTGCTAAGTCGCTTCAGTCGTGTCCGACTCTGTGCGACCCCATAGACGGCAGCCCACCAGGCTCCCCCATCCCTGGGATACTCCAGGCAAGAACACTGGAGTGGGTTGCCATTTCCTTCTCCAATCCATGAAAGTGAAAAGTGAAAGTGAAGTCGCTCAGTCGTGTCTGACTCCTAGTGACCCCATGGACTGCAGCTTACCAGGCGCCTCCATCCATGGGATTTGCCAGGCAAGAGTACTGGAGTGGGTTGCCATTGTCTTCTCCATTTGTTAGATTATCCAGCCTTAATTTGTTAGTTGCTCAGTGGTATCATGTCTGACTCTTTGCCACTGTATGGCCTGTGGCCCGCCAGGCTCCTCTGTCCATGAGATTTTCCAGGCAAGAATACTGGAGTGAGTTGCCATTTCTTCTCCAGGGGATCTTCCCCACCCAGGGATCGAACCCACATCTCCTGTGTCTCCTGAATTGGCGGGCAGATTCTTGACCACTGAGCCACCTGGGAATTCCCAAAGACCAGTTTAACAAAGCATAAATACATGTAGATAAAGTCTTTTGATTTTTCTTAGCAGCATAGCAGAAGGTACTTCTAAGCATATGGAAGGCTGCATATGGGATAGCAGAAACAATTTCTATGTTTTGGGCAAATTTATTTTTAGAACAATAGTGCAAAAGATTCAACAAACAGAGAAAGCCGAAGTAACTCCTCTTGATTGACAATTTAGGTTCCAATGCATATAATTATATAATTAAAATTTTTTCACGTTAGGAACTCTGCTTGTGTTTTTATAAATTGTAATATTGCCAACAGATGACATTAAAACTATCTGAATATGTTTGTTACACATAAGCAGAAGTCTGTTTTGCAAATAGTTCTTTTGTAATTAGTAGATGTGGTATGTTTAAGAGTGAAAATTTAAGAGACATTCTTTAAATCTCTAAAAGGCTGAAAGTTTGTTTAAAACAGATAAATGATTAGTTGTTAGGAAGTTAAAAACAGTTGTTGTTCAGTCATGTTTGACTTTTTGCGACCACATGGCTTGCAGCATGCCAGGCTGCCCTGTCCTTCACCATCTCCCAGAGTTTGCTCAAACTCAAGTCCATTGAGTTGGTGATGCCATCCAACCATCTTGTCCTCTGTTGTCCCCTTCTCCTCCCTCCATCAATCTTTCCCAGTATCAGGGTCTTTCCCGATGAGTTGACTGTTCTCATCAGGTGGCCAAAGTATTGGAGCTTCAGCATCAATCCAAGGATTATTCAGGATAAAATTAGTCCTGGAGTGAATGTACTTGTATTCCTTATGTTAACTGAGTAATACACTAACTTTGCATTTATTATAGATCTGATATTAAAAAAACTTGCTTTGAACTTGATATTAGTTAATGAGTGGGCCACATTGCACAAGGGGTGTTTTTTGTACCTAGGCACAGCATCTGCCTTTGGTTCAAAGTACCACAATGACAGAAAGAGGCAAAAATACAAGAGTTAATCAGAAAAATAACATTCTGCCTATAAATTTCAAGAGTCTCACAGTAAGATGATGATCCTTATACTTTAATGACTTAAATTGTAAGATATCTTGAAAAAGGGATTCAGAGAGATTTATTCTGTTGGGTTTCCCCAAAGTTAATGTTTTCGTGCATCTTGTGTGCCAGGTGAAATTTAAATTGGATCAGTATGTGCAAACTATATATTGACTTTTTTATAATTCATCCCTATCAGAATGTTTGCTTTGTTTTTCTTCTATTACATGTTTTTTTTTTTGTTTGTTTAGAATTGATGAGCATTTTAAAACAAGTCCCAAAATCCCTGGAATTGATCTGAACTCAACTAGAGTGTTATTTGAGAAGTTGATGAACTCTCAGCACTCCATGATTCTAGAACAGGTATTTTTTTACTTCTATAAAGTATATGCTTAAAATGCATTTTTGCATTGAAATAAGTCAACTTTCAAGAAGAAAAAAAAGAGTAAGATGAAAAGGCAAAAGTCTTGTATAAATGTTAACTCTGTAAAATACATTAGGAATTTGTCCTAACTTTAAATTTCCTATTTAGCTTAAAGTTTTCTAAGGAAATCCCCACTCCCTAGAGTATAAGGTTGGCAAGGGCAGGGACCTTTGGCTTTTCTTTTCACTGATGTATCCTGATTGCCCAGACTGGTGCCTGGCTCGTAGATGTTCCTGAGTGCATACTGAATGAATAAGAGTTGAGAGTCTCTCAAATAATTTATGAGTTTAGAGATCAGGTAACTAGATTGAATTTCTCATTACTCTTTTCTCTCATACAGATCTTAAATAGCTTTGAAAGTTGCCTGATTCCTCAGTTATCGAGTTCACCACCAGATGTTGAAGCAATGAGAATCTACTTAATACTCCCAGAGTTTCCCCTGCTCCAGGATTCCAAGTATTACATAACGTTGACTATTCCCCTGGCTATGGCCATTCTGCGGCTGGATACAAACCCCAGCAAAGTCTTAGGTGAATTTGCTGCACAGTACCGGAAGTTTCTGCTTTATATTTTATTGGTGTGACCATTGGCTCCTGTTGGATTGAGATCCAAGATTTGTTATCATTTAATATGCTTAACACTTAAACATTTCTTTCTTTGCTGTTAATTTCTAATTTCAAGCCATATTTTCAGTTTAAACAAATTGAACCATTAATTAGGTTATTTGAAACCGTTTACACCAGACTTATCTTGATTTTTAAATATTCACAAAGTTAGATTATTTGACTTAATTTTTTTTCCTCCTGTGCTTGCTAGCGGTTAATAGTGTCTCAAGTATTACTGTCCATCTGTTGTTCTTTCTCTTATAATTAATTTAGGGGGTGGGAGTGAAATGAACATTGTGGTGTGATACACAGGTCTCCAGAAAAGGAGAGGAAGAAAATGACCTAGTGGAGACTTACCAAATGTTTGTTTTGTTTTTCTTTTTTAGGACAGTTGAGTCCACACTGATTTTTGCAGGCTACGGACACTTTGCTGAGATAAGAACCTTCCGTTCCTCAGTGAATTGGAGAGTGTCTCTCATGGGAGTAGCGCCTGAGATGTTTTTATTAATCAAATGCAGAAAATCTGTCACCTGGCTTTTTCTTTTCATTTATTTTTTTTTCCTGGTAATTTTTTTTAGGTGTTCACTGCAGCTCAGTAACTTCTGTGTTCCATATGGACTAGGCTGTTACTTGAGTGTGGTCTCCCCACGAGTAGAGACCTGTATTGCTCAGGATGGAATACTGTCTTTTCCGTATTGCTCCCATCTTTGTAGAAGATACAAACACAGAAATAATCATGAATATGTTAGTCCTTAATTTTTTTTTAAGCTCACAAGCTCTTTGGGGTATATTTTCTCAGGTATTTTAGTAGACTGTGAGATAGAGATGGCCATCTCTGAAGGAATATTACCTGACTTTTAAGTTTTTAAAAAAATTATTTTATTATTATTTATTATTTTAATTTTCTCAGAGAGAATAGCACAAAACGATCAGAATAGTTCAGTTTTACACTTTGTTTTTAAATTCTAATCATAGAAATTGAAAAGAGTACTTCAAAGAAGAGAAAACACTGCAAGTAACCATCACACAAATTCACGATGATCAATATTTTGCCCTTTTAGTTTTCTCTGTTCTCCCTACCACTACCTTGTAATCTTTTCTGGAATACACTTGAAAAATCTTGGACATTCTATTACTTCATCCTATAAGTATGTCAATGTGACTGAGTTTGTTTCTGACAACGTAAAACCAGTGGTATAGTCTTCTTGTCTGGTCATGAGAAAGTATTGTTTGTTAAGAAACAGAAATATGTAGTTTTTCAACTAATGATGCCTCTTGAAAGGAAGGACTGGTTGCCATATTTGGTGCTGCATCTGGGGTGTGTGGTCCTCGGCATCCCTGGTGCAGGACCCAAGTGGTGGCTGAGAAGGGGGCTGAAAGGCTAGGATCTGTGGATGCTCCTGCCCAAAGTATACGCCTGAGCATCTTGACCACAAATGTCCTTTAGACTGAAATTTTAGATTAGCCTTCTGATTGAGTCTTTGAGGGAAACAATCAGATGAAGCTTTATAAAAAAGCTCCAAGGTTCTCCTGCAGCCACCACTCTCTCTGGAAATGCTTTAATGGATTCTTTTTAAAGTCAGTTTTGGGAAACTGTGTTTTAGACTAATGCTTATCTTCTAGCTGGAGCAGTTTTTAGTTAGTAGACAGAAGACATACATACTTGATCAAGATCACATGTTGAAATATATCTTTTTTTTCTTTTCTAAAGATAACTGGTGGTCTCAGGTATGCCCGAAATACTTCACGAAACTGGTAAACCTCTATAAAGGTGCAGTCGTTTATCTGCTGAGAGGAAGAAAGACATTCTTAATCCCTGTACTGTTTAACAATTATATTACAGCAGCTCTCAAGCTCTTGGAGAAGTTATACAAGGTAAGCATAGAGAAGACCCAGAGGGGAGAGGGGTGGAGAGAGAGTAGGATGAAATGATCTACCTGCATGTTCAGTGGGAAGCTATTTTCCAGGCATCTGGGTCTTAACTGTCCTTGTTTCGTTCTTCATCAGGTAAATCTTAAAGTGAAACATGTGGAATATGACACATTTTACATTCCTGAGATTTCCAGTCTCGTGGACATTCAGGAAGACTACCTCATGTGGTTCTTGCATCAAGCAGGAATGGTAAGAATTCATGTGAAGCATATCTTAAAGCTTTACTCTTTTCTCAGAGCACAAGGACAAGAAAAAAAAATCGGAGCTCTATAATTTGTCCTTGACTTTGATGTTAATGTCACACCTGTGCTTTATTGACTGGCTTTTGCATTCTTAAAACACTGAAGTACTTTGAGTAATCATAAGTACTCATAAGCAGTCACAAACGGGTAGTCACCCAAATGGCATCATTTTAATTAGTTGCCAACATTAAAAAAAATCAAGGTATCTGAAGTAGTCAAACTCATAGAAACATAAAGTAGAAAAGTGGTTGCCAGGGTCTAGTGAGGAGAAATTGAAGAGTTTTTTTTAATGGGTTTAGACCTTTTTTAAAAAATGAAGTATAGTTGGTTTACAATATTGTGTTAGTTTCAGGTACACAGCAAAGTGATTCATCTTTCTATATCTATAACTCTATGTTCCTTTTCAGATTCTTTTCCCTTATAGAGTATTACAGAATATTGAGTATAATTCCCTGTGCTATTACAGTAGGTCCTTGTTATCTGTTTTGTATATAGTGATGTGTACATGTTAATCTCAGACTCCTAATTTATCCTTCCCCCACCATGCCCGTTTGGTAACCATGAATTTGTTTTCTAAGTCTGTGAGTGTGTTGTAAATATGTCCATTTGTGTCAGTTTTTAGATTCCACATGTAAGTGAAATCACGTGATATTTGTCTTTTTCTGTGTGGCTTACTTAGTATAATAATCTCTAGGACTTTCAGTTTTGCAGGATGAAAAAATTCTGGAGATTCATTGCACAATAATGGAAATGTATTTGAGACTAATCAATCTAACACGGTAAAGATGGTAAACTTTGTGTCTTTTACCACAATTTAAAAAGTCAAGGAACATAAAATGAATTTCTGGCCTTTCTTGAGACCTGGGAAGACCTGGCAGCATGACCTGTCTCCCAGATGGTGCCAGCTGGCTGGAGTTCAATAGGGGCTCTTTAGATATGGCTTATACATGCCAGAGTCCCCACTGCAGTTTGATTTTGACATTGAGGAAAGGATCATTTGCTATTATCTTCATCTAACAGCTAGTCAGCTTGAGTCATCTTATGTCAGCTGCCTGAACCCTACAGGATGCCTGGTTTGGGATTATGTGTGTGAAGATGTCACATATCCCTGACCTAGTTCTCGCTTACATTACAGCTGTGGGTTTGCCTGCCACCGTTGAGTTGGCTGTATAGTTTGTTTGTAGACTGGCTTGGGATATATGCAAGGCTTTTTAGGATCACCCATCTGTGGATTATGTATAAATTTGAGTGATGTCAGAAAACAGAGTGATAATATGGTTATTTAGTGAAGCCATGCAGAGCAGACATGTTTGAGATGAGTCCTTGCCAATTTAACAGTTTCATCACTGACATGTAGGCAATATTTTCCTATACCCTGCAGGGATTTTGGGGGTCAGTTTTTGTCATTGTTTAGTCACTAAGTTGTGTCCAACTCTTTTTTTGACCCCGTGGGCTGTAGCCTACCAGGCTCTTCTGTTCATGGGATTTCCCAGGCAAAAACACTGCAGTGGGTTGCATTTCCTTCTCAGGGGGATCTTCCCCAACCCAGGGATTGAACCCAAGTCTCCTACATTGGCAGGTGGATTCTTAATCACTGAACTACCAGGGAAGTCCTTTGGAGGTCAGTAGTGGTTTTCCAAAAGCAAGTCATTTAAATAGGTTTCTTTAAGGAAGATTTTTTTCTTTGTCAAATACCAGATGATCAATGCTGGAGACTATTGAGTGTTTTAATATGGGTTTTGATTACCTTAAAAAGCCAAAATACTTTTCAGAAAAGTGGATAAATCTTCTAAATGGGTTTACGTAGGCATGGAAGCTAGCAATGAACTCTGTTTTCATCTCCTAATTTAGAAGTTGTAAGCAGACAAACTTCTCTGTTTTATGAATTCATGAATATTCATTGACTCATAAAATGTTAAGAGCTTCAGTAAGTCTTATGAATTATTTAGCCAGCTGCTTTGTTTCTAGGTGAGAAATTGGAGTCTCAGAGAAGCTAAACAGTTTTTCCACCAACTCAGTTAGCTTAAAAGCCAATTGTTCTGACTTCTAATCTACTCTTTCTGTGACTTGGTACTGAATCCTAGTGGACTCTAATTTACTTTGACCCTAAAAAAGAAGTTGTTGGTGTTAAAAATATAGGTTATCATGGCTGTGGTCTCTGAATGGAGTACTTAAGTGAACAACTTCTATAACTTTTTTTATTGTTCCTTTCTCTTAATAGTTGATAAACAAATATAAGCCTTAAATACCAGCTGCTCATCTCCTTCAATAATTAAGGTTCTTACAGAAAGATACAAAATTGGGTAAAATAACGTGACCTTTTGTGATTTTTGTGGAATTTTTTTCTGTTATATAATACTATTAGAAATTAAAGTTTAAATTTCTTGATATCTTGGATTTTAACCTAAAATGCTAAAGCTTTTTCATGTATTTGTTTTTTTTTTTTTTTGAGGTATAATTGACATGTCACATTATTTCAAGTGTATACCCTAATGACTTGATATTTAAACACACTGAAATGATCACTGTAAGTCTAGTTACTGTCTGTTACCACACATAGTTGCAAATCTTTTTCTTAGATAACTTTTAAGAATTACTCTCTTAGCAACTTTAGCAACTGAAATATGCAGTGCTGTTTTACTCTCTGTAGTCACCATGCTGTACATTATATTACTGTGACTTGTTTTATGACTGAAATTCTGTGCCTTTGACCCATTTTGCCCACCCTCCATCCCTTCTTCTCTCTGGCAGTCACCTAACCTGTCTCTTATCTATGAGTTTGTTGTGGTTTTGCTTGTTGAGATTCCAAGCAAATCTTGGAATATATTCACTTCCAAATATCAATGGAATTGTATTGCGCTTGTCTTCGTCTGACTCACTTCAAGGCCCATCCAAGTCATTGGAAATGGCAAGATTCCATTCTTTTTGTCTGAGTGTTACTGTTTGTGCACTCAGTAAAGCCAATTTCTGACACCAGGTTGTGGGAAGGAAAATATAGCATTTATTGCAGAGTGCCAAGCAAGGAGCCCAGGGCAGCTAGTGTTCAAAACACCTGAACTCCCCAGTGGGCTTCAGGAAAGCATTTTAATGGCCACAGGAGGGAAGGGAGTTGCAGGGTGTGCAATCAGCCCGTGCACAAACCTGGTTGATGGGGAGGCAAGAGGGCAGTGTCATTGTCAATCCTCGGACTGCAGTACGTCTGGGGGCTGTGTGCTCATGGTCGTCAGGTAGTAATTTCTTGGCATTTGGTGGGGATTTTAGTATCTGCTGCACAGCTCAGGAAATGTGCTCCAGGTACCGTTATCTAGGTCCTTCAGAAAGGAGCTAAAACAGAGGATGGTGGGAGGGGTCTGTTCTAGAAAAGCCCCATAACGTCAGGCTTGGTTACATGAGTAATATTCCACTGTGTATGCCTTATCTTCTTTCTCCATCCATATATCTATGGACACTTAGGTTGTTTCCATATCTTGGCTAATGTAATAAGGCTGCTCTGAATATGGGGATACATATATCTTTTTGAATTAGTGTTTTTTGTATTATTTGGATAAATATCCAGAAGTAGAACAGCTGGATCATATGGTAATTCTATTTTTAATTTTTTGAGGAACCTTCATACAATTTTCCATAGTGGCTGTACCCGTTTAAATTCCTGCCAGCAATGCATGAGGAGTCTCATTTCTCTATCTCCTTGCCCCAAAATAGTATTTTTTGTTAATAGCAGTTTGGACAGATGTGAGGTGATATCTCAGTATGGTTTTGATGCACTCATCTCACATGCTAGTAAAGTAATGCTCAAAATTCTCCAAGCCAGGCTTCAGCAATCTGTGAACCGTGAACTTCCTGATGTCCAAGCTGGTTTTAGAAAAGGCAGAGGAACTAGAGACCAAATTGCCAGCATCCGCTGGATCATGGCAAAAGCAAGAGAGTTCCAGAAAAACATCTATTTCTGCTTTATTGACTATGCCAAAGCCTTTGACTGTGTGGATCACAATAAACTGTGGGAAATTCTGAAAGAGATGGGAATACCAGACCACCTGACCTGCCTCTTGAGAAATTTGTATGCAGGTCAGGAGGCAACAGTTAGAACTGGACATGGAACAACAGACTGGTTCCAAATAGGAAAAGGAGTTCGTCAAGGCTGTATATTGTCACCCTGTTTATTTAACTTATATGCAGAGTACATCATGCGAAATGCTGGGCTGGAAGAAGCACAAGCTGGAATCAAGATTGCCGGGAGAAATATCAATGATCTCAGATATGCAGATGACACCACCTTTATGGCAGAAAGCGAAGAGAAACTAAAAAGCCTCTTGATGAAGGTGAAAGAGGAGAGTGAAAAAGTTGGCTTAAAACTCAACGTTCAGAAAATGAAGATCATGGCATCCAGTCCCATCACTTCATGGGAAATAGATGGGGAAACAGTGGAAACAGTGTCAGACTTTATTTTTTTGGGCTCCAAAATCACTGCAGATGGTGACTGCAGCCATGAAATTAAAAGATGCTTACTCCTTGGAAGGAAAGTTATGACCAACCTAGATAGCATATTGAAAAGCAGAGACATTACTTGGCCAACAAGTGTCCGTCTAGTCAAGGCTATGGTTTTTCCAGTGGTCATGTATGGATGTGAGAGTTGGACTGTGAAGAAGGCTGAGCGCCGTTAAGAATTGATGCTTTTGAACTGTGGTGTTGGAGAAGACTCTTGAGAGTCCCTTGGACGGCAAGGAGATCCAACCAGTCCATTCTGAAGGAGATCAGCCCTGGGATTTCTTTGGAAGGAATGATGCTAAAGCTGAAACTCCAGTACTTTGGCCACCTCATGCGAAGAGTTGACTCATTGGAAAAGAGTGATGCTGGGAGGGTTTGGGGGCAGGAGGAGAAGGGGACAACAGAGGATGAGATGGCTGGATGGCATCACTGACTCGATGGACATGAGTCTGGGTGAACTCTGGGAGTTGGTGTTGGACAGGGAGGCCCGGCGTGCTGCGATTCATGGGGTTGCGAAGAGTTGGACATGACTGAGCAACTGAACTGAACTGAACTGATGATTAATGAGGTTGAGCATCTTTGCATGTGCCTATTGGCCATCTGTGTGTTGACTTTGGGAAAATGTTAAGGTTCTCTGCTCATTGTCTGTCTTTTTTTTTTTTTTTATTGAGTTGTATGAATTCTTTGTGTATTTTGTTAACACCTTATCAGACATATTGTTTGCTAATACCTCTCCCATTCTGTAGACTGCCTTTTCATATTGTTGATGGTTTCCTTTGCTGTACAGAAGCTTTTTAGTTTGATCTAATTCCCTTATTTATTTTTGCTTTTTTTGTCTTTGATTTTTGAAGTCAGATCCAAAACATCACTGCCAAGACTGATATATCAAGTTGCTTACTACCTATGTTTTCATCTATGAGTTTATGATTTCAGATCTTACATTCTAGACTGTGATCCATTTTCAGCTAATTTTTATATATAGTAAGTAAGTAAGATAGTGATCATTTTGTTCATTTGTACGTGCCTGTCCAGTTTTCTCAACACCATTTATTGAAGAGATTGTCCTTTTCCCATTGTGTGATCTTGCCTCCTTTTGATTGAACATATATTCATAGGCTTATTTATGAGCTTTTAAATGATAGTAATGAACAATAAGTGGATTTTCCCCAGCCTTATTGAGGTATAATTAACAAACAAAATTGTAAATATTTGAAGTGTACAATGTGATGATTTGATGCACATATACATTGTGAAATGATTACAAAGATCAAGTTAATTATCACATCCAATACCTCACAGAGTTAACTTGTTTCCTGTGTGTCTTAAGAATGCTTAAGATGTATTCTCATCAGGTTTCCAGTATATAATGTGTGTAACTGTAGTCACTATGCCGTACTTTAGTTCCTTAGAACTTTCTTGTAACCGAACCGATTGTACCCTTTCACCTACGTTTCCCCATCTCCTCCCTCACCCACCTCTCTCCCCCCATCCTCTAGCAACCACCATTCTTCTATTTCTATGAGATTGGGTGGTTTTTTTTTTAGATACCACGTATACATGACACCATGCAGTATTTATCTTTCTCTGTCTGGCTTATTTCAGTTAGCATAATGTCCTTTAGTTTCACCCATATTTTTGTAAGTGGCAGGATTACCTTCTTTTTTTATGACTGAATAATATTTCACCGTGTGTGTGTACATGTTTATGTGTCTGTGTGTGCATCTCACACTACGTGAGTTTTATGTGTTAACTTTTTTAGCTTGGTGTAGTAGCCAAGGCAGTATAGTTTACAGTTCGTAGCACGTGCTTTACCGTAGTCAAAAAGAACCGGTTTCAGTCTCAGCTCAGGCCTACTACCTATGTGACCTTACACAAGTTCCTTAATTTCTGTAAGCCTAGCATCCTCATTTAGAAATGTGAATTCTAATAGTATTGTGAGAATTAAATGGGAAAAAGCATGGAAAGGCCTTACTTTGCCAAGCACTTAATAAGTCCTGAAGTGTTAGTCGCTCAGTTGTGTCAGCTCTGTGCAACCCCATAGACTGCAGCCTGCCAGGCTCCTCTGTCCATGGGGATTCTCCAGGCAAGAATACTGGAGTGGGTTGCCATGCCGTCCTCCAGGGGATCTTCCCAACGCAGGGATCGATCCTAGGTCTCCTGAATTGCAGGCAGATTCTTTACCAGCTGAGCTACCAGGGAAGCCTGGTCATAAGCCCTGGTAGCTATTTTTCAGTAAGCAGTCTTGGGCGCCTAATGTATATCGCATGCCTGCTAGTCACTGGGAATGGCGACACCTATGGGATATGGTGGCTGCCTCTGTGACATGCTTAGTGTAGTGAAAAAGGAATTACAGAGGGACACACACGTGTGTGCCAAGGACTGTGGCGTACAAAAGAAACATTCTAAACTGACTGACTTGTTTATTTTAAAGAAGAGATGGTAGTGGCATATTTATTTCAATTAATAAACTGCTGTCATCTACACTTGGAAACCAGATAAACAGAGCACAGAATGAGTGATGCCGTGGGCTCCCATGGGGCAGCACAAGTGAGAAAGTCAGTGATACAGAGGAAATGCTTCAAAAATAAAGACTGGAGTCTATGTGACATTGGCTGTATGTGTTGTACGGGGCCGTGTTTTGGTTCCAGGTGCCAGGATTGTGCACCGCTGTATTTGCCTGCACGCCAGTGGTACTGGGGGCCAGGCGTGCCCACTGAGGGTATAGGAGCACCCGGTGGCAAGCAGGCCCTGAGGCAGAGGCCTCCGTGCTCCCTCCCTGGCACGACGGGCGCTCATGCTGTGACTCTTGTCCCCAGTCACAGCCACAGTTAGGAAAGATTGGCTTGGGATGTAAAAAGATATTCCTAGTTCTCCAGCTCTCCAGTTCTGTATCATGTATTTATTCATTGCTCCTGTTTCATATACTTAGGAAAAATGATTTAAGGTGACAGGGACACCCCATTTCAAGCAGGAACACTTGAAATGTAATCCACCAGTGGTACTTTGCTAGTTTTAGGTTTGGGAGACTCACTTTTGGGGAATGAATGGCCCAGGCCAAGTAGCCTCTCAGGAGAGGGTCACATATCTTACCCGTTCATATACATCTTTCCAGGTTAGGGAGAGCAGTCAGGAAGCAGAATCATAATATTGCTGTTTCAGTATTTAGTTCATGTAATCTGGAAACGCTAGTACTAATACCACTTCTAAAATATTCAGCATCTACAAAATAAAAATCAGTGAAATTAAACCGTTAAATTTTAAATACAAAATCTCAGACTTGTAAAAAAATAAAGTTTGTAGACACGTAAACAGACTTTCTTATAGGCCTTCTGCTGCTTTTAACTGAACACCCTTCCCTTGTTCGCTTTCCACAGAGTCAGCACCTCAGTCCTCCCCTGCGGTGGGGGTCTTCTGGACCATCAGTTCTCTTGCCTTGGCTCTGGTTCCCAAGAGTAATTTCTTTCCAGCCATCGTACCCTGCTGAAAGCATGATAACCCTGCCCCTCCAGAAGGGAGATCAGCCTAACCTCCAAAACTGGGCTTTTTCAGGATTTTTGGTGGGGGTTGCAGGGAGAGGATGGCAGGAAAGAATTGGAGAACTAGAGTGGGAGAGAGCTAAGAAATACAGACAGAGCTGCTGATTGATGTCTGAAATAACTACATTGTACCAACAAAAATACTAGTATTTACTACATATAGTTGTCCCTCCATATCCATGGAGGATTGGTTCCAGGAGTCCCCACCCCCGTATCAAAACTCTTCATGCTCAGTTCAGTTCAGTCGCTCAGTCGTGTCTGACTCTCTGCGACCCCATGAATCGCAGCACGCCAGGCCTCCCTGTCCATCACCATCTCCCGGCGAGTCGGTGATGCCATCCAGCCATCTCATCCTCTGTCGTCCGTCCCTCATATAAAATGATATGTTAGTTGTATATAACCTAAGAACATCCTCCCAAGTACTTTAAATCATCTGTCGATTACTTATAATACCTGATACAGTGTGAATGCTATGTAAATAGTTGCCAGTGTGTGACAAATTCAAGTTGTGCTTGCTGGAACCTTCTGGAATTGTCATTTTTCTCCAAGCATTTTCCATCTGAGCTAGGTATACTCTGCAGACATGGAACATGTGGATAAGGAGGGCCCACTGTATACTGGGAGGCTGTAAAGCCAACAACTGTTTTTATGGTCACTGTTAAATCTATTTGAAGTGTTTAAAACTTTATTTTGCATTATAGAACAACACACAAGATAAAGATCTTTCTTTTGTTTTGAGAACAGACAAATAATGCCTAGAATAAAATCCCTTCTGAGAAGGAGGATAGAAAATTTTAAATATTGGCACATGCTTCCCCAGGATATTTGTACCTTTTGTGGGTATCTAGAGTACAAGATAACTTTGTAGAGTGCTGTTTTATGGTGTGTGTTTTAGTTGTTTCAATTCCAGAAGTCAGAGTAATTAGAGAAGCCGGCATGAGAATGAATCAAGTCAGCCTGGGTTCTACATGTAAGACTCGACACCTTGTCTCCCTGGACTGGACTCTCTTCTCTAATTAGTGTTTCTCAGTCTAGAGAAGGAACCTGTTCTAAAGGATAAACAGGGTGATATTTTTAAGAATTTCTTTTCAGTGCTTTCATCGAAATATACACGAATACAAAAGGAAGTATATATATACTTATTATTCATATAGCATTTAAACATTAGAAAACCAAAGCAGATTTACAAATTAAATATAAGCAAAACTCTAAAATAAACACAAATTAGCCTCATGGATTTAATGCAATGAGCAAGAATGCCTTTCTGAAGCGAGACCCCTCTTGCATTGTGATTAGGACTGCAGGCTGCCAGGCCTGGGGCCTTGAGTTCTGTGGCTTGTCCTGTGCACCCAGGGATGATTCAGTTCTCTTTTGTCCTTTCAGCTGCTATCAAACCTTCATTCATGCAGCTAGTCAGGACTGCTGTGGCCTTTTCTTGGGCACAAATGCATCACTTACAAAGGAAGACTGCTTTTTTCCCTTTCCTTGGACAATTCAGTGTACCGTGGCACCAGTGCAATCATTAAAATAAATGCAAATTATATGGTAACACAGAATTATAAGGAGTTCATTCAGAATCTGTTTTTATTTTGTTTAGGATATCATTTTTTTCTTTTTTTTTAGAAAACACACACACAAAAATGCATAGAACACTCTCAGATTTCTGGGAATAAATCCATGGTTTTCTGTTTGTGAAATACTGCTCCAGGTCAGCGTGATCCATACTGTTGATTTTTTGTTTGATTGATTCTGTTGGGTTATGTAGCAAACAGTATTCATTAGCTTAATCTTTCAGGAGAGATTTCCTTTTTTCTCCTGATAAACTAATGTACCTCTTAGATATGTTTGTAACCTACCTATTAGATATGTTTGTGGTTGTTTTTATTTGCAGGCATACTTTGGGGATATTGTGGGTTTGGTTCAAGACCACCACAATAAAGCAAATATTGCAATAAAACAAGTCACAACAATTTTTTTTGTTAACTAGTGCATATAAAAGTTATGTTTATACTGCATTCTATTAAATGTGCAATAGTATTATGTTTAGAAAAACAATGTACAAACCTTAACTAAAAGATACTGTATTGCTAAACAAGAGTGCTGGCCATCATCTGGGCCTTCAGCAAGTTGTAATCTTTTTGCAGTAGTAGTGTCAAAGGTCACTGATCAGGTCACCATAACAAATGATACAAGAAAGTATGAAATATTGCAAGGATTACAAAAATGTGACACAGAGACGTAAGGGGAAAATGGTGCTGATAGTGGTATAAGACTAAGCGTTGCTACAGAACTTTAGTTTATTTAAAAAAAAAAAAAAGATTATCTATGGAATGCAATAAAGTGAAGAGCAATAAAATGTAGCGTGCTTATCTGTTATTCCCTTCTTTAAAAGTTTATTCAGATTTCATTTACATATTGATGGAATATCTTCTGCAGGCCAAGCCAGGGATGACTTTCTTTTTTTTTTTTTTTTTTTTACCTTTGTTGGCAAAGTAATCTCTGCTTTTTATTTATTTATTTTATTTATTATTTTTTTTTAAATTTTATTTTATTTTTAAACTTTACATAATTGTATTAGTTTTGCCAAGTATCAAAATGAATCTGCCACAGGTATACATGTATTCCCCATCCTGAACCCTCCTCTCTCCTCCCTCCCCATACCATCCCTCTGGGTCGTGGACAGGGATGACTTTCTAAATACCTAGTTATGGACAACTTTCTAAATATTTGATTTCTCCCAAGAGCAACTGTGTGTACGTGTATGTTTGTAAGAGGTAGACTTAACATGCTGACAAATGATTTAAAATTGCATTATCCACTTTACCTAACAAGATTAACCTCTGAAGTCATGGTTGTAAAGCTCCTGTTTTGGTATTAGATTTCTTATAAACGAAAATTCTATGAATGCTGTAAATTATGGAGTTAGTGAAATACTGTTTTTGTAAAGGTCCTTTAAATTTTTCTGAAGTTGTTTTCAGTGTTTTTCTCAGTCTATATTTATCAAAACAACTGGTCTATTCCATCATAACTCCAGTCAGCTGTTTAAATGGTGTTAGTTCCATGGCCAAATAGTCAGATAGGTTATCTATTTTGTTATTTGTTTTGTTATTTGTAGGGGATAAAAAGTTCAAGTTTTGTAATCCAACTAAGAGACTTTATTTTTCTTTACACAGAAGGCTCGACCATCTATAATGCAGGTAAATGATACTTTAAAATTTATTAATGTATTTTTCCAGCAGTATTCTCTGTGGAATACTGTAATATTGCCAATAATGTGTTTCTTTCTAGGATGCTGTAACGCTTTGTTCCTACCCTTTTATTTTTGATGCCCAAGCCAAGACCAAAATGTTACAAACTGATGCTGAACTGCAGATGCAGGTAACATATTTTAAAAATTATTTTTTCCTATTATGGGTTTCTTTCATCTTACACATTCAGTTGTAATTTTTTCCTAACAGAAGAAGGTTCATTTGGGTAAAGTTGTAGTATAACTTTTAGAACCTATAGAAAACTTTTCAGCAATTCTCTATTGAATAAAGCAAATACAAGTGAAGGGACATTTACGTAAACTTAGAGTTGACAGGTGTCTTCATAAAGTATCATAGAGTAAATATTTGCCTTTGTGGGCCATATGGTCTCAAGTATAAAACTCTGTTGTAGCGCAAAATTTTAATTTTACAAGATTTTCACATGTGTGAAATATTCTTTTTTTTAATTTTTGTTTAACCATTTAAAAATGTTAAAACTATTAGTAGCTCAAGAGCTGTATAAAAACAGGCAGCAGGCTGGATTCAGTCAATGGGCCGTTGTTTGCTGACCCTTGATACATTATTAAATGGACCTTGGCAGTTCTTTATTGAGCCAAAACTTAAATTAGATTTGTGCAATTTAAATTTGTTTTGATTGTACAATATAATTGGTTTTGGCAAGCCTGCAAAGATGTTTGTGAACTAGCAATCCAAACCTATCAATTCCTACTGCTGGTGGATATGTAACTGCATTCATCTCTCTCCCCCTCTCCCCATCTTTTTGACTCTGTCTCTAGCTCTTATTTATATCTATCTCTATAGATCTGTTTTCACAGTGATATAGCCATCATATTGACAATTTAAAGCTTTTCCAGAGAAAATGGACATTTTTCAAAGAACTAAAGCTGTTTAGCAAGTGGTTATTTGGTTTCTTTTCCTGCTAATTCGAAAGTCACCATTTTTACCCAGTTACATCATCACTTTCTTCTACTAAGATATTATTTCAGTCTTAATCCGCTTAGTCCAAATCATTTTCCTGGAATGAGTTATGGATCATATGGTTCACAAAGTGTTTCAGTTAATCTCTTTGGGTTCATCTTAGATAGATTTGTGTGTTTTGTAAACATGACTGAGAAAATCTACTGGAAGAGTTAGAAGGAAAATAAAGAACAAGGTGGAGATGCAGCATGTCTGCCCTGCCCTGTACCCAACCATGGTCCAGAGGCACGGCTGCCAGCCATCTCCCCTCACAGATGCGCTCTTGGGTGATAACTGTGTTCTTGGGTGTGCTGTTCCAGGTGGCAGTCAATGGGGCCAATCTGCAGAACGTCTTCATGCTGCTCACCTTGGAGCCTCTGCTGGCCAGAAGCCCCTTCCTGGTCCTTCATGTTCGCAGGAGCAACCTTGTTGGAGATGCCCTAAGAGAGCTGAGCATTCATTCTGATATTGATTTGAAAAAGCCTCTCAAAGTGAGCCCTTCAGTATATTTATCTAAACAACATTTCTGGGTTTCTTTAAACAGTGTCAGATGAAGCAGCAAAATTAAAATCTTGAAGTACAGCCATTCATTATTTCTTTCATTCATTTTACAAGAATTTACTCACCTCCTTCTGTCCAGTCACCAAACAGACCATCTCAACATGACATCAGATAAAAATGCCAGTGGATTATTTGAGGGACTACAATGGCACCCCACTCCAGTACTCTTGCCTGGACGTTAAGAAAAATCCCATGGCCGGAGGAGCCTGGTGGGCTGCAGTCCATGGGGTTGCTGAGAGTTGGACACGACTGAGCGACTTCTCTTTCACTTTTCACTTTCATGCATTGGAGAAGGAAATGGCAACCCACTCCAGTGTTCTTGCCTGGAGAATCCCAGGGACGGGGGAGCCTGATGGGCTGCTTTCTGGGGTCGCACAGAGTGTAACACAACTGAAGCGACTTAGCAGCAGCAGCATAGGGCCTTCTTTGTCTGCTGTTTTTCGTGTACCTGTTCCCACTCGACCAAAACCACGCAAACAGTAGCACTGCTAAAGCTTCAATTAGGTAAAACTACCAAGCCAGCATCTAGGAAGTCTTTGGATGTCAAAAATTTAAGAGAAAGAAGGTAAAAAAAACAGAAAAGTAGTGAAATTTTCTGGGCAGCTGGTCGTCTGTCCTGATAGGCCCTTTTTAGTACTCTGAAATGATTAAGAAATTGTCTTTCCTCATAAACTATGCATGCTTTGTGTTACCACTTAATGTATTCTTGGGGCTTAACACAATGCTTGGAACACAGTAGCTGGTCAGTAAATATTTAGTGAATTATTGAAGTTTTAGATCATTTATTTACCTTTCCCTTCAGAAGACTTTCCTGTTTCCAATCCTGTTGTAAACTCCTGAAATGTAATAGATAAGAAACTGATAGTATCCATGACACTGTCATCCTTTTCAGAATTTCAGTGGGTAGCATCAGTCCCATCAGTCTGCCTGGGAGTTCTCCCTAGAACTTCAGGGATAGATGTTTGATAATGCAAACAGAAGGTGCTCTCTTTGCCGCCTGTTTTCAATCACTAATTCAGATGAGACTCTCTGCTTGGTAGCATGTCTGAATTAAGTCTTCTACTGGCATCCATATAATCGGAGTCCTTTACTCTCCTCCTGCTCTAGGCAACCTTGAGCACAGTATTCAGGATAATCTTTCTTTCTTTCTTTTTTTAGCTGCACTATGTGGCATGTGGGATCTTAGTTCCCTGATCAGGGATCAAACCTGTGCCCCCTGCAGTGGAAGTGCAGAGTCCTAACCACTGGACTGCCAGGGAATTTCCCAGGATAAGCTTTTTTAAGTGCTTTTTATTTTTAGCTCTGTGCCTGAGCCCTTCCAGTAAAGTGGGGATGATAATAGTAATTTCTGTGTGTAAGACTATTCTGAGGATTAGGTTAATAGAATTTAAGTGGCTGGCATATAGAAAACTCTTAATAAATCTCGTCCTTTGGTTTGCTGTAGTTGTTACGGTGGTTGGGTCCAGCGTGCTCCATATAGATCTGTAATGGGTCTCTTCCTAGCCCCTCACAGATGTGTCTGCTTGAACTACTCTCTTCCCTTTCATATTCATCAGTTAGTTTAAGACCCCTACTGAGAGAGATTTCTGTCTCTACTCAGGTTAGTCATTGCTTTTCTCTGTGTGCCAGAACATTTACCTCTCAGTGTATCTGACTCTTTGAAAATGTATTCTTGAATTGTTTTTTTTTTTTTTTTTAATGTTTGCCTCTCTGCTCCAAATTGATGGTAAATTTTCTGTGGGCATCTGGTAAACTTCTAACTTTGTCTATATCCCTTGAAGTGCCCAGTAAAATTTTATGTGATTGTTAGGTGTCTTGGTAATAATCAACAGATACACCTTGCAGTTTCATTGCAGCAGTGTATTCTGTTATATCTTCCTTTCTTTGTCCTGACTTTGGAAATAATTTGCAAAAAAAACCCCAAACCCATAAAATGACAATGATTTCCCTGAAGTCCTAATTCTCCTTTCATTATTTTAAGGTCATTTTTGATGGTGAAGAAGCAGTGGATGCAGGTGGCGTCACAAAGGAGTTCTTTCTTTTACTGTTAAAAGAGTTGTTGAATCCCATCTATGGAATGTTTACCTACTACCAGGATTCAAATCTCTTATGGTTTTCAGATACGGTAAGTTAGTAATGTCATCATTCAACAGATAGATTGAACTAAACTTCCTTTTTGTTGTCAGACCAGTCCCTAGCCTTCTGACATTTGCAAAGGGGAGCTCTAACAAAGATAATCATTTAATGTTTAGAAAGAGTATAACAGTCTTCATGTTTCACCTGTTGCCAAGACCTCATAGTTGTGTTTTGTTGCCCATCAGTCCCATTTCCATTTCTAGTAGGTAAGCTCCAAGCTTTGTAAATCCTCGAAGGGTAAAAAGAGTATGATAAAGAAATTGGTTTTATGACATATAAAAAGTAATTGTCAAATATATCTTATTTTAATAACAACGATAGTATGTGTATGGATACTCCCACAGATGTACACAGTTTATTTTTGAAAATGCAGTAGGAGGGCTAAGTTTTAAAAGGCATTCTCATTTCAAACAGACTATAGTTTCTTTCTTTTTCTACCAGACTTCTCTCCCTATATCTGCATTGTTCTGAAAAGTGGCCATTAGCCTCTTGTGGCTATTTAAATTTCAATTTTATTTAGTTAAAATTAAATAATACTTGCACTTCCCTGGTGTCTCAGATGGTAAAGAATCCACCTGCAGGGCAGGAGACCTTGATTCGATTCCTGGGTTGGGAAGATCCCCAGGAGAAGGGAATGGCAGCCCACTCTAGTATTCTTGCCTGGAGCATTTCACATTCCCTCAGTTGTACTAACCACCATTCAGGTGCTCAGTAGACAAACATAGTGGCTGACATCTGGGACAGAACAGAACAGAATGTTTCCATCACTGCAGGCAGTTCTGTTGGGCACCAGTGCTCTAAATGAAGATAAGCTGTTCTCTGCATCATAGGTGAGCTGCAAATGCTTAACTTTGTCTACATTGCATCTTTGGGGGACAATTGAACTTTTTTTTTTTTAATATTTTATTCTAAATATTGCAGTTCTCATCCACCTCCGATAAAAATCACTATTGTAAAACAGATCATTACTCTGTATTTGTGCTCATGTTTATGTGAAACAATGGGCATATATTAATTTTGTAACAGTATTCCAGTAATTTCTAGGGACATCTTTTTTTTTTTTTTTTTTTTAACCTCTTATATCATTCACAAACATACACAGTTAAACTTTTGTTAGGGATATTTCTCTGTTTCAGAAGGTAACAATATTATAGATCTTTATTCTTTCATTCTGAAAATATTTTAAGGTAAATCACAGATGGATTTGAGGGTGCAAGCACTGCTTTTGTTTTTAACACATTTGTGCATGTGCTTAAAGTGTTTCGTAGAGCACAACTGGTTTCACTTGATTGGCATAACCTGCGGACTCGCCATTTACAACTCCACTGTGGTGGACCTGCACTTCCCGCTGGCTCTCTATAAGAAGCTACTGAACGTGAAGCCTGGCCTGGAAGACTTGAAGGAGTTGTCACCCACGGAAGGAAGGTACAGAGCTGAAAGATGGGAGCCTGGCGTGGAGAACTGCTCTTGGCACTGAGATTAAAGGTTGAAAATACCACGTGTATAAGTTAGAGTTTCTCATTCGATTGTGCTGTGTATGCTTTGTCTTAAGACGGAGGTCCATAGCGGCTGGCTTGAAACAATGCCTGGGTCACTCTAGGGACAGCAGGAGAAAAAGCACAAGGGAAGTCATAGCTTCCCAGGAATCCAAACAATCTCTGCTTTTCTTATCCTGAACAGAATATAAGGACTTTGAGATTTGTCATGGTCCATAAATAGCAGGGGAGAAAGTATTGAAAAGAGAGCCTGTATTTTAAGTTACAGATTTCCCCATCCTTTAGTATTTCTCTTTTCTGTGTCTCCTTGACTTTCACACTATGACCACATATGCTGTACTTCTGGTCACCAAATGTGTGTGGGGTTCTCTCCCACATGTCCAGGTAATTCTGCATGATGCCAGCTGGGTGTCCTGCAACTTATCTCAGTTCTGACACTGTCTACCTGGAGATGGAGTTGGATCCCACAGGTTAAGGGTTTCTAGTGCCCTTATCCCAGAGGAATTTACAAGGATTTGGGGAGCTCTGTGCTAAGGAACTGGGGGCAGAGACCAGTATATGTATTTTTTCTGTTATCTCATGGAGCCTTTTTTAGAAAGTAGTTTAATTGGGATATAATTTGCATTCTGCACAATTCACCCAGTTAGAGTATATAATTCAGTGACTTTTCAGCCACAGAGTTTTGCAGCCTTTACTCCATTAATTTTAGGATGTTTTCATCACCTGAAAAAGAAACCTGGTATTCTTTAGTTGACATTTCCCAACTTCTTCATCCCCCAAGCCCTGTAATCTACTTTCTGTCTCTGTAGACATGCCTCTTCTGAATATTTCACATAAATGGAATCATACAATATGTGGTTTTTGGTGTCTGGCTTCTTTCACACAGCATGTTTTCAAGGTTCATCTGAGTTGTAACTTGTATCAGTGTTTCATTTCTTTTTATTTTCAAATTTTATTTCGTTGTATGGACATAGCAGATTTTGTCTATCCATTCATCAGCTGATGGACATTTGGCTTGTTTCTACATTTTGACTGTTAGCAATAGTGCTGTTGTGGATATTTTTACACACTTTTTATGTCGATATAAGTTTTCGTTTCTCTTGGTTATGTACCTAGGTGTAGAATTGCTAGGTCAAATGCTAACTCTATGTTTAGCCTTTTGAGGAACCTCCATACTATTTTCCAGGACAGTAGAGACATGTTTTTAGTCATTTTCTTTCTGTCTCTAAAAACTCCTTTTATTTGGAGTTTCTGTGTATTGATTTTAGGTAGCATAAGGTGAAACTTAATTTATAAAAAAATACCATATCCTTGGCTTTGTGGAAACACTATAGTTCTTTTGACTTCAGCAGGAGGTAACATCCCTTTTTTTATATAGAGAAAGAATACTGATTTTAAGATGGAGATAGAGAAAGGGTAGTCTCTAAGGTGCTCTCTGGAAATGAGATGGTCACACCACCAGTATAGGACATCAGTACAGAGAAATCACAAAGGATGTGGGACAGGGGAGCGAGGCACAGAGAGAGGCAAAGAAAATTTAGAAGGAACATTAAAAAATGGCAGAGGAGACCAGGCAGCGTTACTTTTTTGGTAACTGAGAGTAACAGAAATGTGTGCTGTTTTTTTTGCCAACCTGGCTTAGAATGATATATTTCAAGTAATGATTTTGGCTGGTTAAGTGAAAAAAGATTTCAATTCTGCATGAAGAATTTTCTTTCTGGGCAGCTTGTTATGGAACTGCCGGATTCTGAGCTCATTGAAGAAGTGTGAATGAAGTCTAGTTATGAGAATGTATTCTCGTGACAGCTGCCATACGACCATTGCTGGCATAAGCAGGTTTCAGTGTTCTTTAATGTGGCAGGTAATAGAGTTCTTTGCACACAGAGCCCCTTGCATTAACAAGTAAGACTAGATTCCTAAGTGGACACAGTGACTTTGAAGCTTGTTTTTTATGATGGGAGGATTATCCTTCTAATGCAAACAGATAAAGCCAATCTGTGGGACCACTGCAGGATCATCGCCTCACTTATCTACTTCCAAAGTATACTAGGGTTGACATAAGTGTGTCAGATATAAAGCTGCCTGATTTTCTTCTTAAACTCAGTGAGGCTTGTCAGTAGGAACAGAGAACAATTAATGAGCATCTTACAAGTCAGCTGCTTGTAAGACATTTTTTTCAAAATATGTTTAATGTGTAGCTTTATGTTCATTCAAGAATCTTCTTTTGTAGCATTTCCTTGCAAATAATCTGGACATGTGACTGGGATAGAAACACCATTGCCATGTGTGATTTACCTCTTTTCTTTTCTCTGTCACACTGTGATTAGGAGTCTTCAAGAACTGTTAGATTACCCTGGGGAAGATATTGAGGAGACTTTCTGTCTCAACTTCACGGTAAGGATTTTCTTTACTTACAACCGTAGCTGTCTCTTTTATCATGCTTACAAGTTATAATTAGCATAATTTTTCTCCACATCAAAGAACAAATTCAGAGACTTCTCTGAACCAAACTATTTTAGTCATAGTATCTTTTTTCATCAATGTGTAGTTGTTGTAGAATATTAGTTACAAGTGTACAGTACAGTGATTCACAATTTTTAAAGGTTAAACTCCATTTATAGTTATTATAAAATATTTGCTATATTTCCTGTGTTGTACAGTATATCTTTATAGCTTATTTCTTACATAATAGTTTGTGTCTTAGTCCCCTACCCCTATATTGTCCCTTCCCTCTTCCCTTTCCCCAGAGGTAACCACTAGTTTATTCTCTAAATCTGTGAGTCTGCTTCTTTTTTGTTATATTCACTAGTTTGTTGTATCTTTTAGATTCTACCTATAAGTGACATCATACAGTACTTGTCTTTCTTGGTCTGACTTATTTCACTTAGCATAATACCCTTCAAGTCCATCCATGTTGCTGCAAATGGCACAGCTTCCTTCTTTTTTATGACTGAGTAGTATTCCATTGTGTACATAAGCCATTCATCTTTATCCATTCATCTGTTGACGGACACTTAGATTGTGTCCATACCTTGGCTATTGTAAATAGTGTTGCTTTGAACATTGCGGTGCATGTATCTTTTTGAATTAGTATTTTTGTTCTTTTTAGATATATACTCAGAAATGGAATTGGTGGATAGTATGATAGTCAAAGTATCCTGAATATTTCTGGAGTTCAGTAAATGTGTTGAACAAATGAATGAATGAATGGTTAATCTATACACTTAAGAAAATTACTGAAGCATTATTCCTCTTCACTCCTATGTTGTTGTTTGCTGCTGTTGTTTAGTCACTAAGTTGTGTCCAACTCTTTGCGACCTCATGGACTGTAGCCCTCCAGGCTCCTCTGTCCATGGGATTTCCCAGGCAAGAATGCTGGAGTGGGTTGCCATTTCCTTCTCCAGGAGATCTTCCCGACCCAGGGATTGAACCCATGTCTCCTGCATTGGCAGGTGGATTCTTAACCACCGAGCCATCAGGGAAGCCCCTTTACTCCTATACATATAATTTATTTTCTAGAGTTCATATTTTCTCTCTGATTGCATTTATTGGCAACTCCCTATCTTAAAACAAAACTATCCTATAAAGTGCCAATGTTCTCTGATTCTTTCTCCTCCCAAGAATCTTCTGTGGTAATGTAAGTAGTAATTAAGCTACATTTGTTCCTAAGGCTTCTCAGTCATTTGGGATCTAGAAAGATAAGTAGTCAACAAAATGGAAACGTTTCTTTATTCCCCCTTAAATATAGATTTGTCGAGAAAGCTATGGTGTGATTGAACAGAAGAAGCTGATACCAGGAGGAGACAAAGTGACCGTGTGCAAGGAGAACAGGTTAGTCTTGACCCTTGACTCTGCACATGTAACTCCATTTCTCGACACTTTTACTTTGAAGACCAAGACTAAAGTCAACTTTTCATCCCTTATTCGGAGGGAATAAGAGTGCTAGGGCAAGTTTACAGATTTAATAGTGGAGGAAGCAGTGGACCTCGGATTGGAAGGTAATTGTGTTTGTTCTGCATCTCTGTCCTACTGGCTTTGACCCTGGTCAACCACATAAACTACCTGATCTCAGTTTCCTGTCCTGTCAATAGGGGGTTAAAATAACCGTTGTGTCTCCCTCATGGGAGACTAAGTGAGATAATTTATAGGAGAATATTTTGACATTTTGGAATGAAGGAACTCCCAGCATCTATAGAAGGTTTCCAGTATCCATCAGAGTGACTGGCAAAAAAATGCTCCAAAAACTAGGTGTTGAATAACCGAAAGTTATAAAAATGCTTACTATTATTGGTGGCGGTTTTATTGATGAAGAATTTGTAATGTAGATTTTAAATTAAATTCTTTGTGCCTCATGAAAATTAATTCAAGTACATCTGATTTTTTTAGTATGATTTTCTGTGTTATCTCTTTGAAGGAGAAAAAAATTCAGTTTTGTTTGTTTTTGAATTAGAGTGAGGTTGTTGGCCATCTGCATGTTAATTAATTCAGTTTGCAAACACTGAGTGCCTTCTGTGGGCCAAATCTGTTGCTGGATTCAGGAAATAAGTAACTTTTATCCTCAGTACTAACTGGGAAGGGACAGCGTAATGAATAATTGCAGTAGATGATGGTGCGTGTGGTAGGTAAGTGATAGAACAAGCGCCATGGAACCAGAGGGAGAAGCCACAACACTTTCACTGACCATCAAAGAGTGTGAGTGGGAAAAACATTTCAGGCTTAGGGAATAATGTGAGTCAGACTCTCAAATTTAACACATGATAGAGAATGGTGAGTACTTGTTGGGTAGGGGCTAGTGTGTGGATTAAAGGGGGGTGCAATAGTATTGGGGTGAAACTTGTCAGATCTTAAGTGGTTTTGAAGTGGGACATGGTTGATCTGTTTTAGAATGATAGCTGGTGGCCATATGGAAACGGACCATGTGTGGGGAGACCCCTAGGAGACTACTGAGGTAACTCAGGTGTTAGGTGCTGAGGGCCAAAATGAAGGCAGCAGGGATGCAGAGTCAGCTCTGTGTTGATTATGTAATGAACAGGAGCTAGTGCCTGATTATATATGGATCCTACTAGAGAGGCATGTATTGAGAAGCATGTCTTGAGGGTTCCAATTTGGACAACAGGAAACACAATCTATAGAGCAGGGTGGAAAAGAAAAAGAGTTCCTTTTTTTTTTTTTTTTTAAGAGTTCCATTTTATAAATGGTGATTTTGACATGTCTGTGTGATACCTAGGTGATTTTGTTTAGAGCTGAAGATTTATGTATGTCTTGAAGTCTTTTTTTTTTTTTTAAATCAAGTCATAGTTTCTAAGTAGGATATTTCCTTTTTCTTTTTCTGCATTTCAAATTTTAGTACAATTTTTAAAGGTTAGTTTACATTTGCAGTTATTACAAAATATTGGCTACGTTCCCCACATTGTACAACACATCCTTGAGCCTACCTTACACCCAGTGGTTTGTACCTCCCACTCCCCAGCTCCTGTGTTGTTCCCCCTCCCTACCCTCACTCTTAACCACTAATTTGTTCTTTGTATCTGTGAGTCTGCTGCTTTTTTTTGTTATATTCACTGATCTGTTGTATTAGAAGTCTTATTGTCAGTAGTTTGTTTAGTTACTTATGCCAACCTTAACCACCAGTGAATTTGAGGTTGCCTACACAAAGAAAAACGTGGTGAAATAAAAAAAGCAAGGATGGGGGAAAATGTATGTTCTTAGAAGAGTTATATATATTAGAACAGAAGGGAGACTCTTGTGATGAGGACTTAAAGATCATTAACACATTGGGTAGAGACAAAACTTCTTGACTTGAAGAAGTCGTGGGTGTGCAGAAAGATAAGGTAGGTGTCTCTCATCTTCCTGCAGAAAGGTGAGGGAATGGTGGTCTCCACTTGGGAGGGTTGTGAGTGAGGGAAGCCTGGAAGCAAGGGTGGAAAAAGGTTACAGAGGTAGAGAAGTTGGATGCTGCTTTGGGTATGTTGGGAAATGAAAGCTTTGGGTTTTAATTGGCTTCTTACTGTACATAGTTGCAAAGATGCAGACAAAAATCCTATATAAGTGATGTATATTGGCTTCCTCCCATAAATCTTCCCTTCTGAAAGTAGGAGTGACAGAAAACCTGACAGGCCTCCTCTTCCATCCTTTTACCGTTTAAAAGATAGCTAGAAGCCAGGGTGATCTAATGTAGCATTCAGTAATCTTTTTTGTCATGTAAACCTTCCAGACTACCCAGGAAGCGTCAGCTTTGGGGAACGTGTGAGCTGTAATACCAGAGTTAACTGAAATAATGCAGAAGTTGCCAAGGACCCAACAAAAACGGCTTCAGGTGATCTTGACTCTGGGAACCTCATATAGAGGCTAATCTTGTCTTAAGTAGGTGTGTTACCAAGTTCGGGCTCGCTTTGTTCACTGCACGCAAGGCCAGTGAATCTTAGAGACAAGGTGCTGAGGCAAGGAATATGACTTTATTTGGAAAGCTGGCTGACAGAGAAGATTGCAGACTGATGTCTCCAAATAACCATCTTGTCAGGGCCTGGATGTCAGGTTCTTTTATAGAACCGAAGGGAGAAGCAATGAGGAACTAAAGTCAAAAGGCAGAATAGAGAGTGAGAAGCAGTGAGGGAGTAAAGTAAAAAGGGTCTTCGGTTTTGCAAAACATCTCCGGGGTTGCAAAACATCTCCGGGAAGGGCCAGCCTTCGGAAGGGGTGTGTTCGGTTCAGTCGCTCATTGCTCATCCTGTCCGACTCTCTGTGACCCCATGGACTGCGGCACACCAGGCTTCCCTGTCCTTCACCGTCTCCTGGAGTTTGCTCAAACTCATGTTCATTGAGTCGGTGATGCCACCCAACCATCTCATCCTCTGTCGTCCCCTTCTCCTCCTGCCTTCAATCTTTCCTAGCATCAGGGTCTTTTCCAGTGAGTCAGTTCTTTGCATCAGGTGGCCAAAGTATTGGAGCTACAGCTTCATAATCACTCCTTCCAATGAATATTCAGAACTGATTTCCTTTAGGATTGACTGGTTTGATCTTGCTGTCCAAGGGACTCCAAGAGGCTTCTCCAGAATCACAGTTCAAAAGCATCAATGGAATGTGTTCATCTCTTCTTTTTTGCAGTCATTCACAGAGGGGCAGGGTCAGATTATCTCTTTATGAGCTGAACAAAGGCACTTAAGTTTAACAGTCAAACAGAGTAGCAGGGTTCTTTGAGACCGGCCATTAGTATGATTATAATAACTGCAAGGAAAAGCAACTCAAAGAAACATGGAGTCCGAATTATTTCTTCTCTGCAGCAGGTATTTCATTTGAAACTCTTACTTGACAAGAATGTTTCAAAGCTAAAAGCACTGTCCCTTCTTTAACTGTATAACATTGGGACTTTTATTAACTGCTAATGACTTGTTTAATAAAAACAGTATTATTCCATAGAATCTGATAATATTTTTAAAATTGGGAAATTTACAGCAGATCATAAAGTGGTTAAAGGGCAGAATAAAAGGCAGAATAACAGTGACAGTCTTTATTTTCTTGGGCTCCAAAAATCACTGCAGATGGTGACTGCAGCCATGAAATTAAAAGACGCTTGCTCCTTGGAAGAAAAGCTATGACAAACCTAGACAGCATATTAAAAATCATAGACATTACTTTGCCGACAAAGCTATGGTTTTTTCCAGTGGTCAGTAGTCATGTATAGATATGAGAGTTGGACCATAAGAAAAGCTGAATGCCAAAGAATTGATACTTTTGAATTGTGGTGTTGGAGAAGACTCTCGAGAGTTCCTTGGACTGCAAGGAGATCCAACCAGTCCATCCTAAAGGAAATCAGTCCTGAATATTCATTGGAAGGACTGATGCTGAAGCTCCAAACTTTGGCCACCTAATGCGAAGAACTGACTCATTGGAGAAGATGTTGATACTGGAAAAGATTGAAGGCGGGAGGAGAAGGGAATGACAGAGGACAAGATGGTTGGATGGTATCACCGACTCGATGGAGAAGAATTTGAGTAAGCTCTGGGATTTGGTGAAGGACAGGGAATCCAGGCGTGCTGTATTCTATGGGGTCACAGAAGGTCAGACATGACTGAGCAACTGAACTGAACTGATAAAGTGGCTTTTGGGTCCAGGTGATCTTGTTACTAAGTCCAAGTACTCTGCTCACTGAACAACAAACCAGTGAATCTTGAGAGCTGAGGTGTTGAGACAAGGAATACAACTTTATTTGGAAAGCTGGCTGACAGAGAAGATGGCGGACTATGTCTCAAAATAACTGTCTTGTTGGGGTCTGGATTGCAGGTTCTTTTATAGAACCAGAGAGAGGCAATGAGGAACTAAAGTCAAAAGGCAGAATATAGAGTGGGAGAGGCAGTGAGGAAGTAAAGTAAAAAGGGTCTTCAGTCTTGCAAAACATTTCTGGGAAGGGCCAGCCTTGGGAAGGGGTGTGTTGAATCTCTTCTTTCTCTCTCTTTCACTCCGTTTTTTTTTTTTTTTTGGCAGTCATTCGCAAGTAGGTAGGGTCAGATTATCTTTCTATGAACTGAATAAAGACAGTTTAACAGAGTGGCAGGGTCCTTTGAGGCAGGCCACTATATATGATTATAACAGCAACAAAAAACAAGTCAAAGAAACAGTTCCAACATGGAGTCAGACTTGGTTCTTCTCTGTAACAATTCTTCTTCCTTCCTGGTTTTGGTGATCACTTTATAACGTATATATGTACATATGTAGATACATCTATAGCCTTTAGACTTTTCAAAGGATGTCTGAGCTTTTGCATCAGGTTTCAGACAATATAGTGTGTGCATCATTTGTTATGAGCTAACAGTAGGCTAGGCAAGCAACCTGAGGAAGGGCACATTCAGAATTTCTTCACTTTCTAGTGAGTCTTCTGAATGCACTGTGTATTCGATACACCCGGTGGGGAAAGAGTATTCTTGCGTGGGCATAGGCAATTTATGATAAAGTCTGCAGAGGAGGCAGGTATTGGGACTTAACCCTCTTTTTTCATATCTTTATAAAATTGTTTCTCCTGGAGACTTTATGTCTCTGCCTGTTTTGTTCTCTTTCTCTTTGTGGGTCTGAGTTTTTTTCTTTCTGTCTCTTTGCTTTCTCTCACTCTCACGCTGTCTCCTTATTCAGTAGGTATTTCTTTGAATCAGCAATTGAATTGACCTGATAGTTGAGACACAATCTGTGCAGGAATACTGAAATATAACCCAGTTTGTTTAGGGTATTAAGCTGCTCTCATTTGCAACCCATAAATGAAATATGAAGACAAAATTAATTAATTGAATCGAAAGGGGTTCAGAGAAATCCACATGGACAGAGGCATCTGGGGGGAATGGATATGGGTAGAGCTCTTGGGAGGACTGCTGAAGTCTGGATACTAGAAAACAGAGACGAGAACGTAACAAAAAGAGAAAGATGCTCAGTAAAGTTTTCAAGCAAAGAAGTCTCATGATAGAAGTGGGTCTGTGGCACACTTGCTTTCTTCATCTTTTTTTCCTTTTCCACCATTTTTATCTTTTGCTGACAGTTGGGCAAAAGGCCCTGCAGGCCTGCAAGCCCAATCTCGAGGCTGAAGAAAAAATCTGGAGTCCACAAGAGAGACGTCAGTGGTTTAATGGATGCGGGTTCTTACACGTGTGAAGCAAGGTCCTAGGGCGATACACCACCTTGTGTGGTAGATAGCAGGCGGGACGTGGCGACCGTCTCTGCTACTGGGGAAATGGGGAGGTGGGTACCAGTAATCAGGGGAATTGATGTGAGATTGGCTCTTGGTTATCAGGGAAACCAGCAAGGGGGAGACATGCCCCTCAACACCCCTTTGATAAGCTATCTTAATGGAGATGTTCTGACCTAGTCATGAGGTGGGGCCTGGCACAGGTATGTGGAAGGTCAGTTATATGAGTAGGGTGTGGGTGAAGCAGGCACAGGTTGAGGAGGGGTTGTACAGAGCGCAACAGCATGACCATCTTGAGTGTCCCGACCATACACTGACATATACTGACTCCTGGACATTGCTCATCCCATGAGTGGTCCTCAGAATCAGTGCAGAGAACGTGCTTTTGTTTAAAGTCAGTGGTTTCCTTTTCTCTTTCTTTGCGGTTGTTTGCCCCTAGTTGACTTCAGGGCTGCTTCTACAAAACATTTTCCATAAGGATGTTCTGATGACATACAGGTTCCTTAAAAGAAAGAGAGTACATAACTTCAAGGGAGTAATAAGGGAACCTACATTATTCTTTTACTTATATTACAAAACTCCATTATTCTCTTACCATGACTTTCTTAAAAAAAATAGCTTCTCTCTTTCTAAAAAAGTTTTTAAGTCTTTGTGTTGTAAAATGTGCTGTTGTTTCAAATATTGCCAGGCTGAGGGGGACTCCTATTTTTATTGCCAAGACACTGTGTTTGAAATTAGAATAGGGAATAGCTTCTGTGTTAGACGGAAGTTTGGGTTTCCACTTTTCTGGGTTGCTAACACTCATTGAGCGCACGGTGAGGTCATCCACACTGCTTTAGGCCCTACTGTCCCTGACTCTGTACTTGGTGTCAGGAAGCCGACCCCCATGTCACAGTTACCTGTTGGACAGACTTCTGAGAACCCAGTGTGGTTATTGCCACATTATTAATATTGCTGTCATAGTCAGGGACAGACAGAAAAAGACGTGAATTAGTGGTTGTTTAATTGTTTTTCCCCTTTATCTTTAATGTTGTGAGGGGTTTCCCTCATAGCTCAGTTGGTAAAGAATCCGCCTACAATGCAGGAGACCCTGGTTTGATTCCTGGATAGGGAAGATCCCCTGGAGAAGGGAAAGGCTACCCACTCCAGTATTCTGGCCTGGAGAATTCCATGGACTAGACAGTCCATGGGGTCGCAAAGAGTCAGACACAACTGAGCAACTTTCACTTTCACTTAATGTTGTGAAAAATAGAAGTGTTACTATCAAAGCATGTTGAGATGCTGGAAAGAAAGGTTGTATACGATGGTGAAAGATTAATCATTTCCTTTTGACTGTTACATGCCATAATCTTGTCACTGGGTATTTTCATAAATTAGTCTAAGAAAATGAAGTGAAAGAACCAAAAGAAGAACACCTGCTGTATCTTTAACTTGAGCAGTTGTATATAGAGATGCTACTGGCATTGAAGCTGTTTTTGTTGAGCTAACAGTAAGATATTTGCTGTCACCACTGCCCTGGAGGAAAATGACAGAAGGATACCAATTCTGTATCCATAATTGATTACATTCCATTTGGTCTTAAAATTGCGTTCTTTACTTGGACAAGAGTTGCAGACAGACAAACGAATTATAAGCATCCAGGTAAAAGAACACCCTTGGATAATTGCTGGTGACCGCTGGCATCTTAGCTAAATCTTGCCACAACTGGTAGTCACATCTGGATAATACTGTACCGCATGACTTAAGTATTTCTCACACTCTGTAACATGGTGTTATTGCCATCAATTAAAAAAAAAAAACCCACATGTCAGTCTATATTCCTTCCAGTTTAACTCAAGTTAATCATATCAAATGCAATCAATATCTCTCCAGTTTCTTCCATATTAAAAAGAGAGTTGTATGACATGTGTGTGTACTCAGTCATGTCCAACTCTTTGCAACCCCGTGGACTGTAGCCTGCCAGGCTCCTCTGTCAATGGAATTTTCCAGGCAAGAATACTGGAGTGGATTGCCGTTTCCTACTCCAGGAGATCTTCCCAACCCAGGGATCGAACCCAAGTGTAGTGCGTCTCCTGCGTTGGTATGCACATTCTTTACTGTGCTACCTGGAAAGCCCTGAAAAGATGATGAGGAGAGGAAATAGTAAAAAAGAGGTGCCAGTCTTTCCTGGTGGTGCTAATGGTAAAGAACGTGTCTGCCAGTGCAGGAGACATAAGAGATGCGAGTTTGATCCTTGGATCAGGAAGATCCCCTGGAGAAAGGCATGGCAGCCCACTCCAGTATTCTTGCCTCGAGAATCCCATGGATGGAGTACCCTGGCGGGCTACAGTTCATAGGATTGCAAAGAGTCAGACATGACTATAGTGACTTAGCACAAAGCGCAACTTAAGGTAAGTGCTCCAGTCAGTCAGTCAGTTCAGTCACTCAGTCTTGTCCTACTCTTTGTGACCCCATGAAGCGCAGCACACCAGGCCTCCCTGTCCATCACCAACTCCCAGAGTTTACCCAAACTCATGTCCATCACATTGGTGATGCCATCCAACCATCTCATCCTCTGTCGTCCCCTTCTCTTCCTGCCCCCAATCCCTCCCAGCATCAGGGTCTTTTCCAGTGAGTCAGCTCTTCGCATGAGGTGGCCAAAGTACTGGAGTTTCAGCTTCAACATCAGTCCTTGCAATGAACACCCAGGACTGATATCTTTTAGGATGGACTGGTTGGATCTCCTTGCAGTACAAAGGACTCTCAAAAGTCTTCTCCAACACCAGAGTTCAAAAGGCACCTAGATTCTATAAAGGAATGTGAGAATAAAACCCACACATAACAAACACTTCTAGCTCCTTAAGATCAACTGAAGTTAGGAATGCTGAGACTTCACTTGATCTCTTGAGATAGTCTATGGGAGGTGTAATCTTTAATATCTTCATGGTACTTGTGCTGGGCTGTTACAGGAATAGCAGATAATTAAAATGCTAGTAACATTTCTCGAGTGCTTCCCATAGTTGAATAAACTGAGGCATGGAGAGGTATAAGTTACTTGCTCAGGTTTACATGGTTAGAAGTCCAGAGTTCAAAAACCAGAGCCAAGTTTCAAAGCCATTTTGTTTGAGTGAGAGCTTAGGCTCTCAGCACATTGCCACTAAGAGGCCAAGACCAGAGGTTCAGGGTCCCTGTGTCCCTTCATCCCTTGAAGATAAATAACTTGAAGAGTTTCCTGTTTTCAGTTCAGACAGACTATGCAATTTTTTAAACACAAAGTTGGCATAGTTGAAAACATACTATATATGTATAAAATTGTATGTCTGAATTTTTTAACTTAGGTTGAGATAATGCTTGTATCTATAAATTTATTATAAAGCCCTCATGGACAGTCTTAATAATGACTGCACAGCCTATGTGAATGTGTGTTTTCCCTACTTTCCCTTTGAGTGTCTGGCTTGTTTTTATGTTCTTTTTTTCCTTCCCTTTCTTTCTTTCTCTTCCCCTTCCTTCATTTTTAATAAGACTGTATCAGACATCTTAAGTATAAACCTTTGTTTTTAAAATTGCTGTTTAATGATAAGGTCCCAAGGGTGAAATGGAATTAGTGTATATCATTTTGAATCTGTGGCTATTTTTGCTAAATTTATTTTGGTTATGAATTATACCAACTTATACATTATCATCAATGTATGAGAGTACTACTCTATTTCATCTAATCCTTAAAAATACTGAGTATTCTTTTTTGTAAAATCTAGTCTAATAAGAAACTTGACTTCACTTGTAAAATTTTGTATTTCTCCCGTATATAAGCTACTTTACATATTCTACATAGCATTAATCCATTTTTCTGATGTTTACCTTTAAAATATTTTTTCTTAAAAAAAGTGAATTAGGTAGAAGTGATCATTGCACAACATTTTAATGAATTAAATGCCACCAAATTGTTCATTTTAAATGGCTAATTATGTTTTGTGACTTTCATGTCAATAAAAAAATGTTTGTGTCCCTGTGTATGCACGTGCAGATGTGTCTATGTGTGCTCGATGGTAAAGTCTGAGTCCGGGAGAGCTGCTGTGCTGTGCTGGGCTGTGAGCGCCAGCCGGCTGCAGTCTCCTGCATAATGCTCACAGAGACTGAGTTGAATGCGTAATGCACACTGCCTTTCTTTCTGCCAGTTATGTTGTGCGTTGCTTACTAATTTGGGTCTATTATGGATTAAAAGTGGTTTATGAGTGAGAGTGTTTGACCTGCCTTAAAGAGAGGGTATTCTGCTACATATTAACATGCAAGTTTTATGGCTGCCCGAGGAACTATCAAATAAGCAATTCAGGAAACAGGGGGGAAAGATCAAGCCAGTTAGGAAATGGTGGAAATTGCTTGACATTATGAAGGGCATCACATATGTGCTTATATCCTGAGAAAAGTGGCCAATAGTGGTATGAATGGTAGCTAGAAAACCCCATAGCTGAAGCTGTATGTATAGGTGAAAGAAAGATCCAGACCTTGCCGGAGGCCTGGACCACTTAGTACTGTCCTTTCAGGAAGTGTCTTGCTACCCTAAAGAGGATTGCAGTATTTCCCTTTTTAAAGTAGTCTGCTGACATCTTTTATATAATTCTCTATTAAGACAAAATGATTTTCATATGATTTATGTGAACTTTTTTGTATTTGTATTTTAGTGCACATTGTATTCCATTTGCTGCTTGCTTTTCAAAATGTGAAGTCTTTTAAAATTTTTATAACCTCTTAATTTTTGTGTTGTCATATCTGTTGATTATTTCTTTTGGTCTTAAATCACTCTAGACTTAACCTTTCCCTGTCCAGTAATTAGTAAATGCATAATAATATATTTTCTTCCATTGAAAATTTTCTTTTGAGTCTGTAGTTTAAGATAAAATCTTTACTGTTTCCATATTAGTAAACAATTAGGTGAAGATTAGGGTAGTTATATGGTTCTAGATCCAGTTTGGGTTTTGATTTGAAGTGTAGTAAATAAAATGTTAATATGGGAAGAATCGACACTTTTGTGATATTCAGTCTTACCTTCCAAAGGCCTGTTTTTTACATTTCTTTGTGATATTCTATTTTTTTTCTTTTCATAGGTTGCATACATTTTTAATTGAGGTTTTTATAAATATTTTTATTTTATATACTGTGAGAGCCTTTTGCATGTATTTTTACCATTATTAAAGTGCCTAGAAATAATTAGTGGTTTTTATATATTTATCCGGTAACTGATCAGTTCCTCAGGCTTACTGAATGTGATAGCTTTCAACTGATTCTCTTGGGCTTTCTATATAAAATCACATCCCTTCCAAAATTTTTTATTTTCCCCACTAATTACACACCTTATTTGTTTCACTCATTTTTGTTTTTGTAGGACCTAGAAAAACAAGTCTTTTATTCCTAGGGATAAGAAATGAATATTGAATTTTTAGTTTTTTTTTTTTTTGCTTCTGTTGCAGATAGGCATGATTATCATTTACTTCTTCTATAATAAATTATTTTGATTTTCTCTTTTTGTTGTCTTGACCCTAAGGAAGATTGTTCCATTAAGGTTTTACTCAACTATTGCAATTAGCAACAGGTCAGAGCTTCCTTCCATTCCCTAAGGTAAATGGGTCTAATGTTACTTCTGAATAATTTTAACCCTTAAGGGAAATGAAAAAAAAAAAATCTGTGTGTTTAAAATTTGTGGGGAGTCACTTTCAATTTTATACTTAATTTAGAATGCCCAGATATAAAGTTGAAATAGCCTTTATATGCATAATGTTTTTTATTCTTTCTGGGAGGAAATCAAAATCTGATTTTTATATTGAGGAAGAAGACCTTTTATTGAATTTACTTGTTTACAAATGAAAGGCCACATTCTTAAACAATAAAATCATAAGAATATAATGAAAAAAAATCATAAGAATATAATGTATTTTCTCCCTTTTTGTAACTTATGAGAGGACTGAATTTCAAATCTTCCTCTTTTATCTTTCATATAATAATAACAATGTTAATAACAGCTGAAGTACTTTGAGCATTTAGTGTCAGATGCTGGTCTATGAGCTTTATGTAAATTAACTAGCTTGTTCTCCATAATAACCTGTGAGGAAGGAACTGTTACTATCCCCTTTTATAGATAAGGAGAAACTAAACACAGATTAACTGAATTGCTTGAGATTCATCGCTAATAAGAGGCAGATTTGGGATTTCATTCCAGGCAGTCAGAGAATGAGTCCTTTTGTTTTTTTTGAAAATACAGTTTTATTAACACCACAGTGGTAAACAACTTTATGCTTAAATTTCTTTATAGATCACACAGTTCAAAACCCACAAAGAAGCTAAGAGTCTTTACATTAAATGTGTCCTCCTAAAAATCCTTTGCTGTATGCCAATCTGTTCCCGAGCAGTAAAATTTGATTATGCACCATTTTATATTAATATGTCACATTTACATAGCAAAATAACGAAGGCACAGCTAACACAAGCAAACTGAAACCCTTTCTACTTCTGAGCTGCGGATGGGGACACACAGTTGGATTGGTTCTTCAAGTATATATTTTTTCCCAAACATTAGCTTCAGTAAAGAGTTGTGATAATTTTCACAGCTACATTCTAAAAGCTACAAGACAAAAAGACATCACACAATTCAAAGTACATAACATTGGATACACATGCTTTACAGACTTTACTAGAATTCTACATTTTTTCAAGTAAATTAATACTTCTAAAATACTTGATAAAGGGATTTAATGCTTAAACAATTGGGATTTTACACCTTTGTAAATAGACATTACCAAGAAAACACATAAACACGAGACCGTACATAATGAACACACACGTTGACAATATTGTACAGGTCATACACCCTCCTTCTCAGAACCAAATATTCAGAACAGTCTTTAGAATCTGAAGTGGCAGTTTTCTGAGCCTCATTAACAGTATTGTCATGATCTCCAGCACCGGGTTCCTTCCTCCCATCTCTCTTCTCTGAAGTGTAAAGCTAATGTTACAAAAACCAAGTCTTAAAGATGAGATCTGTTTTGAGTTCTGCTGCTGCTGCGCTGGAAAAATGCAAAACTAAAGAAACTGAAGAATTAGGCATTGAAAACATGTTTGATCTCGGCTTGGGTGTTCCGTGCCTAGTACGATGATACTGTGACGAAAGGATTTTCAAAGTGACGTTCTTTAATTCACATCTACTTGACACCCTTAGTAAGTCTCAACTCCAGTCCTCGCAGAAGAGATCATGAAAAATCATTTTAAATTTAACTCATTTTCAACACCTGTTGGTATATTTGTGTTCAAATTGGAAATCAAATTTGAGACGCGCTGGGCATAATCTGATTGCGTCAATTTCATAGTATTTTAGGAATGTCAGAATTGATTCCTACTGTACTTTGGTCCAAAACCTGAGCCGTTCAAGTCCACCAATGTGTACAAAATAATAGTAATCGGGGTTTTAAATCTGCGTCGTCATTCTCCTCTGCACTCTCTTCCCCGCTTATATCTTGGCGTCATCAGGCACTGCAGAGTGGGGACCCTCATCTTTGGCGGCAGCGGTCCCCGCAGCCTCTGCTGCAGGCTCTTCTTCCTCCTCGTCCTCCTCCTCTCCCTCCTCCTCATCCTCGTACTCGTCATCATCATCCTCCTCCTCATCACCCTCTAAGGTCCATGCACACCCCTCCATCTCACCGGTGAGCTCTTGGATCTTAGCAAGTAAGGGCTTATAGATATCGTTATACTTTTTCTCCAGAGCCTGGAATTCCTTGTCAAATTTGGCTTCTATCTTATCGCATCGCTTCTGCAGCTTTTTGAGGGCCAGGACTCGGCATTTTACCGAATTAGGCAGGCTCTCGATAAAGTCATTTCTAGGCTTTGGTGCATTCTCTGCAGGGGTCTGGGGCTCCTCAGCCATCTGACCGACCACACCGTCGGAGTCGCCGGACGCGCTGTCAGAATCTCCCCCCTGCGCACCGCCTTCCGCCATTACCTCCTCCGCTGCCGCGGCCGCGTCTGCTGCTGCTGCCGCCGCCGCCGCTGCCTGGCTCGGCTCCGCAGAGCCCTGGTTCTGCGAGTCAGCCATGTTCGAGGAGCAGCGCAGAGTTCTAGGTGGCTCCCACAGAGACCTGCACCCGAGCTGCACCACAGCGATCTTGCGGCTGCGGCAAGCGGCAAGAGGCGCTGACGTTGGCCGCGGCGGTGACGTCGCGCGGCCCCGCCCTTCCCCCCTGCGGGCCCTTGACTGGCTCCCCATAATCAGCTGATGGTGGGGCCCTCGAACCACACCAGCAGCCTCCTGTTGCTACCCTGCTCTCCCCCGCACTGCGGGCAACGTCAGGACCCGTTTCCTAGCTACCCTGCTTACCCCCACATCTGCCCGCGCAAATCCCTCCCCCAGTACAGAGGAGCTGGGGGTGGCGGCAGGTGTCCGCGGCAATTTTTCACGAACTGTGTGGACGGGCTTAGCCTTTGCCACTTGGCTCCTCTAGCTCACGCAGGTGCTCATATACATCTGCCAGTATATGTGTCTTGGCATTTGTCTCCATCTCTCTGTAGCTGGCGTTGGCATCTTGAGCTTACTCTTGGGGATTCGGCTTTGATCACCTCAGATTTCAGTGAAGTCCTTGCCAGAGAGTGGAGGCTTGGGGGGATCTGTCTCCATTCCACCCACTTAGGGACCTGTGGGGGAACTGAACAGTTTTCAGCCCTTCTCCCCTCGTCCCAGCCTCAGCAGCCTCTCTTGCCCCTCTCTCAGCCTAGTGGCACATATACCGGTAGCACGGTCTTCTTTCAGTTAGGCGGACCCTGGAAGCAGTTTTGGAGCCATTTGACCAGGAAATGTCTGAAACCCTGGGTATTCTGGAATGTTCCAGAAGGCTCCTCAATAGCCTTGTCCTGTGGGGAGGAATAAAGCTGGAGGAGGGCCAAAGAAAGCAAAGCCTTCTAACGCTGGAGGCCCAGGGTAAGGGGCCCCCTGCCTTATCGGGGCTGAGGCGCATGTTTAACAGTGCCGTTTGCTAGGGATGTACTGTCCCACACGTACACACAGGCGTTGTCCCCAAGATATGGTTCAGCATCTGCTCCAAGGGTCTAACTGGTGATTTGTATATGAGAACGGTTAAAAGAAAAAAGCTATCGAATACTAATGTCTTGTTTTCTAACAGTCAAATGAGTAGACATTTTAGTTTCCTGTTTATTAAATCAAAATGAGAGCTTCTTGAATAAGGGTAAGAGCACATTATTTTAGGTATGGAAGCCAGACGATCCTTATAGGACTTATTCAGGAATGTTTTAAAATTAAGCATTACTTATACAAATGCTTTTTTCCCCATTATATTGGGACTTGCCGAAGTATTTACATAAAACACATGAATGTAAGGAAATTAACTGCCCAAGTACATTGGTGTATCTTTTTGGGTCTTGTAAATGTTGGTTAATAATATGCAAAGCATTTAGTGCTGACACTTAGCAAGAACTTGATATTTTGTTTACAAAATAGTTAAATTGTATTTATTACTCAAAAATAACCTGCAATAATATACTCTTAGAAAAGGACATCTTAATAAGAGCTTTCTTACCAAAAAAAAAAAAAAAAAAGAAAAGGACATCTTTGTGCCCTTCCTCAAAGAAACTTTACAAACGGTTTAATATATCTGCAGTAGAAAATATCTTAGTTTTTTTGTACTTGTAGTTCATATTATTTACTTTCTTAATTATGTTTCGGATAATTTACTTTCTGCTTCCCTGTTACCATTCATAATGATGAGATTTTTTGGTTAAGGTTGAAATTTCGATCCTAACCCTAAATTTGGTGTAACAATGTATCTATATTTAGTTGGCTGATGCTATACATATTGAATATATCACCTGCATGTTCCATATACCATCTTTAGATAGGTACAGCTACTGTGAGGTTAAGACTGTATTTTCTCATTTTAAAAAATAAGGAACTTAGGTGAAGAAAAAGGAAGTGAAATGCTCTTTTACCTGATTTATCACCTGATTGGCAGAATCAGGGACAGAAGCGAGGCCTTCAAACTCCTGTAATATAGAAGCTATGACACACTTTAAAAAGACAAAACTAAACTCAGACTTTACTCAATCTAACTTGAATTACTTGAAACAACCAGGGTGTACCCATCTTTTAGGATTTTTATGTTCCCATCTTAAAAAATCTTTAAACTTAGTGTTAAGCTATGCTTTACTGACCAGGGTTCTTGGACTCCTTAATAAATGGAAATTGATAAGAGACTAGATGATAAATTCAAGCAAGGCTTTTTTGGGACTCTTGCTGCCAGCAGAAGGGAGCTAAAACAAGTAACTTCCTTGTTTACTCCCTGTGAGGATAGGGGGGCTGGCACTGGGAAGCTGAGGGTGGGGGAGGGATGGGTTCGGGCCAGAGGGTGGCTTGGGTGGTCTGCCCACCCCCTTGGTGGCACTGTGTGCAGGAGGCATGCGCAGTACCCTGCTTTTGCTCCCGGCTCCTCAAGTTGGCTCCTGGAAGTTGGATTTTTGGTCTTTTTGTATCTTGTTCATAAATTGCCCAGAGAGGCTGTGCATGCAGTTATTTTTAGTCCCTTGTTACTTCCTATTTTGTTGTTGGAGGAGAGGTTTGTCCAGATACAAGCACTGCAGCGAAGGGTCCCAGGTCCCACCTGTCTCAAGGCTACTCTTTTTTTTTTTAAAGACTGTGTTGAGATATAGTTCATGTACAACGAATTTTGCCCTTTTTAGGGTACTTTGACAAACACATAAGAGTCATGTAAACACTACATTAATGGAATTGTAGAACAGTGACCTCATCTTCTTCAAATATCCTCACGTTCTTTCCCTTACTGTCAACCCTGGCAACCACTGGTCTGTGATCTGTCTCTGTATCCCCAGAATGTCATATAAGTGGAATAGGTGTGTAGCCTTTTGAGTCTGGCCTTTTTCTCTCAGCATAATGAATTGGAGATTCATCGGTGACAATGTATATTAATAGTCTGTTCCTTTTTATTTACTGACTAGTATCCCATTTGAGTTATTTCCAGTTCTTTGTGATTACAAATAATGCTGCTTTGAACATTCAACAGGTTCTATGTGAACAAAGGTTTTTATTTCTCTTGAGTAAGTACCTAGAAGTGGAATTGCTGGGTCATATGGTAAATGTAGGTTTAGTTTTATAGGAAGCTTCCACAATGTTTTCCACAGTGGCTGTACTATTTCGCTTTTACACTGGCAATACGTGAGAGTTGCAGTTGCTCCACACCCTCACCATTTCATATTGTTGAGTTTTGTCCCCTAATCTAAGAGCTGTATGTGAGTCCATAATGATTAATGACATCATCTTTCAGTGTGCTTACGTGTCATTCATATATCTTCTTTGATAAAATGTCTGTTTAGATGTTTTGCTCATTTTCTAAATTGAATTTTTTGTTCTCTTACTAATTTTCTAACATTTTTTATATATTCTGGGTAAAAGTTTTATGTGAGATATGTGTTTTTTAAATATGCTCTTTGGTCTGTGACTTGTCTTTCATTTTTGTAATAGTGTCTTCCAAAAGCAGATATTTAAAATTTTGATAAATCCATTTTATTAATCTTTTCTTAGTAGATTATGCTTTTGGTGTCATATTTAAGAAATCTTTGCCAAATTCAAGGCCATAAAGATTTGGTCTTAGTTTTCTTCTTGAAGTTTTGCAACTTAAATTTTCACATTTAGACTCTGATCCATATTGAGTTAATTTTAAAATAAGCGTGAGGTATATGGGCTTCTTGGTGACTCAGACAATAAAGAATCTGCCTGCAATTTGAGAGACTCGGGTTCGATCCCTGAGTCAGGAAGATCCCCTGGAGAAGGGAAAGGCTTACCCACTCTAGTATTCTTGCCTGGAGAAGTCCATGGACAGAGGAGCCTGGTGGGCTACTGTCTATGGGATCGTAAAGAGTAGGACACAGCTGAGTGACTAACATTACTACTACTATAGGGATATATACCTTTTGCATATTGATCTTCTGTTGATATGGTACCATTTCTTGAAAATACTATCCTTTATTCACGGAATTGCTCATTCAATTTGGCAAAAAGTAATTGTCCATATGAGGGCTGCCCTGCAGTTCAGCTGATAAAGAATCCGCCTGCAGTGCAAGATACCCCAGTTTGATTCCCGGGTTGGGAAGGTCCCCTGGAGAAGGGCTTGGCAACCCACTCTAGTCTTCTTGCCTGGAGAATCCCCATGGACAGAGGAGCCTGGCGGGCCACAGTCCATGGGTTACAAAGAGTCAGACATGACTGAGCGACTCAGCACAGCACTGCACGATTGTCCACATACATGTTGATCCATTTCTGGACTTCGTGTTGCATTGATTTACGTGTCCTTTCACCAGTACCACACTTGGTAACTGTGTAAGTCATGAAATGAGGTACTTCAAGTTGGTTAGCTCGGTTCATTTTCAAAATTATTTTGCTCTTCTAGTTCCTTTGACTTTCTATGTTTATTTCAGAATTGGTTTGACAAGCATTTAAAAAAACCCTTGGATTCAGACTCTGAAAACAGTTTGCAATGCATATAGTACCTGCTTTGTAAGAATTATGTGTTTAAAAGTTTTAACTCTTGTTATTAAGAGTTGTCTCATTTTGTGGGCTTTATGGACTCTAGCGTATTATTGGGGCTGCCAGTAACACATAGTTGGGAATAGCAAGATGAGCTGTTGTATTGTCACGTCTTTATCTCTGCTTACTGTAATTTCTCACACACCTGTCACATCGGGGGAAAAATAAGAAAGGTGGGTGATGGGAGGGCACTTTGGTGAAGTGGTTGGGAGCACAGGTCTGTACTCAGACTCTGGCTTCACTTTCTGCCCCTGCCCATTTACTAGTTGTTTGTATTGAATTCAGTTCTCAAATTGGAATAACGATGGCATTAACTTCAAAATGTTTTTTCTTGAGTTTTTGTGTATTTGTTTTTATTGGGCCACAATTCTCATATCATAAAATTTACTCAAAGGGTAGTCTTAAGTATCACTGAGACAGTGTGTATCCAAATACTTACCATTGAGTCAGTTCTTCACATCACGTTGTTCATTAGATTTTTTTAAATATTTATTCATTTGACTGAGCCAGGTCTTAGTTGTGGCATGTGGGATCTTTAGTTGAGGCAAGTGGATTCTAGACGTGGAGAATAATTCTCTTTGGTTCTGCGCTCTAACACCTGTTCTGTTTGCAGCCAGTTAATTCTGTTGGCTCATTTCAATGAGCCTGTGGAATTCTGGCAGTCTTTCTTCCTTTTTTTTTTTTTTAAACCGTCTCTGCCCCTTCAGTGCAAGCTGACAGTGTTCCTGCTTATATAAAATTCTCATAAAACTTATTGGCCTCCCAGGCAATTCATGGGGGTCCACACCATCAGACAAGAGAGGCCTCCACAGATCTTTCCTGGATAGCCACATCTTTAACCCTGGCTTCTACGGAGATGGTTGACTGGATCCATCAGTCACATGCCTGATCTCTTTAGCAGACCATTGTTCAGCCACATCCTTGGCCTTGTTTTCAGAGCATGCTATATGGATAGGCTGAGGATTTCCAAACGTTCCAGTTCTGTTTCTTTTTCGCTTAACAATTCCCTCTTTATCTCTTTCCTCTTGCATTTTACTATAAGCAGCAAGAAGAAACCAGGTCACACCTTTAATATTTTGCTCAGAAATGTCCTCCGCTAAGTAACCAAGTTTGTCGCTTGTAAGTCCTACCTTCTTTAAAATATTAGAACGTGATTTGGCCAAGTTCTCTGCCACTTTATAACAAGATTGCCTGTTTCCAATTTCAAAAAAATAATATGTTCTTCATCTCCGTCTGGGACTTTATCAGAGTGCTTTAACATCCATATTTCTATCAATATTCTGTTTATGATTTATATGTATTTTCTAAGACAGTAGAAGCTTTCACTGTAGCTCTCCTCTTTTCTTTCTGAGCCTTCACTGGAATCTCCTTTAATGTCCTTATTTCTGCCAGTAGTTTCTTCAAGGCAAACTAGGCTTTTTCTATCATGCCCTCAAAACCCTTCCAGCCTCTGCTTATTACCTGATTCCAAAGTCACTTTTACATTTTTAGGTATGCGCTATTGTAGTACCCCACTTCCTGGTACCTAAATCTGTCTTGGGGTTCTCCAGACGAAGAGAACTAGTAACACACACACATACACATAAAGATAAAAATTGATTTTAAGGAATCTGTGTGTGTGATTGTGGGGCTGGCAAATCAGAAACCTTCAGAGCAGGAGGGTAGGCTGAAAATTCTGGCAGGAGTTGATGTGACAATCTTGAGTCAGAAGGCAGTCCGGAGGCCAGATTCCTTCTTTGGAGAACTTTAGTCTTTTAGAGCCTTCAACCGACAGGATGAGGCCATCCACATTATGAAAACTAATCTGCTTTACTCAAAGTCTAAAAGTGAATCACATCCAAAAAATTCCTTCCCAGCAACATCTTGAGTGATGTTTGATCAACAGCTGGGCACAATAGCTAAGCCAAACTGACACATAAAATTAACCATCGCAGGCTATAATGCAAAATCATGCTGATGGTGCTTTTCTTAGGTAGTTGTACCAGAAAAATGTTACCAACTGTTGACAGAATTAAAAAATGCAGGACATGAGAGCTGCGAGCTCTGGTTTTATTCAGGGACCCTACAGAGGACTGTACCCCTGGAGACAGTTTGTCAGCTAACTCTGAGCAGTTGCTCGAAAGGGGCAGGGGAGCAGCCAGTATATATGAATTTTTTGGCTGGGAAATACATGGAGTCAGGCATACATCTTAGTGAAAGATTACTGCTAATCATAATCAAAGAAGTGCTTATCTTTATATGGGAAGATGAAAGAATCTGGGGCCATTGAAATTCTTCCTCAAGTTTGTATCAAAACTATCGAGGGGTCCATATATTCAAAAAACAAAATGCTCCATTCTGTTTTTTGTCCTGAATTCCTTTCAGTGTGTCCTGTAGGTCAGTGAGTGCAATAGCAAATGACTTGATCCTTGTAGAACTGGATGGCAGGCAATATTCTTTGTTTTACCACTACCTCCCTCTAGATCATAAGTTGAACCAAGGTTTAGGAGACATTTCATGACCAATTTGTCCCACAGTGCTAAGAAAGTTCATTCCTAGGTCAGGCAAGGATGTTCCTTCCCCTGTATCTAGAGTTGCATCGTTACAGTTAAATTTGTATGGGACTATTGTTGTTAGCGGAGAAGGCAATGGCACCCCACTCTAGTACTCTGCCTGGAAAATCCCATGGACAGAGGAGCCTGGTAGGCTGCAGTCCATGGGGTCGCTAAGAGTCGGACACGACTGAACGACTTCACTTTCACTTTTCACTTTCATGCATTGGAGAAGGAAATGGCAACCCACTCCAGTGTTCTTGCCTGGAGAATCCCAGGGATGGGGGAGCCTGGTGGGATGCCGTCTATGGGGTCGCACAGAGTCGGACACGACTGAAGCAACTTAGCAGCAGCAGCAGCAGCATTGTTGTTAGTCGCTGAGTTGTGGCCAACTTTTGCAACCCCAAGGACTGTAGCCCACCAGGCTCTTTTGTCCATGGAATTTCCCAGGCAAGAATACTAGAGTGGGTTGCCATTTCATTCTCCAGGGGATCTTCTTAACTCAAGGATCAAACCCACATCTCCTGCATTGCAGGTAGATTCTTTACCTCTGAGCCACCTGGGAAGCCCTTGTATAGGAATATATACATGATCAGTTGCCTCAAGACGCTGAGCCATCATTAGTTTTCTCGAAGATCTTGTGACACATTGGGTAATGCAAGAAACAACCACCTTATACAGGATGTAAGTAATACAGCTAATAACATTAATAAGACCACAGTAGAGATTTGTGCATGAGCTCTGAGAAGGAAACCAGCTCCTTAGTAGACCACCAAGACTAGGAAGTAGATCACTTAAGGCAGAAATCAGATTCTTCATGTGAGTCATTAAATGGGTAATATTGGAGGATTCATCTGGTATAAGGATGCAGCACTCAGTTTGAATTACGGCCTGCCTCTTTGAGATGCTGTAAAGATATTGAGAGCCGTGTGTTTTATAATACTGCTTTTTTTTCATCATAGAGATCTCATAATTCAGTAAGCTCATAGCCTGATTACTGTCATTTAAGGCCTGCTGGGTGAATTTTGTGAAGGCTTTGATCTGGGTGGTTACATCTTCCAATCCTACTGAAGGCACAGAAATAGCTGCTAAGTGGTCAGACCAGTGAAACACAGATCTCTTGCTCCATCAGGCTTGTATACATGGTAAAGTTGATGGAGTCATATCTGAATTGGAACACACATGGTCTTGAGCCCAAGGGAATCCTAGGATACATCTTCCTATCCATTGTGGCAGAAGCCAAGGCCATAAATTAGTGCCACAAAGCCACTGAGTTCCATTAGGTGCAAGTCAGTATTTCTGGTCATCTGACCCAGTCTGTTTCATACTAATTGTTGTATTTAAGGGAAATAATATGTTGGCATTGTTCATAACGCACTCAGCTTAATTTTCGATTGTTACTTGGTTATCTTTAATATGATTTAATTGTTCTCGACATAGGCCTTTAAACTTAAATGACTGTAGCCCAGTGTTAGCTATATAAATCCATCCCATAATTGAGGGAGGGTCTTTTCTAATAAGTGGGAAGTTACATTCTTTGCTGGGAGGGATTGGGGGCAGGAGGAGAAGGGGACGGCAGAGGATGAGATGGCTGGATGGCATCACGTGACTCAATGGACGTGAGTTTGAGTGAACTCTGGGAGATGGTGATGGACAGGGAGGCCTGGTGTGCTGCGATTCATGGGGTCACAGAGTCAGACACGACTGAGCAACTGAACTGAACTGAACATTCTTTGAAATTTAGCTCATTGTCCTGATTGAGCTTGAGTAACTTTAAAAAGGAATTCATGTTATGGTCAGGGTCAGAAAAAGTATGATTGATTAGCCAAATGAGGGATTCCTATCTAGTAATATCATTAGTGGCCCTATAACTTCTTTCTTCTAAAATAAAAGTTTTCTGCGGTCCATCCAGTTAGAGCCTTGGAGATAAGAAATCCACCAAAATAAACCAGAAGTACTGGATGTAGGTAAGTGACCACAAGTCTGAAAATTGGATTGATTTTTTAAATTGTATAGGATTATTGTTCACAATTAAAAAATTCTTTTGATTCGAATGCAAAGGTCCAAGAAATCGACAAAACACTATAAATGATCATTTTAATATAGCTGTCTACTCCTGATATTGTCTTCTTGGCCTGGTGTGGATGTAGTTTCTCCTCTGAGTGTTGTTTCAAGGGGATTTTGAGGTCAGGAGCCCCTCTCTATAGACCAGTCTGGTGCATGGCTCTTTTTCAGTGGGAAATGTAAACCTAAGGATCATTTCCCTTAAGTTTCATTGTGTATAAGCTAGTCATGAGTACCTGATGGGGTCTTTTTATGTAGGTTGGAGAGAGTCCTTTGATTGATGTCTTTCCTGTATATAATCTCCTGGTTGTAGGTTATGGGACATCTATCTTCATGCAAAAATAGATTACTATGGTAAGCTTCAGAAATAAATTTAGAATGTCCTTTTAATAATTCAATTAAATCTTACAATAATACAACATATTAACAAGGAGCCATCTAGGAAGTTGAGTCTTAGGCAGTAAATACAAACCACAAAAACAGTTAAGAACACTAGAAATTAATATTCACTGAAATAAATTTTTTCTCTCTAAAATCACCCTCATATCTCCTAATTATGGGCAAATTGAGATCATATAGGCTCTTTGAAATTGCTTTTGCTGAATTTCTTCATAAGGAATCTCAGATTGAACATTTAAAAGGTCCCTCAGGCTAGAAAAGCCATATCAAAGACTAGGCATCAGATTCTGCCTGCAAAATCTACAGATTTGGGCAGGTTCCTCTCCTCTTCAGGTCCGCAAAAAATCTTGAGATCCATGCGAGATCCATGCACCTGCCAGGAAGTAGCCGCCCTTATTCACCTGATAAGGCTTCTAGGAATCCTATAAGCAAAGTACTAGATTGTTTTTCAAAGGGGCTTTATGGTTCCATTAAGTCCACCTCAGATCTTTGAAGTTGTCTGGCCATGTCTGATTTTTGTGTAGTCTCAAATATAACATCCCATCCAAAGTCATGGTAATATAGCCAGTGTTTCCAATTATCTCCTGTTATAAAGAGAACAGATTCTTATTGAAATTGTGCAAATAATTATATTGCCATGAAAATAAGAATATTCACCAAGAGTTTCCAAATTCTGGGGAAATCAGAGAAGTGATAAATATTTCATTTCTGCTTACAAAGGTATAATTTACCAAACTGCTATAAATCATAATTAGCTTAAGAGGAAAGACAAAAAGTTTCTCAAATCTGGGAAAACAAAACATTAAAAAGAATCAGCAATAATTTTTCAGAGACTTGAAAGTTATAGCTATCCTTGTCAGTTCATTCAGTCTCATGTTACTAATTCTTGATCCTCTGTTTACAGTTTTATGAAGCCATCAGGTTTTCAATTCATGTTCTTTACTGTCTTACCCAGTTAGGCAGTATGATCTGAAAGTTACCAGAAACCTGTGATTGTCAAAAAATCCTTTCTATAAGTCTACTTGGAGATAGAGCATTTTTGTAAAAGCATCAGAGTAAAAGATTAATTGTATATTGATGACAAAAGACTTTAAAAAAGCAGTTAAAAGACCTGATTACAATGCATTTGTCAAGGAAATTTGGGCATTTTTACACACTATTACAATATTAAATTTTATTTATTTTCATTTGATTATACTAGCCATGTAATTTAACATATCAAATAAGCCCAATTAGTTTAATATTTCTCTCAAAGATGTTTCAGGGGCCCTCTGGAGTGTCCCAAAGTTACCTACAGGTCAAAAGAACTTCATTTAGAAATCAATATGAGGAATTTTGTCAAAGATATCAAGAGTTTTTAAAACTCTTGGTCAAATAGAACTATAGGTCACTGTGAAACAATACTTACCACTTAACCAAAGTGACAAAGATTCAAAGGCAAATATAGAAAGTTACAACAGATTACTTAAGTAAAAGAAACTTCAAAATCTGTTATCAAAATCATACCAATGCTCCAAGAAAACTTTGTCCTCTTAACAGGGGGCCAAATTCTAGTTTTGCACCATCTTACCTTTAACACTGTAATTCATTCACTCAACTAAGTTTATTCTTATCTTAGCCAGTCCAGACCATGCATAAAACTCTTTCCTCTGTTTCTTTTTACATCATTCTAAGACTTCCTTTTTTACCTTTAGATTTTTTCCTATACTTTCTCTCTCTCTTTTTCTTTGATAAATGGTATTGGAGCATAGTTGATTTACAAGGTTGTATTAGTTTCTGCTGTACGGCAAAGTGAGTCAGTTATACATATATGCAGTCTTTTTTAGATTCTACTGTCAGGTAGGTCATTGTAGAGTATTGAGTAGAGTTTCCTGTGCTGTACAGTAGGTCCTTATTATTAATAGTCAGCTATTTTATATATAGTAGTGTTTATATGTCGATCCCAGTCTCCCAATTTATCCTCCCACTGGTAACCATAAGTTTGTTTTCTGTATCTCTGATTCAGTTTCTGTTTTGTAAATAAGTTAATTTGTGCCATGTTTTTAGATTCCACATATAAGCAATATCATATGATATTTCTTTGTCTGACTACTTCACTCAGTATGACAATCTCTGGGTCCGTCCGTGTTGCTGCACACGGCATAATTTCATTCTTTTTGATGACCAAGTAATATTCCTGTGTGTGTGTGTGTGTGTGTGTGTGTGTGTGTGTGTGTGTATCTCACATCTTTTATCTGTTCTCTGTCAGTGGACATTTAGGGTGCTTCCATGTCCTGACTGTGGTAAACAGCGCTGCACTGAACGTTAGGGTGCGTGTATCTTTGTGAGTTATGGTTTTCTCTGATATATACCCAGGAGTGAGGTTGCTGGATCATATGATAGCTCTATTTTTTTTTTTAAGACCCTCTGTACTCTTTTTTCCTCTTTCTCTCTTTTTAACCTCTCTCTAGGACAAATTACTCTCTTTTCCCTTAACAGAATGCATTTCTGTTCCTTATAGCTTATTTTTTCCCTTGCATACAAAGATGTTTCTCTTATTAATTTTATTAGTTTTAATTACATATATTAACTAGAATTCTTAACTCTTAAAAACTTAATTTCTAGTGAAAACTAAGAAGTAAGCAATTTTAAACTTTTATTTTAGCATTCTATAGACTGACAAACTTATGAATACTTTTTGTGATTTCTTAAAAAAAAGTGCTTTCTTATAGAAAATGTTTCCATGTGGTGCCAAGCATATTTATTAATAGTCCTGAATATCTTTATTTTCTCTGTAAAAGGAAATCTATGTTCAGTAATTAATGTTTCAGTATCTAATTTTATTTTGGAATGATTTAGATTTATCATTTAACATAATTTAGTAAAACTCTAAAGTTTCAAGTAACCAAAAATCTGGAGAAGCTATTTTTCATTAAACATACCATAAAAAACAAAGGTTCTCTGGTGGCTCAGTAGTAAAGAATCCACTTGCCAATGCAGGAGATGTGGATTTAATCCCTGGGTTGGGAAGATCCCCTGGAGAAGGAAATGGCAGCTCACTCTAGTATTCTTGCCTTGAAAATTCCGTGGACAGAGGAACCTGGCAGACTACAGCCCATGGGGTTGCAAAGAGTCAGACATGACTTAGCAAGTAACAACAGACCATAAAATATAATTATTCCTAAAGCGACCTAAAAACTGTCATCTCATTTACAGTTAATTTACTTATAAAAATTCCATAATATATCAGGTTATTTTTCTTGCTGACAAATTCTTTAATGGAAATGAGATCTTAGATGACTTTTAGTAAACTTCAGTACAAGTATTACTCTTAATGTTGATGACTTTAAAGAGTCTGTATTAATTAAACTAGCAAACCTAAACTAAGTTTAGTACTGAATATTAACTTAAAACTGAATATTTACCAGATCATGTGACCTGAAATTCATTTGGATTAGTTTCGCCTATATTTTTGAGACTTTACATAGGTGCTTAATTTCCTTTAAGTCAATTAAGTAGAGAGCTCTTTTACAAATTAATTTTGGCAATACCATTCAGAAGTAGAGACATTTATCTATAATGTACACACGTATAGGCAGATGTAACCAGGGATCTCATAGCTTCATTTTAAAACTTAGTCATAAATCAAGTATTACGATATAAAACTCACTAGTTTATAAACAACAGTTGGAATAAGTTTAACTCACTTGGGTTGAATATTTATTTATTTATTTATTTGTCTGTGCTGGTTCTAAGCTGCAGCACACAGGATCGTCAATCTTCATTTCAGCATGAGGAATCTTTACTTGTGGCGCAGGAACTCTTAGTTGCGGCATGTGGGATCTAGTTCCCTGACCGGGGATCAAACCCAGGCCCCCTGCATTCATACTGCAGAGTCTTACAGTGGACCACCACGGAAGTCCCTTGCTTGGATTTTAAAGGCCTATTCCTCCCCTGCCAACCCCCGCCCCGCCACACCAGTCAGTCCCAGGAATTAGAGATGGTTTAAATAAGAATAAGGCAAGAGTTCTTGAGCGTTCTGGTAGAACATATATAGCTCAAAGATGCAAGGAGAAAAATGCAAGTTCCTCCTAGAAGGAGTTCGTGCCCTTAGAATTTTGAAAAGATGTTTTATCGAGGTGGCTTTCTCTAACTGCTTATGCAGAAACCGGTTTTGGTATGTCAGACAGAGCTGCATCTTGGCCATTTCAGAGAGGATTTTCTTAGTTCCTAATTAAGTACTTACAAGTATAAGGTCTGTACATATGTAAACCTATTTGGGGTATTAGTCAGGGGTCATCTGACACCCCATTTTCTTCTGTTTGGGAGGCTCTTTCTCATTTTAAAGTTGGCTTATCAGAGTAAAATCACTATTGAAGACTGTGGCGGGCCAATGTGTGGTTTATGGGCTTAATTCTTCTAAGTGGCACCCTAGAGTCATTTCAGCTCCTCTGCCTGTCTCGTTTTCTCCTGCTGGCAGTCTAAAACTGGTGTGGGTGCTCTGAGCACTGAATGGCCAGTTTTCATATATGTGTCTCTGGATTAATGAATTTTTAAATTAATGAGTGGGTTTCCCTAGGGACTGCTGCACGGTATGAGGACTTGCCTCTGCCACAACTCAGTTTCCTCAGTTGCCCGAGAAAGTTGTTACTGGCCAGGAAGAGCTATGTCCCTTATCTTTGGGGCTGAAGGCTCTCATATGGTGTCTTCACTTTTATCCAAGAAATCCTGTTAAGGTAGATGATTTGAGGAAAGACATCAGATCCACCTCCTACCTAATCACCACTGGGCACTTTCTCAATATCTTACAAATGAAAAGTTGGGTACCTTTCTTAGTTACTGCTGAATAAAACTCAAGATTGTCTACCAAGGCAAGAGACACTCAGCCAAATTCGTCTAGACTCACCAAGAAGGTGGACAGGCACAAGGGCCTTGCTAGTGCCTTGTAGGGTTCAGATGAAGGAGAAAAGTCTGCATTGGGTCCATTCATGGTTTCTGCAACTGCTGACTGAAATAAAAAATGCACGGTATGAGAGAGATGATTTTTGAGTTTATTCAGGGGCCTTTGTTCTTGCTGTTCAGTGGCTAAACTGGATCCAACTCTTTGCGACCCAGTGGACTGCAGCACCCCAGGCTCCTCTGTCCTCCACTGTCTCCCAGAATTGCTCAAATTCATGTCTATTGAGTTGGTGATGCTATCTAACCATCTTATCCTCTGCCACCCCCTTCTCCTTTTGCTTTCAATCTTTCCCAGCATTAGGGTCTTTTCCAGTGAAGTAGGCTCTTTGCATCAGGTGGCCAAAGTATTGGAGTTTCAGCTTTAGCAACATGAATAGTTTCATGTTCTATTCTTCAAATGAATAGTCCAGGTTGATTTCCTTTAGGATTGGCTGGTTTGATCTCCTTGCTGTTCAGGGGGCTCTTTAAGAGTCTTTGCTAGAACCACATTTGAAAGCATCAGTTCTTCTTTATGGTCCACTCAGCCTTTATGCTCAACCTTCTTATATGGTTCACTCACATCTGTACATGACTACTGGAAAAACCATAGCTTTGACTATAAGGCCCTCAGGGGCTTTACTTAGTACTATAGCCTGTGAGACAGAACTTAGATAGTTCTGAGGAACTGCTTCTAAGAGGTAGAGAAAGAGCCATTATATGTAATTTTTTTTTCTTTTTTTTTGACTGGGAAATACATATAGTCAAACATACATCTTGGTGAAAGATTTCTAATCACAAAAGAATCAAGTATCTCGAGTAAGTGATTTTAGTGCTTATTTATGTATAGGAAGAATCAAGAATCTGGTGTCACTGAAATTCTTCCCGACATGTATCATAACTATCTTGGGACCAAAAAACACAGAATATTTAATCTTGTTTTTTATCCTGTATTATAGGGCTTCCCTGATAGCTCAGTTAGTAAAGAATCTGCCTGCAATGCAGGAGGCCCCGGTTGGATTCCTGGGTCAGGAAATCCCCTGGAGAAGGGATAGGCTACCCACTCCAGTATTCTTGGGCTTCCCTTGTGGCTCAGCTGGTAAAGAATCTGCCTGCAATGCAGGAGACCTGGGTTTGATCCCTGGGTTGGGAAGATCCCCTGGAGAAGGGAAAGGCTACCCATTCCAGTATTCTGGCTTAGAGAATTTCATGGACTGTATAGTCCATGGGGTGGCAAAGAGTCGGACACGACTGAGCAACTTTCACTTTCACTGTCTTTCATTCCTCTCAGTGACTGCATTGGCTTATGACTTGATACTTGCAGAACTGGAAGGCAGGCAACATTCTGTTTTACAGGCTTTGTCTTTGTCAGGAAAGCAGTACATTGTCTGCATTGTGAGAACTTTCAGCAGCTGTAGTTAAGATGTACAATATTTTTACATTAGTGGCTTTTATTTTAAAAACTGAACATTTACCCCATTTTAAAGATAAGAAAAGAGCAGCTTAGTAACTAGATAGAGGACATGGCAGACCCTGGATTTGCACCCCTGTCTACTCCACCACCCACTGTATTATACCGCCTAGTGTCAGTGTTTTGTGCTGGTCTCGGCCTGTCAATAACCAGTGTTGTGACTGAACCAGCCCTTGTGGTTATGATTATGACTGCAAAATGCCCTTTGGAAATAATTATCAGGACACTTTGGGAGGGGGGGGAGTTTATTACTTCAAGACTTGGAAATTGCATAGCCTACCGGGGCCACATAATAAGGTTGGGTTGGGGCTGGTGCAGAGAAAGTGAGTGTGAGTTAGAGTCTGGGGTTCTACTTTCATTGAGGTTGACAGTGAGGGCCTAGGGTTTCATGGGCTCATACTTCTAAAAAATTATTTTTAAGAATGTATATTTTGCTGTGCTGGGTGTTAGTCGTGGCACATGGGACCTTTAGTTGCAGCATGCAAACTGCTAGTTGCAACATGGGGGCTCTAGTTCCTTGACCAGGGGTTGAACCCACGCCCCCTGCAGTGGGAGTGAAGAGTTCAAGCCATCGGACCACCGTGGAAGTCCCTTCCGGGCTTATTCTTTATAAATTTAAAACATAAGAGGAGGAATTTAATGTGTGGGAGGAGAAAAAAGCGAGTGGCCCAAATGGTCAGTTATCAAAATCAACCAAAATCTTTGAACCAAAGGAACTTCAGTGTGGTAGGCAGCCTGGCTGTTCATGTTTTCTGCTTGTGTGGCTGGCCATGTGTTTATTCTCCGTAGCTATCTTTGAAGTTGATGCTTTCACAGTAAAAGCACTTGCATTCCAAAATGGAAAAAAAAAATCAACTGTTAGGGCTCACACAACAGTTATTGGTGTAGATTGTTTACTTTTTGGTGACTGGATCTGCCTGGAGGAAACATAAGAAAAGGTGTTCGAATTGTAGTTCTGTGAAGTGTGTCACAGGGAAGGAGACATGGCAAGTATCTATCTTCATAGTGTCAGTTTTTTTAATTTTTAGAAAAAGACATAAATACAGAAAAGCACAAAACTAACTTTGTATCTATGATCCACAGTAAACACAGATAGTATATGCTTCAGATTTTTTTAAAAAAAGAATTCCTGAAACCATTGACATTCTTGCTGTACATCCTCTTAATCCTATGCCTCTCTTCTCACCCTCCTTTTCCACAGACAAAACTCTTAACGAATTTTATGCATATTCTTTCGTGTTTTTATATTTTTATAATGTGTGTTTTAAGACAAAAATCTTTTTACATTAATGCCTTTATTAAACATATTTTACATATACATTATATACAATTTCATACTCCTAAACAAAATCTCTTAGCCATAAACAATATAATAATCACTAACAATTACAAAGCAGCCCCAGTTCTAAAAACTTTACATTTATTAACTCATTTAATTTTTATAATAGTCTGATTAGTTACATTCTCTTATTCTCCCCATTTTACTGATGAAAAGAATGAGGCACAGAGAGATTAAATAACTTGCCCAAGGATCATCAGCCATAAGTGGCAAAGCCACTGTCTGGCTCTATAGATAGAAATGTTTTAAGTGTTAAAAAACAACTTAGGCAAGTGCTAAGTGCTATTATATTGTAGTTAACATTCAGAAACTTGGTTTTCACTCAGCATTGTTCTCGAGATTCTGTTCCTTTGGATAATTATAGATTTAATTGATTCTATTAACCTGGCTTCCCAGGTGGTGCTAATGGTAAAGAACCCGCCTGCCAACGCAGGAGATGTAAGAGACATGGCTCGGGAAGATCCCTGGCTTGGGAAGATCCCCTGGAGAAGGGTATGGCAACCCACTCCAGTATTGTTGCCTGGAGAAATCCTGTGGACAGAGGAACCTGATGGGCTACAGTCCATGGGGTCGCAAAGAGTTGGACATGACTGAAGCGACTTAGCATGCATGCACAATCCCATTAGAGTGCTATTATGCTTTATGGTTTCCACCATATGACTTGGTTTTTCTTTGCCATTCTCATATTACTGGGTATTTAGTTTTGTTTCTCCGAATTCTCTGTATTACAAGAAAATGTTGCAGTGAACACCCCTGTACTTGTCTTCCCGTGCAGTCACGTGAAGAGTCCCTCTGGGATACCACCTAGTAGAACGGTAGCTGGGTTAAAGGGTGTTAACATTTTCAACCTTTCTAGATATTGGCAACTTTTTCTCCCAGGTGTTTATGCCTCAGTTCACATCCTTACTAGTCAGAGGTGGAATATACATACAGACAATGGCCAGACCATATATAAAAATATGAGAACTCTGACAGAGAAAGACAAATATCATATGATATCACTTATATGTGGAGTCTAAAAAATGATATAAATGAACTTATTTATAAAAAGGAAGTAAACTCACAGGCATAGAAAACAAACTTACGGTTACCAAAGGGGATGGTGGGGGAAAGATAAATTAGGAGTTTGGGGTTAACATACACACTACTATATATTGGGTTGGCCAAAAGTTTGAGTTTTTCTGTAACATCTTTATGTACACCTGAAACTAACACAACATTCAAAATTAACTGTATTTCAGTTTGTTTTTTTTTAATGGCTAAAAAAAAAAATTACAAACAGCCAAAAAAACAAACCAAACTAGAACTCTGACCTGCAGCCTGCAGAAGCCTGCCCAAAAAACTAACTCCTTACCTGCAGTAAACAGCCCAGGAAGCCATCTTGCTGTGAGTCAGGCTTGCAGGAAGCTGTTTTCTTAGTCTGGCTTCCTCAGTGGCTCAGATGGTAAAGAATCCTCCTGCAATGTGAGAAACCAGGGTTTGATCCCTGGGTTGGGAAGATACCCTAGTGAAAGGCATGGTAACCCACTCCAGTATTCTTGCCTGGAGAACCCCCGTGGACAGAGGAGCCTGGAGGGTTACAGTCCCAAAGAGTTAGACATGACTGACTAAGCACAGCACAGCATTGTCTTAATTAGCATTTGAATGATCATTAGTGAGATAGACAAGGCTATCAGTCAATCTAATCACACTAGGACCACAGCCTTGTCTAACTCAATGAAACTAAGCCATGCCTGTGGGGCAACCCAAGATGGGCGGGTCATGGTGGAGAGATCTGACAGAATGTGGTTCACTGGAGAAGGGAATGGCAAACCACTTCAGTATTCTTGCCTTGAGAACCCCATGAACAGTATGAAAAGGCAAAATGATAGGATACTGAAAGAGGAACTCCGCAGGTCAGTAGGTGCCCAATATGCTACTGGAGATCAGTGGAGAAATAACTCCAGAAAGAATGAAGGGATAGAGCCAAAGCAAAAACAATACCCAGCTGTGGATGTGACTGGTGATAGAAGCAAGGTCTGATGCTGTAAAGAGCGATATTGCATAGGAACCTGGAATGTCAGGTCCATGAATCAAGGCAAATTGGAAGTGGTCAAACAAGAGATGGCAAGAGTGAATGTCGACATTCTAGGAATCAGCGAACTGAAATGGACTGGAATGGGTGAATTTAACTCAGATGACCATTGTTTCTACTACTGCGGGCAGGAATCTCTCAGAAGAAATGGAGTAGCCATCATGGTCAACAAGAGAGTCCGAAATGCAGTACTTGGATGCAATCTCAAAAACGACAGAATGATCTCTGTTCGTTTCCATGATCTCTGTTCATTTCCAAGGCAAACCATTCAATATCACAGTAATCCAAGTCTATGCCACAACCAGTAACGCTGAAGAAGCTGAAGTTGAACGGTTCTATGAAGACCTACAAGACCTTTTAGAACTAACACCCAAAAAAGGTATCCTTTTCATTCTAGGGGACTGGAATGCAAAAGTAGGAAGTCAAGAAACACCTGGAGTAACAGGCAAATTTGGCCTTGGAATACGGAATGAAGAGGGCAAAGACTAATAGAGTTTTGCCAAGAAAATGCACTGGTCATAACAAACACCCTCTTCCAACAACACAAGAGAAGACTCTATACATGGACATCACCAGATGGTCAACACCAAAATCAGATTGATTATATTCTTTGTAGCCAAAGATGGAGAAGTTCTATACAGTCAGCAAAAACAAGACCAGGAGCTGACTGTGGCTCAGACCATGAACTCCTTATTGCCAAATTCAGACTTAAATTGAAGAAAGTAGGGAAAACCACTAGACCATTCAGGTATGACCTAAATCAAATCCCTTATGATTATACAGTGGAAGTGAGAAATAGATTTAAGGGCCTAGATCTGATAGATAGAGTGCCTGATGAACTATGGAATGAGGTTCGTGACATTGAACAGGAGAGAGGGATCAAGACCATCCCCATGGAAGAGAAATGCAAAAAAGCAAAATGGCTGTTTGGGGAGGCCTTACAAATAGCTGTGAAAAGAAGAGAAGCGAAAAGCAAAGGAGAAAAGGAAAGATATAAGCATCTGAATGCACAGTTCCAAAGAATAGCAAGAAGAGATAAGAAAGCCTTCTTCAGCAATCAGTGCAAAGAAATAGAGGAAAACAACAGAATGGGAAAGACTAGAGATCTCTTCAAAAAAATTAGAGATACCAAGGGAACATTTCATGCAAAGATGGGCTCAATAAAGGACAGAAATGGTATGGACCTAACAGAAGCAGAAGATATTAAGAAGAGATGGCAAGAATACACAGAAGAACTGTACAAAAAAGATCTTCACGACCCAGATAATCACGATGGTGTGATCACTGACCTGCAGCCAGACATCCTGGAATGTGAAGTCAAGTGGGCCTTAGAAAGAATGACTACCAACAAAGCTAGTGGAGGTGATAGAAATGCAACTGAGCTATTCCAAATCCTGAAAGATGATGCTGTGAAAGTGCTGCACTCAATATGCCAGCAAATTTGGAAAACTCAGCAGTGGCCACAGGACTGGAAAAGGTCAGTTTTCATTCCAATCCCAGAGAATGCTCAAACTACCACACAACTGCACTCATCTCACATGCTAGTAAAGTAATGCTCAAAATTCTCCAAGCCAGGCTTCAGCAATATGTGAACTGTGAACTTCCTGATGTTCAAGCTGGTTTTAGAAAAGGCAGAGGAACCAGAGATCAAATTGCCAACATCCGCTGGATCATGGCAAAAGCAAGAGAGTTCCAGAAAAACATCTATTTCTGCTTTATTGACTATGCCAAAGCCTTTGACTGTGTGGATCACAATAAACTGTGGAAAATTCTGAAGGAGATGGGAATACCAGACCAGACCACCTGATCTGCCTCTTGAGAAATTTGTATGCAGGTCAGGAAGCAACAGTTAGACCTGGACATGGAACAACAGACTGGTTCCAAATAGGAAAAGGAGTACATCAAGGCTGTATATTGTCACCCTGCTTATTTAACTTATATGCAGAGTACATCATGAGAAACACTGGACTGGAAGAAGCACAAGCTGGAATCAAGATTGCCAGGAGAAATATCAATAACCTCAGATATGCAGATGACACCACCCTTATGGCAGAAAGTGAAGAGGAACTAAAAAGCCTCTTGATGAAAGTGAAAGAGGAGAGTGAAAAAGTTGGCTTAAAGCTCAACATTCAGAAAACAAAGATCATGGCATCCAGTCCCATCACTTCATGGGAAATAGATGGGGAAACAGTGTCACACTTTATTTTTTTGGGCTCCAAAATCACTGCAGATGGTGACTGCAGCCATGAAATTAAAAGACGCTTACTCCTTGGAAGGAAAGTTATGACCAACCTAGATAGCATATTCAAAAGCAGAGACATTACTTTGTCAACAAAGGTCCATCTAGTCAAGGCTATGGTTTTTCCTGTGGTCATGTATGGATGTGAGAGTTGGACTGTGAAGAAGGCTGAGCGCTGAAGAATTGATGCTTTTGAACTGTGGTGTTGAAGAAGACTCTTGAGAGTCCCTTGGACTGCAAGGAGATCCAACCAGTCCATTCTGAAGGAGATCAGCCCTGGGATTTCTTTGGAAGGAATGATGCTAAAGCTGAAACTCCAGTACTTTGGCCACCTCATGTGAAGAGTTGACTCATTGGAAAAGACTCTGATGCTGGGAGGGATTGGGGGCAAGAGGAGAAGGGGACGACAGAGGATGAGATGGCTGGATGGCATCACTGACTCGATGGACGTGAGTCTGAGTGAACTCCGGGAGTTGGTGATGGACAGGGAGGCCTGGCATGCTGCGATTCATGGGGTCGCAAAGAGCCGGACAGGACTAAGCTACTGAACTGAACTCAGCTGAACTAGTGAGATAGAGCCATTGTATAAGACAGTTCTTTCCAGAGGTGATTAAGGGATTTAGAGTGAGGCTTTAGGAGATTACCTTTAAAATAGGGGAGGATACAAATGTAGGTGGTGTTAGCTTTGTTAATTTCTGAAAAGTAGTAGTCTAGAACCATCATTTTAGACTTTTAAGCAGAAAAAGTCTTTTCTGAACTAAATTATGTAGAACCATAAACAAGATGAAAACTGGAGCGCCTCAGGAGAAATAAAGTCAATATTACGGTTTCACCTACCTTCTGCCCTCCCCTTCCTTCCTGTCTCCCCTACCCCCAGATCACCTGAGAGTCATTGTTGGATTCCTAGGGCTGGGTGGTAACCTGCAGGATGCTGTAGAATGCCTCCTGCTGAGAGAATTTGGTGAGGATTTTTCACCTCTCAACCTCAGTGTAGAAGGGGAACTTGATAAATTCTACAGATCCTTGGGCTAAATGTATTCTATTTCTTTGGTCTCCTGGCAGGCAGGAATTTGTGGATGCTTATGTGAATTATGTCTTCCAAATCTCAGTTCATGAGTGGTACACAGCTTTCTCCAGCGGCTTCTTAAAGGTGTGTGGTGGCAAAGTGCTAGAGCTCTTCCAGCCTTCAGAGCTGAGGGCCATGATGGTGGGGAACAGCAGCTACAACTGGGAGGAGCTGGAAGAGGTAAGCCTAAAGACACAGTCTTTTACTTCCGAGTGTAGCAGCGGCCTGGGCAGGAATACCCAGAGCTTGCTCTCTTTCTAAGTGATCTCTGATTAACTGGATTTGGGGGTCTCCTTCATCTCAGTGTTTATTTCTTAGTACAAATGGTATACAGATGTCCACTTGTAATATTCTGCTTCTGGAAGATAATTTTTTTTCTTTTTGTCTTTTTTGGGCAGACTGCCATCTACAAGGGTGATTACTCAGCCACACATCCCACCGTGAAACTATTCTGGGAAACGTTTCATGAGCTCCCATTGGAAAAGAAGAAGAAGTTTCTGTGTAAGTATCAATAATGTCCATACGGTATTTGTCCACATTTCGGTTTTGTATTTTGTATAGGATGGTATACTACATGGGTGAAGTTCAGCTCTTTTAAATGGTAAAAGATAAACGTGCTCAGTCACTCAGTCGTGTCCGACTCTCTGTGACCCCGTGAACTATATAGCCTACCAGACTCCTCTGTCCATGGGATTTTCCAGGCAAGAATACTGGAGTGGCTTGCCATTTCCTTCTCTGGGGAAAGGCTAAGTAAGGAAATATATTTACACTTTTTGTCTTAGTGGTATCTCAGGCACAGTAGAAGTTGTTAATCTTTATTTGTTGCTTAATAGGATGGGTTGAATGAAAGGAAGAAAAGCATTTCATTGATTTTTTTTTTTTTATTGCTCTAGAAATACTAGGTATTTTATATGTAAGTGATTCCTTGAAGTATTACATTGATGAAATCAAATTGTTTGAATTAACCTCCCTTATTTCTCTGCTGCTGCTAAGTCGCTTCAATCGTGTCCGACTCTGTGCGACCTCATAGATGGCAGCCCACTAGACTCCTCAGTCCCTGGGATTCTCCAGGCAAGAACACTGGAGTGGGTTGCCATTTCCTTCTCCAATGCATGAAAGTGAAAATTGAAAGTGAAGGTGCTCAGTTGTGCCTGACTCTTAGCGACCCCATGGACTGCAGCCTACCAGGCTCCTCCGTCCATGGGATTTTCCAGCCAAGAGTACTGGGGTGGGGTGCCATTGCCTTCTCCGCCCTTATTTCTCTAGCCTTTTAAAAATATTAGAGTGTCCACTCTAAGTGTAGCTGGGCAGATGTGAGTTATAATAGCTTTATTGAGATGTAATTCACACGCACATACTAAATAAGTTAAAGTATACAATTCAGTGGTTTTTAGTATACTCATAGTTGTGAAACTATCAATTTTAGAACATGTGTATCATGTTCTAAAATGATGAGAAGAAACAGTGTACTCATTAGCAATCATTCCCAATTTTCTCTGAGCTTCCCACCCCTTACTAATCTGCTGTCTCTATGGATTCCCCTGTGCCAGACATTTCATATAAATGAAATCATACAATAAATGGTCCTTTGTGACTGGCTGGATGACATTTGAGAATGGTAATACATTCAGAAAGGAGAATGAAGTCTAGTTTACATGAACAAATTGAGCCTCTTAAAAATAGTAGAAATCTTTGTGTCATTCTATAATCAGGGTCATAAATTAGCCAGTGAATAGTATAAAATTTAAAAACAGAATTTGAAAGGCAGTCTCTTTTGCTTTATAAGAATAAGCATATATTAGTATTAATGCAAGATTTATCCCCAGATTCTACTGCTCACAGGGAGTAAAGATGAGAGGAAGTGGAGATCTTACAGAAGAATTCTTTAAAGAATCCCCGCTTCCCCTCTGCCCAGTTACATGGGCTCTTGAGAAACAGTGGCGTATGAGTCAGGTGACAGGATAGATTTGCCATGGAGCCTGTAGGGCTGGGACAAGAGCTGCGGCAATCAGGAAGCGCCTGCTCTTGGGCTGGGCTTTCCTTTAAATAAGACATTTTTCTGTTCAGAGACCTTTAGACTTTCATAAATCTATTATTAGACTCTAAAAAAGTCTTAATAACATTAGACTTTATTAGACTATGTTTATTGTCTTTATTAGACTCTATAGATTTGGCAAGAATGTTTATATATGTTTTTATATATCACAGCCTCAGGTAGTGGCAGGTTATTTGAAAGTGCTCCTTAACTAATGATATCATTGTAGATTTGCTAGCAGTTCAACAAAGAAGGTTATCTGGTGCTGGAAAACTGGGAAAGCAGAAGGGTTGGTCTCTTTTTCCTAAGTCACAGTGTGTCGCAGGAGTGAAATGTCTCATATACTGCCGGTGTCAGATCTCCTGGTTTAAGGGAAAGGCAAGCAGACAGATCCCTAATGGAAATTCACCGGCAAAGGGGGTAGCAGCAGACACTTGAGGGGAGAGGAGACCCTGAGGCCACGTAGACTATCATCTTCTTCCTGGTTTCCCTGAGGTCAGCTCTTTTCCTCTGGCAGCAATCCCCTTCCTCTCTGATTTTGTGAAGGCTGATAACATTTATGAGAACACACATTTGATGGAGGCCATCCCTTACAGGGAAGGATGATTTAAAAAAATTTTTTATTGGAATATTATCACTTTACAAGGGTATATTAGCTTCTGCTGTACAACAAAGTGAACCAGCTATATATGTATACATATATCCCCTCCCTCTTGTACCTCCCTCTCACCCCCACCCCACCCCTCTGGGTCATCACACTGAGCTGAGCGCCCCGTGCTGTACAGCAGGCTCCCAGTAGCGCTCTATTTTACACATGGTAAATGTGTCAATCCTAATCTCCCAGTTTGTCCCACCTTCCTCCACCCTTACCCCCATACCCACATGCCCATTCTCTGCATCTCTATCCCTGCCTTGGAATTAAGTTCGTCTTGACCATTTTTCTAGGTACCACATATGTGCGTTAATATATGATATTTGTTTCTCTTTCTGACATGCTTCACTCTGTATGACAGACTAGGTCCGAGGTCATTTTTTATGTGAGGGCATTTTTGAGCATTTTTTCATGGGGTGCATTCTTTGTGTCAATATATAATTAGGGTCTGAAATTAGCCAATGAAAAATGTAGACTTCTAAGTCCCTATGAAACCAAAAGAACAGAATTTGAAAGTCAATCTCCTGCTCTGTAAGTGAGCATATTTAATATTAATATAAAGTGAAAGTGAAGTCTCCCAGTCATGTCCGACTCTTAGCAACCCCATGGACTGAAGCCTACCAGGCTCCTCCGTCCATGGGATTTTCCAGGCAAGAGGACTGGAGTGGGGTGCCATTGCCTTCTCCGAAGAGCCAGCGTTACCAAAGGGAAAAAACCCATTGCGGTCCCAATCTGAGTAACCTTTAACCTCAGAGATGTTCTTGGAGCTAGAGCTCCATCTAGCTTCCGAACTTCCGATTCTTAGCGAGGCTAGGTGCTTCCTGACTACCACCAATCCAAGTTTGGGACCTAAGCCACAGTACACAGTAACAGTATAGATCACAAGTCCCTTGAAAGTCTATGATCCAATAGATTAGGTTAGTACTTTTAATTCTCAAGGAGTTATGAAATGGTCAAAGAGACCGAAAAGTTTAACCGAGAAAGGTGAGTTCGGTCCACACGCTTTGCCCGTTTTTGGTTGGTTCCTGAAGGAGACATTGGGTGCCTCTTGGCATTGGCAGGTCAGTATAAACCCCCGACCTCATACAGCTTTCTGCCATAAGCTGTAAGCCGCTTGAGATGACTGTGGAACCGCAGAGCTAAATCGCACATAAAAGTGGTTGCACTTCTCACATGAGCCACAGGGTGTCACTCCTTCCCTTCGGTACTTCCCAGGGCCACCGAGAGCACGTTTGCGTAGCTGGTAATTCCCCTTCTCTTTCTCCACAGTGTTCCTGACGGGCAGTGATCGCATTCCCATCTATGGCATGGCCAGCCTGCAGATCGTCATCCAGTCCACAGCCAGCGGAGAGGAGTACCTGCCTGTGGCCCACACTTGCTACAACCTTCTTGACCTCCCTAAGTACAGCAGCAAAGAGGTCCTGCGGGCGCGGCTAACTCAGGCCCTGGACAACTACGAGGGGTTCAGTTTGGCCTGAGAACCCCAGCTTGCCCCAGAGTTCCCTTCCTTCCTCAACAGCCACAGTGAGGCCCATACAGAAAATCATAGGGAGTGAGTTCTATTTTTTTTTTTACTGTATAGCAGGTTGGAACTTTTGAATCCCGAACCTGAACCAAACTCCCCAGTGTCCTTGCACTTGTGACTGTGCTGCACTCGGCTGGATAAAAGGCAGTAGATTTTTAAACTGTTTCCCAAATCTCTCAGCCCTGATCTTTCCTCCCAACACTTCCTTGTCCTCCTTCTGACTTCTCATTCCTCTGCAAGAATGATTTGACTGACCCGTCCTTGCTCTCCTGCACATGTAGAACATCTCCTTTCTCTGCAGCCTTGGAAATGCTCCTGGCTTGTTGCAGCCCAACCCTCAGGACGGAGGAGGAAAGGACTACTTCAGAAATTCCCAAGCCCAACAAGCTGAGTCTGGGTCCATGACTTTGGCAGAACTCTTGAGAATTTATGGGAGCCTTTAACAAA